>NC_088861.1:42663623-43036123 GCF_963853765.1 Magallana gigas
TATGTTTTTCCAACGTCTGCTTTTGCCATGTTGTTGTGACGTCTTCTTTTGTACTTCAATACAGAAGAGTCAACAAATGGAAGTAACTTTAAGTTGGATTTTGTGGAAAAGCGGTAACTTCAAATCGTTGTATGTTAAAGCCAGTGAATAGACCTAAGCCAATTTTGGTTGTATTTATTAGACCAAGGTCTTTTCTTATTAAAGAAATGTTTATTCCCGCTTTCAATTGCCTGCTTAAAATTAAATTGATATTATTTAATGTGCCTGTTTTTTTACTACTTTATAAGCTAAATCTATGAAACACAAACTGATGATATTTTTATCTGTACATTTCACTGAAATCAATTTATGTGTACAAGTACATTGATTACTTGCTTATGAAATTAAACTGATGTCATGATCAAACCTACATGCATTTATGGAGCATACGAGTTATTTATATAATGGTACTCTATATGTCATTTTGGCCAGAAGCAAAATGTTTTAGTGTCGTTGCTATGGAAACTGAGTATGAACTGTCAAAAATATACCCACAGAGAGTCATATGGAACACTCTTTCGAGTCAGAGAGATAAAATTCAATTCTATGATAGTGCGTGGCAACGTATTTTTGGTATTTACAGAGAATTGATGTTAAAAACTAAAATCTCATATTTTTGCTTACGTTGATGGTCAAATAATCGAAGAATTTTACTACTACGAAAATAAACTTCTGTTTTATCTTTAATATACAATACCACTGTTTAGTTTTTATGGTCTCCGAATTTCATCAAACCTAGGTCTGATTAGATGTCGAGCGATGTTGTCGTTATATATTTTACTGTTGAAGTTATATATTTTACTTTTGAGAAATTCCGAACCGTCTTTTATTTTCATCTTTTTACTAAAATTTATCGATCCCTTTTAAATTCATCAAATGAAAATAACTTCAACGATGACTGGCCGAAACGATTTTACAGAGTTGTTTTGGAAGTATATGAAATGAAAAAGTGCAAGATAATATCAATTTGTTTTTAAAAAAATGAACGAAAGATATAAGTGTTGAACTATAGGTTTTTAAATTTTCACGTATTTTTTCTATTTTAACCCCTTCCCTGCCCTGCCTAATAATTTGAACTTATTTAAAAAGTTGTAAATCTTAACAAGACATTTCATTTGGTAAATATAGGAAAAGACGAATGGCCCCTATTTAGGAAGATAAATTCTTCACAGGTTTGCCGTCAAAAACTTGTAAAGGAAGACAAATTTCAAATAAATGTGTATCTAGTATATGTTTTTAAGAATTTAAAATAAAACTTTAATCCCATTCCTAGTACTGAATTGATATTTCTATTGAATATATTCAGTGTTTCAGACACCATTTTAGATGTTGTTTGCCAATTTACCGTGTTGGCGCATACATGCCGCGTTAAGGTAACTAAAAGTATTTTTCTTCAAATGAAGTAATTGAATAATACCCTTGCATTTCATAAAGTGTAACATTTTTAACTTAAATTTAGACTCAGCTAGATAATTGATCAATAACATAGTTGCTAGCTGTATATACACTGTCGCCTAGAGGACAGTGTCTGTGCTTGTAAGTCTGGGAGTACACATGTTGAAATGCCCCACTATTTTACGATAGCGTAGAAATCTTGTGTCATAATTAAAAGCGTCTGAAAGTTTTTTTTCAGGTCTGTTTACCTCTGGTAAGATTATCTGAGGGGTGGGGTCTAAATGATAAAGATATGAAACCGCAAAGGAAACAGGCTCAAATTGAATTGAACCTTATCAGTTTTCTCACAATACACGGCTTTCCAGAAGACTCGGCTTTCGCCTCGCTTCATGTGTATTTCGTCCACTAAAGCAAATGTGTATTACTGACATGAAAACCAATAGACTGCTAAACGAACACAGGGCATGGTTTGATTAAACAATTTCTTTAAAAAAATCAAAGAACATATTCTGGTCTGATTAAGTCGAAAAGTTTTGTTTAACGACAAATACTTATTATTTGGACCTCAATGGGGTTTTTTTAATCATGGTCCAGCATGGTATTGTTTTATTCTTAAAGTGTGCTGATATTGTAAATTCATGCTGGTTTTCCCTTTAAATATCATTAACTAGGTCAAAATGACGATTCAAAATATCGGAGAGCCAAGTTCGTTAACTTTTTCCTTAAGTTTCTCAGTAGGTGAAAACGCATGAGAAACATTAGTAATTAAGTCCACCATTGAGCTTTTGAATAACTAATGTGTGCTTTGTCTGGGAAAATATGCTGATTATGACAAAAATGGCGTTTATTTTATCGTGATGGTAATCAAACTTGCCGAGAGCAAGCCAAATTTTATAATTTTGTTTAAGAGTCTTATAGAAAGGAAACAAACTATCATAAATTGGTACAACATAATATTTCATTATTTCAGCGATTTAAACAGCCAGTTACTCAAACCCATCACTTTTCTGCTCAGATCAATCTTGTATTAACAAATCTCTAATATCATCATCTGGTGCATTGCTTCTCTCATTTCAAGGAACTTTTTCAAAATTTAAAATCCCAAAATTTTACCAAATTCAATAGCATCAAAACTTACGACTTTCATTACAGTTTATACAACCATCTCCTACGATAAACTAAAGTCCAGGCTTATTGACGTCATTGATAGCTGGTTTTTTTAATACACATGGATCACGTATTTTTTTTTTAACTTTTTCATATGTCATTTACAAAACTGTTTTGTCAAAAACCATTCGGATTGTGCACAAAAGTACACTGAAGTGGATATAAAAAAGATGCTTGAGTTTCTAATAGACAACATCTATGTTGTTTTTTGGAAATCAGGTCTTCCAACAATCTGTTTGAATTCCCATGGTTACAAATTGCAACCCATTGTTAGCAGGCCTACTATCAATATGAAGCAGAATTAATTTTTTAAAAACTTGTGCATGAATAAAATGAACACTCGCTGTGGCCTTCAACGCAACATTCAGGTATATCTACGACGTGTTATTAATTAGCAATTGCTACTTCTATAATTACGTCGACTTATTGTATCCCAGTTAACGTGAAATAAAACATACCACAGAGGCTGCTTCATATGTATCATATTTGGATATTTTATTGGAAATGGACTTTGATGGTAACCTAACAACAAAACTTTATGATAAACGTGATGACTTCAATTTTTATAAAGTCAACTTTCATTACTTATGTAGCAACATTACTTAATCACCTGCATATGGTGTTTTTTTTTTCTCTCAGTTACATTGGTACGCAAGGGCATGTTCTGCGTATGAAGGGTTTCTAAGGCGAGGCAAGCTACTGAAAAAAAAAACATGTTGATAAAACAAAAATACCAACAGCCTTAATTGAAGTCACCTTTCCGTAGGTTCTATAGTCAGTAAAACGACATTGTCAGCAAACACAACCTCCTCCTGGGTCGGTTGCTCACTGACGTTTTTTATACTTATTGTTAGACCATAATTACTCACCTATTTGTCTAGGGATTTTTCTGATTTTCCGATTACGACAAAGAGCACAAGGCGAGCGTGGCCGATCCTTATTTCGCTCTATTTTTTATGAGGTCCGTGTTCGCTGTACTCTTGTTTTGTATTTTTCCTTTCGACTTTTGATTTTGAACACTGTTTGATATCACCACATGTTATACAAGACTTTTGGCGTATTGTTGTTTCTTTAAAAATAATTAGACTTTAGCCCCTTGAGAATGCTTGGGTCTCACAAGGGGTTCAAAGTTTGATGTAGGAATATATCCCATACCGAAACAGTTGTGTAAGATCTTCTTGAAAACTGCAATGATCAATATGTGATGAAAAAAATGATAAAAACAAACCGTCAACCATCTCGAAAATCCTTAAAACAAAATGCAAATTAAAAGCAGAGCAACACGGAATTTTAAAAAGATAGAGGTAGTATCAGGTACCTAGGAGGAGTAAGCATCCTCAACTGACCGGTCGCACGCACCTTAAGCTCCCTGTCGTAATCGGGAAAAAACCGGAAAAGTCCGTAGACAATTCGGTGATTAATTATGATCTAACAATTAGTATGAAAAAAGTCAGTCAGCATGCGACCTAGTGGAAGATTGCATTTGCTGACAAGGTCGTTGGATCGACCATAGAACTTACGAAAAGATGACTTCAAATGAGACTGTTAATAGTCCGGTTTTATCAACTTGTTTGTCAGTTGCTTACCTCGCCTTAGAAACTGTTCATAAAAAACAATAACAATAACAAACCGTCAACCATCTTAAAAATCCATAAAACGAAATGCAAATTCAAAGCAGAGCAACACAGACCTCCAAAAAGATAGAGGTAGGTTCAGGTGCCTAGGAGGAGTAAGCATCCTCTGCGGACCGTTCATATGAAAAGCATGCCCTTGCGTATTGAATTAACTAACAGACAAAAACTCTATATGCAGGTGATAAAGGTATATTGCTACATAAGTAAGGAAAGATGACTATAGAAAAATTGAAATTATCACGTTTATCATAAAGTTTTGTTGTAAGGTTGCCATCTTTATTTTGACTTTTCTAGCTTTTGTAGGTTAGATTTGATAAAACTGTTTTAAAGGGCTTGTATGACCCAGCACTATCTCGAGAAAATTATAGCGCGCCAGATAAAAGTCTACTAAATATGCATGCGTCATAAAAAAAGAACGAATCCTATCAAACGTGCACAGAACTTTTCGCATTCCTGGAAGAGAGAGCATGGGTCTGCTCAAGGATTCGTGGTTTGTGTTCATGGGAACACTTTTATTTTCAATTCCTCTACTGAATGATTGTGTAAGTAAACTATTTCTTTTATCAACCAAGAACATAAAGCTCTCTGTTTGCCTCTTGCTTAAACCTTCACCATAAACTTCGGTATGTACGTATCTTCTATTATAAAAGGTGATGAATTATTTTAAACAATTCTTCAGGGAAAGGAGACTGAATATTAAATCATGAATATTAATCATATCAATTCTATATAAGAGTATATTCCAACATATACTTTTATTTTGAATATGAAGGCCATTGCCATGTAATGTTTTATCCAAAGTAACTTTAAAAATAAAAACACTAAAATCATGCAAACAAAATGTCTGCCTGTAGTGCATTTAGTTATTTTACCCAATACAAAGACAAAGAAAAAATCAATCGTGTTGGTGGCATAGAACCCTCAACTATTAAAATCAATATTTTTTGGCATGGTTTGCAGTGTTTTTCTTATCTTTAAATATGCCTAGTGCTCAACTACTGAACAATTCAAGTTTCTTAAGGTTTGAGGTATCTAAATGTTAAAAATACTTTGTACACACAAGTACGGACTTGAATTTTTTCCTGATAGGTTTCAAAGGTGCTTTACAAAATATTAATATCGATGGAAAATAATTTATGTTTGTTTTTTGTACATTAATCTTAAATAACACAACTTAACAAAAAAAATCAAATCCATTAAAAATTGAATTACAGTTTACAAATAACAATTTGAGGTGATTTGGTTCGGATGATATAGTTCGTAAATTTATATCAAGAATATCAAATTTAACAAAACTTACTAAGTATATAATGGATAACATTTCGGTCCGTTATTATCATACCTGTGGTATTTATCACTAACGAAATCAGCTTAAAAACTAAAATATCATAGTTTTGCTTATGTTGATGATCAAATGATCAAAGAATTTTACAACTACGAAAATAAACTTCTGTTTTATCTTTAATATACAATAACACTGTTTAGTTGTTATGGTCTCCGAGTTTCATCAAACCTAATTATTATTCGGAAAAATCTTTGTTCATCTTTTTTTTCTTCTAGACGCCAACTTTATTCTGCAAAACTTACTCGTTTATTCGCCGTATTTTTAGGTCTGATTAGATGTCGAGCGATGTTGTCGTTATATATTTTACTTTTGAGAAATTCCGAACCGTCTTTTATTTTTATCTTTTACTTAAATTTATCGATCCCTTTTAAATTTATCAAATGAAAATAGCTTCAACGATGACTGGCCGAAACGATTTCACAGAGTTGTTTTGGAAGTATATGAAATGAAAAAGTGCAAGATAATATCAATTTGTTTTTAAAAATATCAACGAAAGATATAAGTGTTGAACTATAGGTTTCTAAATTTTCACGTATTTTTTCTATTTTAACCCCTTCCCTGCCCTGCCTAATAATTTGAACTTATTTAAAAAGTTGTAAATCTTAACAAGACATTTCATTTGGTAAAAATAGGAAAAGAGGAATGGCCCCTATTTAGGAAGATAAATTCTTCACAAGTTTGCTGTCAAAAACTTATAAAGGAAGACAAATTTCAAATAATTGTGTATTTAGTATATGTTTTTAAGAATTTAAAATAAAACTTTAATCCCATTCCTAGTACTGAATTGATATTTCTATTGAATATATTCAGTGTTTCAGATACCATTTTAGCTGTTGTTTGCCAATTTACCGTGTTGGCGCATATATGCCGCGTTAAGGTAACTAAAAGTATTTTTTTTCAAATGAAGTAATTGAATAATACCCTTGCATTTCATAAAGTGTAATATTTTTAACTTAAATTTAGACTCAGCTAGATAATTGATCAATAACATAGTTGCTAGCTGTATATACACTGTCGCCTAGAGGACAGTGTCTGTGCCTGTAAGTCTGGGAGTACACATGTTGAAATGCCCCACTATTTTACGATAGCGTAGAAATCTTGTGTCATAATTAAAAGCGTCTGACAGTTTTTTTCAGGTCTGTTTACCTCTGGTAAGATTATCTGAGGGGTGGGGTCTAAATGATAAAGATATGAAACCGCAAAGGAAACAGGCTCAAATTGAATTGAACCTTATCAGTTTTCTCACAATACACGGCTTTCCAGAAGACTCGGCTTTCGCCTCGCTTCATGTGTATTTCGTCCACTAAAGCAAATGTGTATTACTGACATGAAAACCAATAGACTGCTAAACGAACACAGGGCATGGTTTGATTAAACAATTTCTTTAAAAAAATCAAAGAACATATTCTGGTCTGATTAAGTCGAAAAGTTTTGTTTAACGACAAATACTTATTATTTGGACCTCAATGGGTTTTTTTTAATCATGGTCCAGCATGGTATTGTTTTATTCTTAAAGTGTGCTGATATTGTAAATTCATGCTGGTTTTCCCTTTAAATATCATTAACTAGGTCAAAATGACGATTCAAAATATCGGAGAGCCAAGTTCGTTAACTTTTTCCTTAAGTTTCTCAGTAGGTGAAAACGCATGAGAAACATTAGTAATTAAGTCCACCATTGAGCTTTTGAATAACTAATGTGTGCTTTGTCTGGGAAAATATGCTGATTATGACAAAAATGGCGTTTATTTTATCGTGATGGTAATCAAACTTGCCGAGAGCAAGCCAAATTTTATAATTTTGTTTAAGAGTCTTATAGAAAGGAAACAAACTATCATAAATTGGTACAACATAATATTTCATTATTTCAGCGATTAAAACAGCCAGTTACTCAAACCCATCACTTTTCTGCTCAGATCAATCTTGTATTAACAAATCTCTAATATCATCATCTGGTGCATTGCTTCTCTCATTTCAAGGAACTTTTTCAAAATTTAAAATCCCAAAATTTTACCAAATTCAATAGCATCAAAACTTACGACTTTCATTACAGTTTATACAACCATCTCCTACGATAAACTAAAGTCCAGGCTTATTGACGTCATTGATAGCTGGTTTTTTTAATACAAATGGATCACGTATTTTTTTTTTAACTTTGTCATATGTCATTTACAAAACTGTTTTGTCAAAAACCATTCGGATTGTGCACAAAAGTACACTGAAGTGGATATAAAAAAGATGCTTGAGTTTCTAATAGACAACATCTATGTTGTTTTTTGGAAATCAGGTCTTCCAACAATCTGTTTGAATTCCCATGGTTACAAATTGCAACCCATTGTTAGCAGGCCTACTATCAATATGAAGCAGAATTAATTTTTTAAAAACTTGTGCATGAATAAAATGAACACTCGCTGTGGCCTTCAACGCAACATTCAGGTATATCTACGACGTGTTATTAATTAGCAATTGCTACTTCTATAATTACGTCGACTTATTGTATCCCAGTTAACGTGAAATAAAACATACCACAGAGGCTGCTTCATATGTATCATATTTGGATATTTTATTGGAAATGGACTTTGATGGTAACCTAACAACAAAACTTTATGATAAACGTGATGACTTCAATTTTTATAAAGTCAACTTTCATTACTTATGTAGCAACATTACTTAATCACCTGCATATGGTGTTTTTTTTTCTCTCAGTTACATTGGTACGCAAGGGCATGTTCTGCGTATGAAGGGTTTCTAAGGCGAGGCAAGCTACTGAAAAAAAAAACATGTTGATAAAACAAAAATACCAACAGCCTTAATTGAAGTCACCTTTCCGTAGGTTCTATAGTCAGTAAAACGACATTGTCAGCAAACACAACCTCCTCCTGGGTCGGTTGCTGACTGACGTTTTTTATACTTATTGTTAGACCATAATTACTCACCTAATTGTCTAGGGATTTTTCTGATTTTCCGATTACGACAAAGAGCACAAGGCGAGCGTGGCCGATCCTTATTTCGCTCTATTTTTTATGAGGTCCGTGTTCGCTGTACTCTTGTTTTGTATTTTTCCTTTCGACTTTTGATTTTGAACACTGTTTGATATCACCACATGTTATACAAGACTTTTGGCGTATTGTTGTTTCTTTAAAAATAATTAGACTTTAGCCCCTTGAGAATTCTTGGGTCTCACAAGGGGTTCAAAGTTTGATGTATGAATATATCCCATACCGAAACAGTTGTGTAAGATCTTCTTGAAAACTGCAATGATCAATATGTGATGAAAAAAATGATAAAAACAAACCGTCAACCATCTCGAAAATCCTTAAAACAAAATGCAAATTAAAAGCAGAGCAACACGGAATTTTAAAAAGATAGAGGTAGTATCAGGTACCTAGGAGGAGTAAGCATCCTCAACTGACCGGTCGCACGCACCTTAAGCTCCCTGTCGTAATCGGGAAAAAACCGGAAAAGTCCGTAGACAATTCGGTGATTAATTATGATCTAACAATTAGTATGAAAAAAGTCAGTCAGCATGCGACCTAGTGGAAGATTGCATTTGCTGACAAGGTCGTTGGATCGACCATAGAACTTACGAAAAGATGACTTCAAATGAGACTGTTAATAGTCCGGTTTTATCAACTTGTTTGTCAGTTGCTTACCTCGCCTTAGAAACTGTTCATAAAAAACAATAACAATAACAAACCGTCAACCATCTTAAAAATCCATAAAACGAAATGCAAATTCAAAGCAGAGCAACACAGACCTCCAAAAAGATAGAGGTAGGTTCAGGTGCCTAGGAGGAGTAAGCATCCTCTGCGGACCGTTCATATGAAAAGCATGCCCTTGCGTATTGAATTAACTAACAGACAAAAACTCTATATGCAGGTGATAAAGGTATATTGCTACATAAGTAAGGAAAGATGACTATAGAAAAATTGAAATTATCACGTTTATCATAAAGTTTTGTTGTAAGGTTGCCATCTTTATTTTGACTTTTCTAGCTTTTGTAGGTTAGATTTGATAAAACTGTTTTAAAGGGCTTGTATGACCCAGCACTATCTCGAGAAAATTATAGCGCGCCAGATAAAAGTCTACTAAATATGCATGCGTCATAAAAAAAGAACGAATCCTATCAAACGTGCACAGAACTTTTCGCATTCCTGGAAGAGAGAGCATGGGTCTGCTCAAGGATTCGTGGTTTGTGTTCATGGGAACACTTTTATTTTCAATTCCTCTACTGAATGATTGTGTAAGTAAACTATTTCTTTTATCAACCAAGAACATAAAGCTCTCTGTTTGCCTCTTGCTTAAACCTTCACCATAAACTTCGGTATGTACGTATCTTCTATTATAAAAGGTGATGAATTATTTTAAACAATTCTTCAGGGAAAGGAGACTGAATATTAAATCATGAATATTAATCATATCAATTCTATATAAGAGTATATTCCAACATATACTTTTATTTTGAATATGAAGGCCATTGCCATGTAATGTTTTATCCAAAGTAACTTTAAAAATAAAAACACTAAAATCATGCAAACAAAATGTCTGCCTGTAGTGCATTTAGTTATTTTACCCAATACAAAGACAAAGAAAAAATCAATCGTGTTGGTGGCATAGAACCCTCAACTATTAAAATCAATATTTTTTGGCATGGTTTGCAGTGTTTTTCTTATCTTTAAATATGCCTAGTGCTCAACTACTGAACAATTCAAGTTTCTTAAGGTTTGAGGTATCTAAATGTTAAAAATACTTTGTACACACAAGTACGGACTTGAATTTTTTCCTGATAGGTTTCAAAGGTGCTTTACAAAATATTAATATCGATGGAAAATAATTTATGTTTGTTTTTTGTACATTAATCTTAAATAACACAACTTAACAAAAAAAATCAAATCCATTAAAAATTGAATTACAGTTTACAAATAACAATTTGAGGTGATTTGGTTCGGATGATATAGTTCGTAAATTTATATCAAGAATATCAAATTTAACAAAACTTACTAAGTATATAATGGATAACATTTCGGTCCGTTATTATCATACCTGTGGTATTTATCACTAACGAAATCAGCTTAAAAACTAAAATATCATAGTTTTGCTTATGTTGATGATCAAATGATCAAAGAATTTTACTACTACGAAAATAAACTTCTGTTTTATCTTTAATATACAATAACACTGTTTAGTTGTTATGGTCTCCGAGTTTCATCAAACCTAATTATTATTCGGAAAAATCTTTGTTCATCTTTTTTTTCTTCTAGACGCCAACTTTATTCTGCAAAACTTACTCGTTTATTCGCCGTATTTTTAGGTCTGATTAGATGTCGAGCGATGTTGTCGTTATATATTTTACTTTTGAGAAATTCCGAACCGTCTTTTATTTTTATCTTTTACTTAAATTTATCGATCCCTTTTAAATTTATCAAATGAAAATAGCTTCAACGATGACTGGCCGAAACGATTTCACAGAGCTGTTTTGGAAGTATATGAAATGAAAAAGTGCAAGATAATATCAATTTGTTTTTAAAAATATCAACGAAAGATATAAGTGTTGAACTATAGGTTTCTAAATTTTCACGTATTTTTTCTATTTTAACCCCTTCCCTGCCCTGCCTAATAATTTGAACTTATTTAAAAAGTTGTAAATCTTAACAAGACATTTCATTTGGTAAAAATAGGAAAAGAGGAATGGCCCCTATTTAGGAAGATAAATTCTTCACAAGTTTGCTGTCAAAAACTTGTAAAGGAAGACAAATTTCAAATAAATGTGTATTTAGTATATGTTTTTAAGAATTTAAAATAAAACTTTAATCCCATTCCTAGTACTGAATTGATATTTCTATTGAATATATTCAGTGTTTCAGATACCATTTTAGCTGTTGTTTGCCAATTTACCGTGTTGGCGCATATATGCCGCGTTAAGGTAACTAAAAGTATTTTTTTTCAAATGAAGTAATTGAATAATACCCTTGCATTTCATAAAGTGTAATATTTTTAACTTAAATTTAGACTCAGCTAGATAATTGATCAATAACATAGTTGCTAGCTGTATATACACTGTCGCCTAGAGGACAGTGTCTGTGCTTGTAAGTCTGGGAGTACACATGTTGAAATGCCCCACTATTTTACGATAGCGTAGAAATCTTGTGTCATAATTAAAAGCGTCTGACAGTTTTTTTCAGGTCTGTTTACCTCTGGTAAGATTATCTGAGGGGTGGGGTCTAAATGATAAAGATATGAAACCGCAAAGGAAACAGGCTCAAATTGAATTGAACCTTATCAGTTTTCTCACAATACACGGCTTTCCAGAAGACTCGGCTTTCGCCTCGCTTCATGTGTATTTCGTCCACTAAAGCAAATGTGTATTACTGACATGAAAACCAATAGACTGCTAAACGAACACAGGGCATGGTTTGATTAAACAATTTCTTTAAAAAAATCAAAGAACATATTCTGGTCTGATTAAGTCGAAAAGTTTTGTTTAACGACAAATACTTATTATTTGGACCTCAATGGGTTTTTTTAATCATGGTCCAGCATGGTATTGTTTTATTCTTAAAGTGTGCTGATATTGTAAATTCATGCTGGTTTTCCCTTTAAATATCATTAACTAGGTCAAAATGACGATTCAAAATATCGGAGAGCCAAGTTCGTTAACTTTTTCCTTAAGTTTCTCAGTAGGTGAAAACGCATGAGAAACATTAGTAATTAAGTCCACCATTGAGCTTTTGAATAACTAATGTGTGCTTTGTCTGGGAAAATATGCTGATTATGACAAAAATGGCGTTTATTTTATCGTGATGGTAATCAAACTTGCCGAGAGCAAGCCAAATTTTATAATTTTGTTTAAGAGTCTTATAGAAAGGAAACAAACTATCATAAATTGGTACAACATAATATTTCATTATTTCAGCGATTAAAACAGCCAGTTACTCAAACCCATCACTTTTCTGCTCAGATCAATCTTGTATTAACAAATCTCTAATATCATCATCTGGTGCATTGCTTCTCTCATTTCAAGGAACTTTTTCAAAATTTAAAATCCCAAAATTTTACCAAATTCAATAACATCAAAACTTACGACTTTCATTACAGTTTATACAACCATCTCCTACGATAAACTAAAGTCCAGGCTTATTGACGTCATTGATAGCTGGTTTTTTTAATACACATGGATCACGTATTTTTTTTTTAACTTTGTCATATGTCATTTACAAAACTGTTTTGTCAAAAACCATTCGGATTGTGCACAAAAGTACACTGAAGTGGATATAAAAAAGATGCTTGAGTTTCTAATAGACAACATCTATGTTGTTTTTTGGAAATCAGGTCTTCCAACAATCTGTTTGAATTCCCATGGTTACAAATTGCAACCCATTGTTAGCAGGCCTACTATCAATATGAAGCAGAATTAATTTTTTAAAAACTTGTGCATGAATAAAATGAACACTCGCTGTGGCCTTCAACGCAACATTCAGGTATATCTACGACGTGTTATTAATTAGCAATTGCTACTTCTATAATTACGTCGACTTATTGTATCCCAGTTAACGTGAAATAAAACATACCACAGAGGCTGCTTCATATGTATCATATTTGGATATTTTATTGGAAATGGACTTTGATGGTAACCTAACAACAAAACTTTATGATAAACGTGATGACTTCAATTTTTATAAAGTCAACTTTCATTACTTATGTAGCAACATTACTTAATCACCTGCATATGGTGTTTTTTTTTCTCTCAGTTACATTGGTACGCAAGGGCATGTTCTGCGTATGAAGGGTTTCTAAGGCGAGGCAAGCTACTGAAACAATCAACATGTTGATAAAACAAAAATACGAACAGCCTTAATTGAAGTCACCTTTCCGTAGGTTCTATAGTCAGTAAAACGACATTGTCAGCAAACACAACCTCCTCCTGGGTCGGTTGCTGACTGACGTTTTTTATACTTATTGTTAGACCATAATTACTCACCTAATTGTCTAGGGATTTTTCTGATTTTCCGATTACGACAAAGAGCACAAGGCGAGCGTGGCCGATCCTTATTTCGCTCTATTTTTTATGAGGTCCGTGTTCGCTGTACTCTTGTTTTGTATTTTTCCTTTCGACTTTTGATTTTGAACACTGTTTGATATCACCACATGTTATACAAGACTTTTGGCGTATTGTTGTTTCTTTAAAAATAATTAGACTTTAGCCCCTTGAGAATTCTTGGGTCTCACAAGGGGTTCAAAGTTTGATGTAGGAATATATCCCATACCGAAACAGTTGTGTAAGATCTTCTTGAAAACTGCAATGATCAATATGTGATGAAAAAAATGATAAAAACAAACCGTCAACCATCTCGAAAATCCTTAAAACAAAATGCAAATTAAAAGCAGAGCAACACGGAATTTTAAAAAGATAGAGGTAGTATCAGGTACCTAGGAGGAGTAAGCATCCTCAACTGACCGGTCGCACGCACCTTAAGCTCCCTGTCGTAATCGGGAAAAAACCGGAAAAGTCCGTAGACAATTCGGTGATTAATTATGATCTAACAATTAGTATGAAAAAAGTCAGTCAGCATGCGACCTAGTGGAAGATTGCATTTGCTGACAAGGTCGTTGGATCGACCATAGAACTTACGAAAAGATGACTTCAAATGAGACTGTTAATAGTCCGGTTTTATCAACTTGTTTGTCAGTTGCTTACCTCGCCTTAGAAACTGTTCATAAAAAACAATAACAATAACAAACCGTCAACCATCTTAAAAATCCATAAAACGAAATGCAAATTCAAAGCAGAGCAACACAGACCTCCAAAAAGATAGAGGTAGGTTCAGGTGCCTAGGAGGAGTAAGCATCCTCTGCGGACCGTTCATATGAAAAGCATGCCCTTGCGTATTGAATTAACTAACAGACAAAAACTCTATATGCAGGTGATAAAGGTATATTGCTACATAAGTAAGGAAAGATGACTATAGAAAAATTGAAATTATCACGTTTATCATAAAGTTTTGTTGTAAGGTTGCCATCTTTATTTTGACTTTTCTAGCTTTTGTAGGTTAGATTTGATAAAACTGTTTTAAAGGGCTTGTATGACCCAGCACTATCTCGAGAAAATTATAGCGCGCCAGATAAAAGTCTACTAAATATGCATGCGTCATAAAAAAAGAACGAATCCTATCAAACGTGCACAGAACTTTTCGCATTCCTGGAAGAGAGAGCATGGGTCTGCTCAAGGATTCGTGGTTTGTGTTCATGGGAACACTTTTATTTTCAATTCCTCTACTGAATGATTGTGTAAGTAAACTATTTCTTTTATCAACCAAGAACATAAAGCTCTCTGTTTGCCTCTTGCTTAAACCTTCACCATAAACTTCGGTATGTACGTATCTTCTATTATAAAAGGTGATGAATTATTTTAAACAATTCTTCAGGGAAAGGAGACTGAATATTAAATCATGAATATTAATCATATCAATTCTATATAAGAGTATATTCCAACATATACTTTTATTTTGAATATGAAGGCCATTGCCATGTAATGTTTTATCCAAAGTAACTTTAAAAATAAAAACACTAAAATCATGCAAACAAAATGTCTGCCTGTAGTGCATTTAGTTATTTTACCCAATACAAAGACAAAGAAAAAATCATGTTGGTGGCATAGAACCCTCAACTATTAAAATCAATATTTTTTGGCATGGTTTGCAGTGTTTTTCTTATCTTTAAATATGCCTAATGCTCAACTACTGAACAATTCAAGTTTCTTAAGGTTTGAGGTATCTAAATGTTAAAAATACTTTGTACACACAAGTACGGACTTGAATTTTTTCCTGATAGGTTTCAAAGGTGCTTTACAAAATATTAATATCGATGGAAAATAATTTATGTTTGTTTTTTGTACATTAATCTTAAATAACACAACTTAACAAAAAAAATCAAATCCATTAAAAATTGAATTACAGTTTACAAATAACAATTTGAGGTGATTTGGTTCGGATGATATAGTTCGTAAATTTATATCAAGAATATCAAATTTAACAAAACTTACTAAGTATATAATGGATAACATTTCGGTCCGTTATTATCATACCTGTGGTATTTATCACTAACGAAATCAGCTTAAAAACTAAAATATCATATTTTTGCTTATGTTGATGATCAAATGATCAAAGAATTTTACTACTACGAAAATAAACTTCTGTTTTATCTTTAATATACAATAACACTGTTTAGTTGTTATGGTCTCCGAGTTTCATCAAACCTAATTATTATTCGGAAAAATCTTTGTTCATCTTTTTTTTCTTCTAGACGCCAACTTTATTCTGCAAAACTTACTCGTTTATTCGCCGTATTTTTAGGTCTGATTAGATGTCGAGCGATGTTGTCGTTATATATTTTACTTTTGAGAAATTCCGAACCGTCTTTTATTTTTATCTTTTACTTAAATTTATCGATCCCTTTTAAATTTATCAAATGAAAATAGCTTCAACGATAACTGGCCGAAACGATTTCACAGAGTTGTTTTGGAAGTATATGAAATGAAAAAGTGCAAGATAATATCAATTTGTTTTTAAAAATATCAACGAAAGATATAAGTGTTGAACTATAGGTTTCTAAATTTTCACATATTTTTCTATTTTTCTATTTTTCCTGCCCTGCCTAATGATTTTTTCTCCTTAAATAAATGAGAAACTGATTAAATATTTCAAAATATTTTAAATTCAATGTGTCAGGATAATTTAATTTGGCTTTATAAGAATTGTTTCTATATATTTTTTGCAAAGGGCAGATAACTCCAAGCATGAAAACCTTATTAAATGAGTCTTAACAAATAATTATAGCATGAAATTCTGTTTTTAGATATTTTCCATTAATGAAATAGGTTAACTGCTTGAATAGATAACAATATTTATGATTTTACCACTTTAGGAAGGCTTAAATTGATTTTTGTGTATGATAATGGGCAGATAACTCCAAGTATCAGCACAAGCGGAAGATGATATATCTTTTCAATGCAACTCCAGAAATAAAACACTTACTAAAAAACTAATAAATAATTCTTCAAATTAATATTCAAAATATATTCCAAATCATGAAAATAATATAAAAATACACAACACAGTGACAAAAAATTAATGTTGAATTGCTCAATATTTTAGCAAGTTCAGTTTGTTTATTATTTGTTCATCTAGCAGTGTATGTCTGACTGTCTTGCTGGTCTGGGTATTTACTGGACTGTTCTGATCATTTTCCTCAACACTCTGCAATGTTGAAAAAAGTAAAATATTACATGTATGGATCATTTAATCATATCATTTACATGTATGTATTTCGCATAAAACAACAGACATGTTCAAATTTGACTGAATGTTTTTTTTTCAAAAAAGAAGCAAAATCCTGATGTGTTTATGTTTACATGTACAAAATTTCAAAAGTGAAAAAGAGGAAATGGCTTTTAATTATTATCTCAAGTTATATTGATTAATGTTATTTTACTTGGAATACATATTAGTCTATAGTTGCATGCACTAATTAATAGCTGCAACTGAATTACATATAGCATAACAGGGCTCACCATTAACTAAAATATTAACTTGTTCTTAAGGCAAGTGGATTACTTGTATAAATGCTATTCTAAATTGTAATTTGTCATTGAAACGTATGAAAAATTATGAATGGCATATAATATAAATGATCGAAATTGATAAGAGATATGGTATGGTACAGTATTGGTAAAGTTGGTCTCCACATTATTTACTGTCACAAAATACTTCATTAAAAATTATCCTTATTGTTGTTGTTATCAAATACAGTGTATCTCAGTACTGGGTCAGTATAAAAAAAATCTTTTAAATATTAAAAGTAAATTATTAAGGTTTAAAAGATATCTTACTATTGTATATAATATCACTCAAGAGAAGAATATTCTACTCAATCTGATGGTGTGTTCTAGTGATATGACACTGACAAGTAGATTTAGAACATATTTTTCAGTAACTAAGCTACTATATAGTTTGGATATAGGTTTTCAACCCTCACTGAAATTTCATATTTCTTTTTTTATACTTAAAGTTTGATCAGTTCCATTACAGTGAAAAAAAAAGTTTTTAATTTTTCATGGCATTTTATCATGACATCATATCATAATTGTTCAAGAAAACTAATTGTAAACCAGACAAGTGTTTTTGTAGATTTACTTGTCCAAATACAAAAATCAGCTGGACACAGAAACTGGACAAGTGAAACTGTTGATCCCTGCATGATAGATAATATACTATCAGCTGATTTGAATATCTACATGTGACATCACTTTTTGATTAATTTTGTTTAAAATCATCAACTCACATTTTCTGTTCTATGTCTCCCTTTTGACAGACTCTGTTGTGATGATAAGAGCCAAATTCATTTATTTCTGCAGCATACACATAATCCTACAACTGTTTTTAATATATTCACAGCAATTTTATAACAAAATGAATCATTTTAAACAAATTTTTCAAATTACCTTTACCTTTACTTTTATGCTGTTAACTTTACATGTATATTATATAATCAAAATTAAGTAGTCTGTTCCAAATGGTATTTCCATCACTGTTTGCTTAATTAAGATGGCTCAAATCATCCACAAAAAAAACCCCAACCCAAAAACAACTTAGGTATGAAATATAACATGATGCGAAAGATGAATATAAATCAAAAAGGTGAAAAACATTTTTTTTCGAGGGAGGGGGGGGGAGAGAGTATTTGTATTTTCTAAAATTATCAATTTAAAAAAAAAATAACCACTGAAATTTCACTTTGCGAATGACATGAAGAACCTGGGTGATACTGTTAATAATTGGAGAGGGTGTTTGGGGGGGGGGGGAGAGATAATTTTGTTTGCCGGGGAATCTGATGCCCGATTCTTAAAATTTACTCTGTACATTTAGACCTGAGGTGTATTCATTGAGAAAATTAACAAGCGGTGGAAGCTTGAACAGACTATAAGATTGGTTGAAAATTATTTGATTCGGATGTGAATATACATACCTTGACCAATTGGAATAAGGACTGCTATGGACTGCATCTTATCTCCATAGACTGCCTTTTTATGATCCTATTTTTTCGCTTGTTCATGAGGTTTTAAACATATACATTGTATATTCCAGAGATTTGGGGTTAATTTAATCAAACCACATCACTGACACCAGATCTGACTTTCACTTAAAACGCATGGCAATGGTGGATTTCTGTAATCGCTGTGGGTACCTCAGAACTATGCTCATCATGGGTTGACACTCTAGAAGAGTACACACTGCGATTCTTTCCATCTTGGACACCATCTGTCCAGGGTGGGGTGTTTAATTGTATTGCATTCCTATATAAGTGTTGCAGGTTGGTAGCTCATTAGCTTCCTTGGTTGAGTGCTTGATTCGTATGTCAGATTACCGAAACTTATGTAGAGGAAACCTCTGTCCGTTTCACTTGATCATTTTGTAAAAGACAGTCACGTGTTTACAAAAAGTTTGAATAAAGCACAGATCGGTAATTAAGCTAAATCCCAATAGAGCATGGTTCATTTCATATTCACCAATTGATTAGAGACTAACTCTAAATACACTAAAACTTAAATCACATGCTTTCTCCACCCAGTTTGATCTATGTTTTTCCAACGTCTGCTTTTGCCATGTTGTTGTGACGTCTTCTTTTGTACTTCAAAACAGAAGAGTCAACAAATGGAAGTAACTTTAAGTTGGATTTTGTGGAAAAGCGGTAACTTCAAATCGTTGTATGTTAAAGCCAGTGAATATACCCAAGCCAATTTTGGTTGTATTTATTAGACCAAGGTCTTTTCTTATTAAAGAAATTTTTATTTCCGCTTTCAATTGCCTGCTTAAAATTAAATTGATATTATTTAATGTGCCTGTTTTTTACTATTTTATAAGCTAAATCTATGAAACACAAATTGATGATATTTTTATCTGTACATTTCACTGAAATCAATTTATGTGTACAAGTACATTGATTACTTGCTTATAAAATTAAACTGATGTCATGATCAAACCTAAATGCATTTAGGGAGCATACGAGTTATTTATATAATGGTACTCTATATGTCATTTTGGCCAGAAGCAAAATGTTTTAGTGTCGTTGCTATGGAAACTGAGTATGAACTGTCAAAAATATACCCACAGAGAGTCATATGGAACACTCTTTCGAGTCAGAGAGATAAAATTCAATTCTATGATAGTGCGTGGCAACGTATTTTTGGTATTTACAGAGAATTGAGTTAAAAACTAAAATATCACATTTTTGCTTACGTTGATGGTCAAATAATCGAAGAATTTTACTACTACGAAAATAAACTTCTGTTTTATCTTTAATATACAATAACACTGTCTAGTTTTTATGGTCTCCGAATTTCATCAAACCTAGGTCTGATTAGATGTCGAGCGATGTTGTCGTTATATATTTTACTGTTGTCGTTATATATTTTACTTTTGAGAAATTCCGAACCGTCTTTTATTTTTATCTTTTTACTAAAATTTATCGATCCCTTTTAAATTTATCAAATGAAAATAACTTCAACGATGACTGGCCGAAACGATTTCACAGAGTTGATTGGAAGTAGATGAAATGAAAAAGTGCAAGATAATATCAATTTGTTTTTAAAAAAATAAACGAAAGATATAAGTGTTGAACTATAGGTTTCTAAATTTTCACGTATTTTTTCTATTTTAACCCCTTCCCTGCCCTGCCTAATAATTTGAACTTATTTAAAAAGTTGTAAATCTTAACAAGACATTTCATTTGGTAAAAATAGGAAAAGAGGAATGGCCCCTATTTAGGAAGATAAATTCTTCACAAGTTTGCTGTCAAAAACTTGTAAAGGAAGACAAATTTCAAATAAATGTGTATTTAGTATATGTTTTTAAGAATTTAAAATAAAACTTTAATCCCATTCCTAGTACTGAATTGATATTTCTATTGAATATATTCAGTGTTTCAGATACCATTTTAGCTGTTGTTTGCCAATTTACCGTGTTGGCGCATATATGCCGCGTTAAGGTAACTAAAAGTATTTTTTTTCAAATGAAGTAATTGAATAATACCCTTGCATTTCATAAAGTGTAATATTTTTAACTTAAATTTAGACTCAGCTAGATAATTGATCAATAACATAGTTGCTAGCTGTATATACACTGTCGCCTAGAGGACAGTGTCTGTGCTTGTAAGTCTGGGAGTACACATGTTGAAATGCCCCACTATTTTACGATAGCGTAGAAATCTTGTGTCATAATTAAAAGCGTCTGAAAGTTTTTTTCAGGTCTGTTTACCTCTGGTAAGATTATCTGAGGGGTGGGGTCTAAATGATAAAGATATGAAACCGCAAAGGAAACAGGCTCAAATTGAATTGAACCTTATCAGTTTTCTCACAATACACGGCTTTCCAGAAGACTCGGCTTTCGCCTCGCTTCATGTGTTTTTCGTCCACTAAAGCAAATGTGTATTACTGACATGAAAACCAATAGACTGCTAAACGAACACAGGGCATGGTTTGATTAAACAATTTCTTTAAAAAAATCAAAGAACATATTCTGGTCTGATTAAGTCGAAAAGTTTTGTTTAACGACAAATACTTATTATTTGGACCTCAATGGGTTTTTTTAATCATGGTCCAGCATGGTATTGTTTTATTCTTAAAGTGTGCTGATATTGTAAATTCATGCTGGTTTTCCCTTTAAATATCATTAACTAGGTCAAAATGACGATTCAAAATATCGGAAAGCCAAGTTCGTTAACTTTCTCCTTAAGTTTCTCAGTAGGTGAAAACGCATGAGAAACATTAGTAATTAAGTCCACCATTGAGCTTTTGAATAACTAATGTGTGCTTTGTCTGGGAAAATATGCTGATTATGACAAAAATGGCGTTTATTTTATCGTGATGGTAATCAAACTTGCCGAGAGCAAGCCAAATTTTATAATTTTGTTTAAGAGTCTTATAGAAAGGAAACAAACTATCATAAATTGGTACAACATAATATTTCATTATTTCAGCGATTAAAACAGCCAGTTACTCAAACCCATCACTTTTCTGCTCAGATCAATCTTGTATTAACAAATCTCTAATGTCATCATCTGGTGCATTGCTACTCTCATTTCAAGGAACTTTTTCAAAATTTAAAATCCCAAAATTTTACCAAATTCAATAGCATCAAAACTTACGATTTTCATTACAGTTTATACAACCATCTCCTACGATAAACTAAAGTCCAGGCTTATTGACGTCATTGATAGCTGGTTTTTTTAATACACATGGATCACGTATTTTTTTTTTAACTTTGTCATATGTCATTTACAAAACTGTTTTGTCAAAAACCATTCGGATTGTGCACAAAAGTACACTGAAGTGGATATAAAAAAGATGCTTGAGTTTCTAATAGACAACATCTATGTTGTTTTTTGGAAATCAGGTCTTCCAACAATCTGTTTGAATTCCCATGGTTACAAATTGCAACCCATTGTTAGCAGTCAATATGAAGCAGAATTAATTTTTTAAAAACTTGTGCATGAATAAAATGAACACTCGCTGTGGCCTTCAACGCAACATTCAGGTATATCTACGACGTGTTATTAATTAGCAATTGCTACTTCTATAATTACGTCGACTTATTGTATCCCAGTTAACGTGAAATAAAACATACCACAGAGGCTGCTTCATATGTATCATATTTGGATATTTTATTGGAAATGGACTTTGATGGTAACCTAACAACAAAACTTTATGATAAACGTGATGACTTCAATTTTTGATAAAGTCAACTTTCATTACTTATGTAGCAACATTACTTAATCACCTGCATATGGTGTTTTTTTTTTCTCTCAGTTACATTGGTACGCAAGGGCATGTTCTGCGTATGAAGGGTTTCTAAGGCGAGGCAAGCTACTGAAAAAAAAAACATGTTGATAAAACAAAAATACCAACAGCCTTGATTGAAGTCACCTTTCCGTAGGTTCTATAGTCAGTAAAACGACATTGTCAGCAAACACAACCTCCTCCTGGGTCGGTTGCTGACTGATGTTTTTTATACTTATTGTTAGACCATAATTACTCACCTAATTGTCTAGGGATTTTTCTGATTTTCCGATTACGACAAAGAGCACAAGGCGAGCGTGGCCGATCCTTATTTCGCTCTATTTTTATGAGGTCCGTGTTCGCTGTACTCTTGTTTTGTATTTTTCCTTTCGACTTTTAATTTTGAACACTGTTTGATATCACCACATGTTATACAAGACTTTTGGCGTATTGTTGTTTCTTTAAAAATAATTAGACTTTAGCCCCTTGAGAATTCTTGGGTCTCACAAGGGGTTCAAAGTTTGATGTAGGAATATATCCCATACCGAAACAGTTGTGTAAGATCTTCTTGAAAACTGCAATGATCAATATGTGATGAAAAAAATGATAAAAACAAACCGTCAACCATCTCGAAAATCCTTAAAACAAAATGCAAATTAAAAGCAGAGCAACACGGAATTTTAAAAAGATAGAGGTAGTATCAGGTACCTAGGAGGAGTAAGCATCCTCAACTGACCGGTCGCACGCACCTTAAGCTCCCTGTCGTAATCGGGAAAAAACCGGAAAAGTCCGTAGACAATTCGGTGATTAATTATGATCTAACAATTAGTATGAAAAAAGTCAGTCAGCATGCGACCTAGTGGAAGATTGCATTTGCTGACAAGGTCGTTGGATCGACCATAGAACTTACGAAAAGATGACTTCAAATGAGACTGTTAATAGTCCGGTTTTATCAACTTGTTTGTCAGTTGCTTACCTCGCCTTAGAAACTGTTCATAAAAAACAATAACAATAACAAACCGTCAACCATCTTAAAAATCCATAAAACGAAATGCAAATTCAAAGCAGAGCAACACAGACCTCCAAAAAGATAGAGGTAGGTTCAGGTGCCTAGGAGGAGTAAGCATCCTCTGCGGACCGTTCATATGAAAAGCATGCCCTTGCGTATTGAATTAACTAACAGACAAACACTCTATATGCAGGTGATAAAGGTATATTGCTACATAAGTAAGGAAAGATGACTATAGAAAAATTGAAATTATCACGTTTATCATAAAGTTTTGTTGTAAGGTTGCCATCTTTATTTTGACTTTTCTAGCTTTTGTAGGTTAGATTTGATAAAACTGTTTTAAAGGGCTTGTATGACCCAGCACTATCTCGAGAAAATTATAGCGCGCCAGATAAAAGTATACTAAATATGCATGCGTCATAAAAAAAGAACGAATCCTATCAAACGTGCACAGAACTTTTCGCATTCCTGGAAGAGAGAGCATGGGTCTGCTCAAGGATTCGTGGTTTGTGTTCATGGGAACACTTTTATTTTCAATTCCTCTACTGAATGATTGTGTAAGTAAACTATTTCTTTTATCAACCAAGAACATAAAGCTCTCTGTTTGCCTCTTGCTTAAACCTTCACCATAAACTTCGGTATGTACGTATCTTCTATTATAAAAGGTGATGAATTATTTTAAACAATTCTTCAGGGAAAGGAGACTGAATATTAAATCATGAATATTAATCATATCAATTCTATATAAGAGTATATTCCAACATATACTTTTATTTTGAATATGAAGGCCATTGCCATGTAATGTTTTATCCAAAGTAACTTTAAAAATAAAAACACTAAAATCATGCAAACAAAATGTCTGCCTGTAGTGCATTTAGTTATTTTACCCAATACAAAGACAAAGAAAAAATCATGTTGGTGGCATAGAACCCTCAACTATTAAAATCAATATTTTTTGGCATGGTTTGCAGTGTTTTTCTTATCTTTAAATATGCCTAATGCTCAACTACTGAACAATTCAAGTTTCTTAAGGTTTTAGGTATCTAAATGTTAAAAATACTTTGTACACACAAGTACGGACTTGAATTTTTTCCTGATAGGTTTCAAAGGTGCTTTACAAAATATTAATATCGATGGAAAATAATTTATGTTTGTTTTTTGTACATTAATCTTAAATAACACAACTTAACAAAAAAATCAAATCCATTAAAAATTGAATTACAGTTTACAAATAACAATTTGAGGTGATTTGGTTCGGATGATATAGTTCGTAAATTTATATCAAGAATATCAAATTTATCAAAACTTACTAAGTATATAATGGATAACATTTCGGTCCGTTATTATCATACCTGTGGTATTTATCACTAACGAAATCAGCTTAAAAACTAAAATATCATATTTTTGCTTATGTTGATGATCAAATGATCAAAGAATTTTACTACTACGAAAATAAACTTCTGTTTTATCTTTAATATACAATAACACTGTTTAGTTGTTATGGTCTCCGAGTTTCATCAAACCTAATTATTATTCGGAAAAATCTTTGTTCATCTTTTTTTTCTTCTAGACGCCAACTTTATTCTGCAAAACTTACTCGTTTATTCGCCGTATTTTTAGGTCTGATTAGATGTCGAGCGATGTTGTCGTTATATATTTTACTTTTGAGAAATTCCGAACCGTCTTTTATTTTTATCTTTTACTTAAATTTATCGATCCCTTTTAAATTTATCAAATGAAAATAGCTTCAACGATGACTGGCCGAAACGATTTCACAGAGTTGTTTTGGAAGTATATGAAATGAAAAAGTGCAAGATAATATCAATTTGTTTTTAAAAATATCAACGAAAGATATAAGTGTTGAACTATAGGTTTCTATATTTTCACATATTTTTCTATTTTTCTATTTTTCCTGCCCTGCCTAATGATTTTTTCTGCTTAAATAAATGAGAAACTGATTAAATATTTCAAAATATTTTAAATTCAATGTGTCAGGATAATTTAATTTGGCTTTATAAGAATTGTTTCTATATATTTTTTGCAAAGGGCAGATAACTCCAAGCATGAAAACCTTATTAAATGAGTCTTAACAAATAATTAAATCATGAAATTCTGTTTTTAGATATTTTCCATTAATGAAATAGGTTAACTGCTTGAATAGATAACAATATTTATGATTTTACCACTTTAGGAAGGCTTAAGTTGATTTTTGTGTATGATAATGGGCAGATAACTCCAAGTATCAGCACAAGCGGAAGATGATATATCTTTTCAATGCAACTCCAGAAATAAAACACTTACTAAAAAACTAATAAATAATTCTTCAAATTAATATTCAAAATATATTCCAAATCATGAAAATAATATAAAAATACACAACACAGTGACAAAAAATTAATGTTGAATTGCTCAATATTTTAGCAAGTTCAGTTTGTTTATTATTTGTTCATCTAGCATTGTATGTCTGACTGTCTTGCTGGTCTGGGTATTTACTGGACTGTTCTGATCATTTTCCTCAACACTCTGCAATGTTGAAAAAAGTAAAATATTACATGTATGGATCATTTAATCATATCATTTACATGTATGTATTTCGCATAAAACAACAGACATGTTCAAATTTGACTGAATGTTTTTTTTTTTCAAAAAAGAAGCAAAATCCTGATGTGTTTATGTTTACATGTACAAAATTTCAAAAGTGAAAAAGAGGAAATGGCTTTTAATTATTATCTCAAGTTATATTGATTAATGTTATTTTACTTGGAATACATATTAGTCTATAGTTGCATGCACTAATTAATAGCTGCAACTGAATTACATATAGCATAACAGGGCTCACCATTAACTAAAATATTAACCTGTTCTTAAGGCAAGTGGATTACTTGTATAAATGCTATTCTAAATTGTAATTTGTCATTGAAACGTATGAAAAATTATGAATGGCATATAATATAAATGATAGAAATTGATAAGAGGTCTGGTATGGTACAGTATTGGTAAAGTTGGTCTCCACATTATTTACTGTCACAAAATACTTCATTAAAAATTATCCTTATTGTTGTTGTTATCAAATACAGTGTATCTCAGTACTGGGTCAGTATAAAAAAAAATCTTTTAAATATTAAAAATAAATTATTAAGGTTTAAAAGATATCTTACTATTGTATATAATATCACTCAAGAGAAGAATATTCTACTCAATCTGATGGTGTGTTCTAGTGATATGACACTGACAAGTAGATTTAGAACATATTTTTCAGTAACTAAGCTACTATATAGTTTGGATATAGGTTTTCAACCCTCACTGAAATTTGATATTTCTTTTTTTATACTTAAAGTTTGATCAGTTCCATTACAGTGAAAAAAAAAGTTTTTAATTTTTCATGGCATTTTATCATGACATCATATCATAATTGTTCAAGAAAACTAATTGTAAACCAGACAAGTGTTTTTGTAGATTTACTTGTCCAAATACAAAAATCAGCTGGACACAGAAACTGGACAAGTGAAACTGTTGATCCCTGCATGATAGATAATATACTATCAGCTGATTTGAATATCTACATGTGACATCACTTTTTGATTAATTTTGTTTAAAATCATCAACTCACATTTTCTGTTCTATGTCTCCCTTTTGACAGACTCTGTTGTGATGATAAGAGCCAAATTCATTTATTTCTGCAGCATACACATAATCCTACAATTGTTTTTAATATATTCACAGCAATTTTATAACAAAATGAATCATTTTAAACAAATTTTTCAAATTACCTTTACCTTTACTTTTATGCTGTTAACTTTACATGTATATTATATAATCAAAATTAAGTAGTCTGTTCCAAATGGTATTTCCATCACTGTTTGCTTAATTAAGATGGCTCAAATCATCCACAAAAAAAACCCCAACCCAAAAACAACTTAGGTATGAAATATAACATGATGCGAAAGATGAATATAAATCAAAAAGGTGAAAAACATTTTTTTTGGAGGGAGGGGGGGGGGGAGAGAGTATTTGTATTTTCTAAAATTATCAATTTAAAAAAAAAATAACCACTGAAATTTCACTTTGCGAATGACATGAAGAACCTGGGTGATACTGTTAATAATTGGAGAGGGTGTTTGGGGGGGGGGGGGGGAGAGATAATTTTGTTTGCCGGGGAATCTGATGCCTGATTCTTAAAATTTACTCTGTACATTTAGACCTGAGGTGTATTCATTGAGAAAATTAACAAGCGGTGGAAGCTTGAACAGACTATAAGATTGGTTGAAAATTATTTGATTCGGATGTGAATATACATACCTTGACCAATTGGAATAAGGACTGCTATGGACTGCATCTTATCTCCATAGACTGCCTTTTTATGATCCTATTTTTACGCTTGTTCATGAGGTTTTAAACATATACATTGTATATTCCAGAGATTTGGGGTTAATTTAATCAAACCACATCACTGACACCAGGTCTGACTTTCACTTAAAACGCATGGCAATGGTGGATTTCTGTAATCGCTGTGGGTACCTCAGAACTATGCTCATCATGGGTTGACACTCTAGAAGAGTACACACTGCGATTCTTTCCATCTTGGACACCATCTGTCCAGGGTGGGGTGTTTAATTGTATTGCATTCCTATATAAGTGTTGCAGGTTGGTAGCTCATTAGCTTCCTTGGTTGAGTGCTTGATTCGTATGTCAGATTACCGAAACTTATGTAGAGGAAACCTCTGTCCGTTTCACTTGATCATTTTGTAAAAGACAGTCACGTGTTTACAAAAAGTTTGAATAAAGCACAGATCGGTAATTAAGCTAAATCCCAATAGAGCATGGTTCATTTCATATTCACCAATTGATTAGAGACTAACTCTAAATACACTAAAACTTAAATCACATGCTTTCTCCACCCAATTTGATCTATGTTTTTCCAACGTCTGCTTTTGCCATGTTGTTGTGACGTCTTCTTTTGTACTTCAAAACAGAAGAGTCAACAAATGGAAGTAACTTTAAGTTGGATTTTGTGGAAAAGCGGTAACTTCAAATCGTTGTATGTTAAAGCCAGTGAATATACCCAAGCCAATTTTGGTTGTATTTATTAGACCAAGGTCTTTTCTTATTAAAGAAATGTTTATTCCCGCTTTCAATTGCCTGCTTAAAATTAAATTGATATTATTTAATGTGCCTGTTTTTTACTATTTTATAAGCTAAATCTATGAAACACAAACTGATGATATTTTTATCTGTACATTTCACTGAAATCAATTTATGTGTACAAGTACATTGATTACTTGCTTATAAAATTAAACTGATGTCATGATCAAACCTACATGCATTTAGGGAGCATACGAGTTATTTATATAATGGTACTCTATATGTCATTTTGGCCAGAAGCAAAATGTTTTAGTGTCGTTGCTATGGAAACTGAGTATGAACTGTCAAAAATATACCCACAGAGAGTCATATGGAACACTCTTTCGAGTCAGAGAGATAAAATTCAATTCTATGATAGTGCGTGGCAACGTATTTTTGGTATTTACAGAGAATTGATGTTAAAAACTAAAATATCACATTTTTGCTTACGTTGATGGTCAAATAATCGAAGAATTTTACTACTACGAAAATAAACTTCTGTTTTATCTTTAATATACAATAACACTGTCTAGTTTTTATGGTCTCCGAATTTCATCAAACCTAGGTCTGATTAGATGTCGAGCGATGTTGTCGTTATATATTTTACTGTTGTCGTTATATATTTTACTTTTGAGAAATTCCGAACCGTCTTTTATTTTTATCTTTTTACTAAAATTTATCGATCCCTTTTAAATTTATCAAATGAAAATAACTTCAACGATGACTGGCCGAAACGATTTCACAGAGTTGTTTTGGAAGTATATGAAATGAAAAAGTGCAAGATAATATCAATTTGTTTTTAAAAAAATAAACGAAAGATATAAGTGTTGAACTATAGGTTTTTAAATTTTCACGTATTTTTTCTATTTTAACCCCTTCCCTGCCCTGCCTAATAATTTGAACTTATTTAAAAAGTTGTAAATCTTAACAAGACATTTCATTTGGTAAAAATAGGAAAAGAGGAATGGCCCCTATTTAGGAAGATAAATTCTTCACAAGTTTGCTGTCAAAAACTTGTAAAGGAAGACAAATTTCAAATAAATGTGTATTTAGTATATGTTTTTAAGAATTTAAAATAAAACTTTAATCCCATTCCTAGTACTGAATTGATATTTCTATTGAATATATTCAGTGTTTCAGATACCATTTTAGCTGTTGTTTGCCAATTTACCGTGTTGGCGCATATATGCCGCGTTAAGGTAACTAAAAGTATTTTTTTTTCAAATGAAGTAATTGAATAATACCCTTGCATTTCATAAAGTGTAATATTTTTAACTTAAATTTAGACTCAGCTAGATAATTGATCAATAACATAGTTGCTAGCTGTATATACACTGTCGCCTAGATGACAGTGTCTGTGCTTGTAAGTCTGGGAGTACACATGTTGAAATGCCCCACTATTTTACGATAGCGTAGAAATCTTGTGTCATAATTAAAAGCGTCTGAAAGTTTTTTTCAGGTCTGTTTACCTCTGGTAAGATTATCTGAGGGGTGGGGTCTAAATGATAAAGATATGAAACCGCAAAGGAAACAGGCTCAAATTGAATTGAACCTTATCAGTTTTCTCACAATACACGGCTTTCCAGAAGACTCGGCTTTCGCCTCGCTTCATGTGTATTTCGTCCACTAAAGCAAATGTGTATTACTGACATGAAAACCAATAGACTGCTAAACGAACACAGGGCATGGTTTGATTAAACAATTTCTTTTAAAAAATCAAAGAACATATTCTGGTCTGATTAAGTCGAAAAGTTTTGTTTAACGACAAATACTTATTATTTGGACCTCAATGGGTTTTTTTAATCATGGTCCAGCATGGTATTGTTTTATTCTTAAAGTGTGCTGATATTGTAAATTCATGCTGGTTTTCCCTTTAAATATCATTAACTAGGTCAAAATGACGATTCAAAATATCGGAAAGCCAAGTTCGTTAACTTTCTCCTTAAGTTTCTCAGTAGGTGAAAACGCATGAGAAACATTAGTAATTAAGTCCACCATTGAGCTTTTGAATAACTAATGTGTGCTTTGTCTGGGAAAATATGCTGATTATGACAAAAATGGCGTTTATTTTATCGTGATGGTAATCAAACTTGCCGAGAGCAAGCCAAATTTTATAATTTTGTTTAAGAGTCTTATAGAAAGGAAACAAACTATCATAAATTGGTACAACATAATATTTCATTATTTCAGCGATTAAAACAGCCAGTTACTCAAACCCATCACTTTTCTGCTCAGATCAATCTTGTATTAACAAATCTCTAATGTCATCATCTGGTGCATTGCTACTCTCATTTCAAGGAACTTTTTCAAAATTTAAAATCCCAAAATTTTACCAAATTCAATAGCATCAAAACTTACGACTTTCATTACAGTTTATACAACCATCTCCTACGATAAACTAAAGTCCAGGCTTATTGACGTCATTGATAGCTGGTTTTTTTAATACACATGGATCACGTATTTTTTTTTTAACTTTGTCATATGTCATTTACAAAACTGTTTTGTCAAAAACCATTCGGATTGTGCACAAAAGTACACTGAAGTGGATATAAAAAAGATGCTTGAGTTTCTAATAGACAACATCTATGTTGTTTTTTGGAAATCAGGTCTTCCAACAATCTGTTTGAATTCCCATGGTTACAAATTGCAACCCATTGTTAGCAGGCCTACTATTAATATGAAGCAGAATTAATTTTTTAAAAACTTGTGCATGAATAAAATGAACACTCGCTGTGGCCTTCAACGCAACATTCAGGTATATCTACGACGTGTTATTAATTAGCAATTGCTACTTCTATAATTACGTCGACTTATTGTATCCCAGTTAACGTGAAATAAAACATACCACAGAGGCTGCTTCATATGTATCATATTTGGATATTTTATTGGAAATGGACTTTGATGGTAACCTAACAACAAAACTTTATGATAAACGTGATGACTTCAATTTTTATAAAGTCAACTTTCATTACTTATGTAGCAACATTACTTAATCACCTGCATATGGTGTTTTTTTTCTCTCAGTTACATTTGTACGCAAGGGCATGTTCTGCGTATGAAGGGTTTCTAAGGCGAGGCAAGCTACTGAAAAAAAAACATGTTGATAAAACAAAAATACCAACAGCCTTGATTGAAGTCACCTTTCCGTAGGTTCTATAGTCAGTAAAACGACATTGTCAGCAAACACAACCTCCTCCTGGGTCGGTTGCTGACTGACGTTTTTCATACTTATTGTTAGACCATAATTACTCACCTAATTGTCTAGGGATTTTTCTGTTTTTCCGATTACGACAAAGAGCACAAGGCGAGCGTGACCAATTCTTATTTCGCTCTATTTTTTATGAGGTCCGTGTTCGCTGTACTCTTGTTTTGTATTTTTCCTTTCGACTTTTGATTTTGAACACTGTTTGATATCACCACATGTTATACAAGACTTTTGGCGTATTGTTGTTTCTTTAAAAATAATTAGACTTTAGCCCCTTGAGAATTCTTGGGTCTCACAAGGGGTTCAAAGTTTGATGTAGGAATATATCCCATACCGAAACAGTTGTGTAAGATCTTCTTGAAAACTGCAATGATCAATATGTGATGAAAAAAATGATAAAAACAAACCGTCAACCATCTCGAAAATCCTTAAAACAAAATGCAAATTAAAGGCAGAGCAACACGGAATTTTAAAAAGATAGAGGTAGTATCAGGTACCTAGGAGGAGTAAGCATCCTCAACTGACCGGTCGCACGCACCTTAAGCTCCCTGTCGTAATCGGGAAAAAACCGGAAAAGTCCGTAGACAATTCGGTGATTAATTATGATCTAACAATTAGTATGAAAAAAGTCAGTCAGCATGCGACCTAGTGGAAGATTGCATTTGCTGACAAGGTCGTTGGATCGACCATAGAACTTACGAAAAGATGACTTCAAATGAGACTGTTAATAGTCCGGTTTTATCAACTTGTTTGTCAGTTGCTTACCTCGCCTTAGAAACTGTTCATAAAAAACAATAACAATAACAAACCGTCAACCATCTTAAAAATCCATAAAACGAAATGCAAATTCAAAGCAGAGCAACACAGACCTCCAAAAAGATAGAGGTAGGTTCAGGTGCCTAGGAGGAGTAAGCATCCTCTGCGGACCGTTCATATGAAAAGCATGCCCTTGCGTATTGAATTAACTAACAGACAAACACTCTATATGCAGGTGATAAAGGTATATTGCTACATAAGTAAGGAAAGATGACTATAGAAAAATTGAAATTATCACGTTTATCATAAAGTTTTGTTGTAAGGTTGCCATCTTTATTTTGACTTTTCTAGCTTTTGTAGGTTAGATTTTATAAAACTGTTTTAAAGGGCTTGTATGACCCAGCACTATCTCGAGAAAATTATAGCGCGCCAGATAAAAGTCTACTAAATATGCATGCGTCATAAAAAAAGAACGAATCCTATCAAACGTGCACAGAACTTTTCACATTCCTGGAAGAGAGAGCATGGGTCTGCTCAAGGATTCGTGGTTTGTGTTCATGGGAACACTTTTATTTTCAATTCCTCTACTGAATGATTGTGTAAGTAAACTATTTCTTTTATCAACCAAGAACATAAAGCTCTCTGTTTGCCTCTTGCTTAAACCTTCACCATAAACTTCGGTATGTACGTATCTTCTATTATAAAAGGTGATGAATTATTTTAAACAATTCTTCAGGGAAAGGAGACTGAATATTAAATCATGAATATTGATTATATCAATTCTATATAAGAGTATATTCCAACATATACTTTTATTTTGAATATGAAGGCCATTGCCATGTAATGTTTTATCCAAAGTAACTTTAAAAATAAAAACACTAAAATCATGCAAACAAAATGTCTGCCTGTAGTGCATTAAGTTATTTTACCCAATACAAAGACAAAGAAAAAATCATGTTGGTGGCATAGAACCCTCAACTATTAAAATCAATATTTTTTGGCATGGTTTGCAGTGTTTTTCTTATCTTTAAATATGCCTAGTGCTCAACTACTGAACAATTCAAGTTTCTTAAGGTTTGAGGTATCTAAATGTTAAAAATACTTTGTACACACAAGTACGGACTTGAATTTTTTCCTAATAGGTTTCAAAGGTGCTTTACAAAATATTAATATCGATGGAAAATAATTTATGTTTGTTTTTTGTACATTAATCTTAAATAACACAACTTAACAAAAAAATCAAATCCATTAAAAATTGAATTACAGTTTACAAATAACAATTTGAGGTGATTTGGTTCGGATGATATAGTTCGTAAATTTATATCAAGAATATCAAATTTATCAAAACTTACTAAGTATATAATGGATAACATTTCGGTCCGTTATTATCATACCTGTGGTATTTATCACTAACGAAATCAGCTTAAAAACTAAAATATCATATTTTTGCTTATGTTGATGGTCAAATTATCAAAGAATTTTACTACTACGAAAATAAACTTCTGTTTTATCTTTAATATACAATAACACTGTTTAGTTGTTATGGTCTCCGAGTTTCATCAAACCTAATTATTATTCGGAAAAATCTTTGTTCATCTTTTTTTTTCTTCTAGACGCCAACTTTATTCTGCAAAACTTACTCGTTTATTCGCCGTATTTTTAGGTCTGATTAGATGTCGAGCGATGTTGTCGTTATATATTTTACTTTTGAGAAATTCCGAACCGTCTTTTATTTTTATCTTTTACTTAAATTTATCGATCCCTTTTAAATTTATCAAATGAAAATAGCTTCAACGATGACTGGCCGAAACGATTTCACAGAGTTGTTTTGGAAGTATATGAAATGAAAAAGTGCAAGATAATATCAATTTGTTTTTAAAAATATCAACGAAAGATATAAGTGTTGAACTATAGGTTTCTAAATTTTCACGTATTTTTTCTATTTTAACCCCTTCCCTGCCCTGCCTAATAATTTGAACTTATTTAAAAAGTTGTAAATCTTAACAAGACATTTCATTTGGTAAAATTAGGAAAAGAGGAATGGCCCCTATTTAGGAAGATAAATTCTTCACAAGTTTGCCGTCAAAAACTTGTAAAGGAAGACAAATTTCAAATAAATGAGTATCTAGTATATGTTTTTACGAATTTAAAATAAAACTTTAATCCCATTCCTAGTACTGAATTGATATTTCTATTGAATATATTCAGTGTTTCAGACACCATTTTAGCTGTTGTTTGCCAATTTACCGTGTTGGCGCATATATGCCGCGTTAAGGTAACTAAAAGTATTTTTTTTCAAATGAAGTAATTGAATAATACCCTTGCATTTCATAAAGTGTAATACTTTTGACTTAAATTTAGACTCAGCTAGATAATTGATCAATAACATAGTTGCTAGCTGTTTATACACTGTCGCCTAGAGGACAGTGTCTGTGCTTGTAAGTCTGGGAGTACACATGTTGAAATGCCCCACTATTTTACGATAGCGTAGAAATCTTGTGTCATTATTAAAAGCGTCTGAAAGATTTTTTCAGGTCTGTTTACCTCTGGTAAGATTATCTGAGGGGTGGGGTCTAAATGATAAAGATATGAAACCGCAAAGGAAACACACTCAAATTGAATTGAACCTTATCAGTTTTCTCACAATACACGTCTTTACAGGAGACTCGGCTTTCGCCTCGCTTCATGTGTATTTCGTCCACTAAAGCAAATGTGTATTACTGACATGAAAACCAATAGACTGCTAAACGAACACAGGGCATGGTTTGATTAAACAATTTCTTTAAAAAAATCAAAGAACATATTCTGGTCTGATTAAGTCGAAAAGTTTTGTTTAACGACAAATAATTATTATTTGGACCTCAATGGGTTTTTTTAATCATGGTCCAGCATGGTATTGTTTTATGCTGATTTTGTAAATTCATGCTGGTTTTCCCTTTAAATATCATTAACTAGGTCGAAATGACGATTCAAAATATCGGAAAGCCAGGTTCCATAATTTTTTCCTTAAGTTTTTCAATAGGTGAAAACGCATGAGATGTTATTAAGTCCACCATAATGATTTTGAATAACTAATGTGTGCTTTGTCTGGGAAAATATGCTGATTATGACAAAAATGGCGTTTATTATATCAAAATAGTGATCAATCTTGCCAAGCCCAGGGAATTTTTTATAATTTTCTTTTAATGTCTTATAAATAGAGGAAACAAACTATCATAAACTGGTACAACATAATATTTTGTCATATCTAAGATGTGCTCAGTGTAACAAAAAAAACTTACTTTAAATAATCATTATTTCAGAAATGAATTCAGCCAGTCCTACAAGTCATGCATTTTTCTTCTCCGATCAATCTTTTATTACACCTTTTTTTATGTGAATATCCGGTGCTATGGTACTCTCATTCTTATGCTCATAAATTTATAGTCCTGGTGATTGGGTAGGGCCACAATGGTGGGGCAAATTTTAAACATATTGTTTTCCTTAAATTTAAGATTTTTCGACGTATTGCTTTTTCTTTGAAATTGTTTAGACTCTGGCCCCTGACCAATAATTGGGCCTAACAAGAGCTCAACGTTTGATGTAGTTTATATCCCATACATAAACAGTTGTATTAGATCTTCTTGAGAACTGCAATGCTCAATATGTTATAGAACTATTAACTCACCTTGTTACAAAAGTGGCTCAACAATAAGCATTAGGACGTCCAAAGGAATACAAGTATGAAACACTTTTTATACAGGATCGTTTATACTTAATTATACTTTTATGTTAAATAATAAAATCTGATTGATTTAGACGTAGTTAGTAATCCGTTCTATGACACTTAGCGTTAGCAACACACTTGTTAACGGGTAACACAACGAATTGTTACATGCGCGTAAATTATGTGCGTATGGTTCATTGTAGAATTCATGTCATTTCAATATAAAGCCAGTAAAATTTTCTCTAAAAGTAAGACATTCAGTATATTAAAATAAATAGTGCCTGTTTGGGAGGGTAACTTGACATTGAAATTTACATCCCTCGAAAACCATTGACGGTTTTGACAATCATTTTTGTGATCGGCGTCGGCCGATCACTGTTGTGTCCATATGAGGCATCCGGCAAATGCTTCCACGTGCGCATACATTCCGCTTGCATAAGTAGTTCTTATAAAAACTTGAAAATTTGGTTTATTATTTATGTAACATTTTACTCAGTTTATTTCAATTCATTTACCTTAAGAAATGCAAACATGAATTAAATACAGTTCAAGAATGCACATTTTGTCTCACGCGTAAGAATATCGATCGAAAGATTCATTCAGTTATGCAGTTGACCTCGATGAACTGACCTCGATCATAAGAAGATGCTCCATGAACTGACCTCGATCTACTGATGTTACATAATAGTAGCTAGGGAGACGGCTTGATTTATTAACAAGGTTACGTTATAATGCGACCTCAATAGCAAGTTATGATGGCATTCAATGTTTTTCAGTCGCATTAAATTATTTTAATACCACTCTTTCTTTGTTTATGTGTTATTGCTCTTCGAAGAGCGCTACTCAGTATTCTAAGAAGAAGAAGAAGATAAATTAGCTTTTAATAATTACGTTAAAAATATAAAACTAGACAAGGAGTTTACGAACGGCTTTATCCAAATTTATTTCAAAATTAAATTTGTTGACGGTTTATAATGATGAAATTATGGTGTACAGATTCAAAATATTCTGTATTTTTACAAAATACAGTACTTCTTTAATTATTTTACATCAAAGTGATCATGTTGATTACTTCTAGCTATCTATATATCTTTATTGCCGATCATTCCTTTAAAAGGAATACTTGTCTCGGAATGTCAATTTCAACTGTTATCCTCCAAAACAGGCACTATTTACATACATGTATATAATACTTTACAAATATTTTGTATAATAATTCATAAAGTGGATTTTATTATATCTATTGTTGCTTAGATGAGTGATGTGGCATACTGACCTCTTTGGTTTTTATTAACTCAATTTTTTTTCATCGATCAATTGCGTACACATGCAATAGACTCTAAACTTTCTTGAACTAGGTTTGACTAAACTGTTTTAAATGGATCGTATGACCCGCTGCTATCCCAGGAAAACGATAATGCGCCAGATAAAAGCCCTATTGGGAATGCATGCGTCATCAATAAAAACCCTATCAAACGTGCGGAGATCTTTTTGAATTCCTTGAAAAGAGAGCATGGGTCTAATCAAGTATTCGTGGTTTGTGTTTTTGGGACTCTCTTTTTTTCAATTCTTCTACTGAATGATTGTGTGAGTAAAATATTTTTTATTAACAAAGAACACCATTCTCTATTTTTGCTTTTTGGCATTTAAACCTTCACTATTAATGTGCATACTTATGTATCATCTATCATAAGAGGCAATAAATAATAATAAAAACAAAATAAGACTAAAAATTAGATAATGAATATTAATCATATCAATTCTATATAAAAATATATTCCAGTATACACTTTCATTTTGAATAATACATTACTTGCTATATTAACCGGCTTGAAGGCTATTGCCAGGTTGAACCGCGATGCTCGTCAAAACGGTTCACTTTGTGCATCTTTGTAGATTTTTTTAACATTGTCTACGTTGTCAGTTGTGGGATAATAATTCTTTTAGACTTTTTGAAAAGAAATCTGAGAAACAAGATGGGGCATATGTCAGTTTGTTTTATCGTCATTTATATTTTGATTTTTAAATGCTTAATTTAAAGTCACTTATTTCCAAAAACAATTAAATTATGCAAACAAATTTTCCGCCTGTAATGGATTTAATTTTTTACTAAATACGGAGACAAAGAAAAAATCAAACGCGTTGGCGGTGTAGATCCCTCATTTGTTAAAATCAATATTTTTAGGTACTGTATATAGACCTCTTTTTATCTTTAAACATGTTTAGTGCTCAACAACTAAACTATTTAGGATATTTCAAGTTTGAGCTATCTTTATGTTACAATTGTATGTACAAACGAGTACCGACTTTCTTCTTTTTCCTTAAAGGTTTCAAAGTTGCTTTAAAACGTGTTTACATTTCCCAAAAATAGGTTTTTTTCCTTTAGCTTTAGATTACACACCATAGAAAAATCGACGAATTCATTGAATCCATAAAAAGATAGGCATTTAAGTTTACTAGTGACACTGAGAAGTGTTTCAGGACACCTACGCCACTTCGTAAAATGTTATCAAAAGTATCAAATTTATAACAACATACCAATTAAATCATGCCTACCATTTGGGTCCGCTATTCTCATTACTGCTGTATTTATCATTACAGACTACAACTTAAAAATCGTCTATATGTTTTTTTTGTTTCCGCTCATTTTGAGGCCCAAACTATCAAACAATTTTACATGTACAAGTTCGAAAATGTTAATCGGATTTACTTAATGTTAAACACTGTGAAGTTTCAAAGGTCTTCCAATCTCAAAGGACTTTATTATTATTCTAAGAACAAAATATATTTTCTTTTTTAGATTTTTTTCCGTTTTCCGTTTCCGTTTATTCGACGATTCATTTTAGTATTTAAGTCTGATAATGTCAAGCGAAAATGTTGTTATATATATTTTTTTATAAAAATCTCCATCCGGTTTTGAATTATTATCCTTTTCCTAAATTTAACGATCACTTTGAAATTTATAAAATGGATAAAGCTTTAACGATAATAGGGAGAACCGATCTTAATTAGGTTGTAACGAAGTAGATACATTTAAAAGGTCAGGATAATATCAGTTTTTAAATAAAACGAGAGATAGGTACAAGTACGACCCGCAACAATTTTTTTTACTTTTCTAAACTGATGTAAATTAGGTTTGATAAAATTGTTTTTTAAATGGCTCGAATGACCCAACGCTATATCAAGAAAATGATAGCGCGCCAGATAAATTTCGTATTGGTTATGCATAAAGAATAAAAAAAATCACATCCAACGTGCACAGATCTTTTTGCATTCCTAGAAGAGAGCGCATGGATCTACCCAAGGATTCTTGGTTTGTGTTTATGGGAACACGCTTATTGTCAATTCTTCTATTTAATTATTGTGTTGGGAAAATATTTTTTATTAACAAAGAACATCATTTTCTCTTTTTGGTTGAACCTTCACTATTAACTTACGCACGTAAGTCAATTATTTAAAAAATCGACAGAAAAAGGAGACTGAATATCAAATTATGAATATTAATAATATCAATTCTATGAAAAAGTGTATTCTAACATATTCTTTTTATAATGATCAATTATATTTAGAAAATTCTTCGTGAAAAGGAGACTGAATATTAAATATAAACATTAATCATATCAATTCTATAAAAATTATATTCTAACATTCTAAATCATACTCTTTTAACAAAATTGACCGGCTTGTAGGATGAATATTTACCACCTCAATTCTATAGAAAAGTACCTTCCAACATATACTTTTATTTTGAATATGGAGGCCATAGCCAGGTTGGACCGCAACGCTCGCAAAAATGGTTCATTTTGTGCATTTTTTAGATTAAAATGAAAGTCTTTGAAGGTATTATTTACATCTTTTATGTTTTAAGTGGTGGAATAAAGTCTATTTTAAGATATTTACAAAGAGAATTGACAAACAAGATAGGGAATATGCCAATCTGTTTTATTGGGGGTTTTTTGTTTAAGGATTACAAAAATCATGCAAACAAAATTTCTGTCTGTAGTGAATTTAATTATTTTACCAAATACCAGGACAAAGAAAAAACAAACGTGTTGGTGGCATAGACCCGTCTGCTGGTAAAATCAATGATATAAGGCATCGTATGCAGTGTTCTTCTTATCTTTAAATATGCCTAGTGCTTAACTACTGAACAATTCAAGGTACTTAAGGATTCAGGTACCTAATTCTTATAAAACACTTTGTACACACAAGTACAAACTTTCTTTTTTTTAGAAATGTTTAAAAGTTGCTTTTCAAAAAGTTTATATTGATAGAAAATGGTTCTTTTTTTTGGGGGGGGGGGGGGTACTCGATGTTTTGTTTTGCTTTTTTTGGTACATTAATCCTAAAAACACATTATAGAAAAATCGACAAAAACATCGAATCCATAATAAAGGTAGGTTTTAAAATGAAACTTTTAAGTGTCTTGGTACAGATGCACCAGTTTGTAAAATTATATCAAGAACCTCAAATTTATTAAAATCATTCAATGTATCATTGATACCATTTGAGCGTTAGCTCATTTTGGTTATTGTGTGGGATTACTTACACAACATGTAACACATACGTCTTATGCATATTTAGAAATATGCCTTTAATTGTTTTAATCTTTTAGTACATATTTGATACACATCCTCTTTCTAAGCTACCCTCTTAAACTAATTATCCTGTTTTCACAACATTAAACAAAATATAAGTTCATCTCTATTAAGAAATCAACATACAACCTCTGTGGAATACATTTAGTGTACTTATATATAAGAAATGCTACAAAAAAGTTAGTTTTGATGTTTGTAAGGTATTATTTTGTGTTTATCCCCATAATGGGGAGAACATTATTATAAACTTTGTAATCTTCTATACAAAGCAATGTATGTTTTCATGTTTAAAACAAAATAAGACAGCAATATTTTTAGAGCTTTTCCGCTATTTAAGTCAAAGATACACGATTGAAAAAGTTTATTTATATTCAGAAATCAGAAATTGAAGAATTTGAAAAAAGCATAATCACCATGGAATGATTTTATTAATCATCTGGCAGATGTGCCATGTGTACAATAAAACATCATATAAGAATTTCTTATATATTTTTCTTTTCTTTTCTCATAGATTGTACTTTTACTGCATTTTATTCAGTTTCACAAATATCACCCTACTCCTTATTACTATGATTATTACAATCTGGGATGAAAAAGCGTGTATGTTAGAAGTGAGAGAGTGATTATATAATAAAATAAATTATACACTGTGTACAGTACAATCTTTGTTCACAAAAAAAGAAAAAAAAGAACTGTTTAACGGTAAATAATTATTATTTGGTCCAAAATAGGTTTTTACTATCATTATTAAAGTGTGTGTGCTGAGTCTTAAAAAATGTGGTTGCCATTATGAAAGTGGCAATACGTCAATTTTTTTCGATTCGAGATGGTGGACAACCGACTTCATAATTTTCTCTGAAAGACTCTTCCTTATTGACCCCACTAAAAAACTGGTCCAGCATAGTATTGTATTATTCTTAAAGTGTGCTTAGTCTGAAAATTCATGCTAGTATCCCAACAAAAAAGAATTAATTAGGTCAAAATGACGATTAAAAATGGCGGAAAGCCATATTTCATAACTTTTTCCTAAAGTTTCTCAAATGTTGAAAACGCAGGAGAAACATTGATAATTTAGTCCATCATAGTGCTTTTGAATAATGAAGGCATGCTTTGTCTAGAAAAAATATGCTGATTATAACAAAATTGGCGTTTATTATTACTATCAAAAAGGCAATCAAACTTGCCGACAGCCAGGCCAATTTTCAAAACTCTTTTTAAAAGTAGATAGAGGAAACAATTCATAAACTGGTATACCATTGTATGTTATCATATCTTAAGCCCCTTTCACAATTGGTGCACGACCACTTTACACCACTTTGCGATCGAAATTTTTGAGCTTCGCACGAGCTCTTGCATATTTTGCACGAGTTCTCGCGTTCGTTGCATACGTTTTACTGGTCGCATCAAGTCTCCTCTGAAAAGTGGACATGCACACTATTCAGACGCGACCAAACGCGATCCAAATTATCGCAGTGAAACGCATGAACATTAGTACGAACGTTTTACAACGTTTTGTGTACTCGAAGAGTGTTACACGATTTTTAAAGATCGTAAGATAAATAGCTGGTGTTAATGCGTCTGTTTTGCAACCGCGAGACTGTTGCTCAACGTGTCTCATGTAATCTTGTAACGTTTAACTATCATTGCCTCAATATGCCATGCTTTGCTACTAGTTTATATACTCTGTTTCATATATTCCCTGTTTAAGAACAAAATTTACGATACACATTTAATGCATAATGGTGAAAGAAATACATGTATGAAGACTTATTTCCTTAAGAAAAATCATATTTACCGAGGGCTTCGCCCGAAAAAAAAATTGATTTTTTCTGGGGAATAAATCTTCATATTCTCTGAACATTAATGAAATAAACGTTTTATTATACCAAGCATCATATGATTACACAAAATACGTTGATTTCTAATGATGTTTGACTTTTCAACGGTCGCAACATTAACGTCGTGATTGTTTGATTTTCCATGTAACTGTCTCACTTTTCTTTTATAAATCATAGTTAAGTTGGTTCTGAGATAAAGAAAATTATAATAATTAAATATTTTTGATTTAATCATATTTGTCTACATCGAATGCTCATATCGGCTTTTTCATTCCCATGACATCGCCCTGTGGCGTGACTTTTTAACCAATCAGATGTAATAGAATAATCATATTGAGGTATAGGGCCTAATAATAAATGCTGCTGCAAATCTATATTTTTCTCGCTTTCAACTATGTCTACTGAATAAGGGCGGTGTATATACCCCCTCTGACTCGTACCATTGAACGCATAATCGCACGTCCAATCACCTTGGCGCACGTTCAATCGTCCGATCACCTAGTCTCTCGCGCGTTCCTATCGTATTATCTTTCAACAGTTGTTTTCATTGTACAACAGTCGTATACAGGCGCAAGATATAACGCAAGATTCAATGCGTTTACATCGCACAACGCTCGCTTAGATCGTGCGAAATTCGTACGAATACTTTTTTCATATGCGATTGTTTCGGCAACAAATAACGATTCATATCTAATTTTTTCAATCGCACGAATATTTGGTCGCTTCTGCTCGTGCGCCAATTGTGAAAGGGGCTTAAGGTGTGATCAGTGCGACAAAATAAACTTACTTTAAATAATCATTATTTCATTAATTTATTCAGCTAGTCATTAAAGTCCTATATTTTTCTACATCTTTTAACATCTTTTGACGTAAATATCCGGTGCATTGGTACTCTCATTCTTATACTCATAAATTTACAGTGCTGGTGATAGGGTAGAGCCGCAATGTTGGGCGCATTTTTTAAATATGCAAATATATAGAAAACAAAAAATCCTCTTAAAACCATTACCTAGATAAACTGTAATTTTAGTTAAAAAAACAACCTCAGGTAGTCTAGATTTAAATTCGTCAAAATTGGTAGGGTAAGGTCAATTGGGGTTTTAATATAAAAGAACACATTTTGAATTATTCATGAAAACTGATATGTAATATATTGTTTTACTTATATGCAAGTTTTTTGACTTGTTGCTGTTTCTTTCAAATTGTTTAGAATTTGGCCCCCTGGACAATTGTTGGGCCTCACAAGGGGCTCAATGTTTGATGTAGTTTATATCCCATACATAAACAGTTGTGCTAGAACTTCCTGAGAACTGCAATGCTCAATATGTGCCATAACCAATAACTCATCCTGTTACAAATGATGTTCAATGATTTTTTTTATTTAGGATCTATTGGACTATTCTTTCCAAATCTTATATAAAAAACTTCAGAAAATATATGTTATCTATTGTTGCTGATATAAGTGATGTGCCCTATAGACCTCTTTGTTTATATTTTCAGACTCAATGATTATTAAAATCTTGTAAAAATGACTATCAATTAGGTACGCATGCAGTATACTCTGCGATGCTTGATTTAAAAAGGACATTTCTGTTTGTTTTAATCAACTAACTTTCACTTAAACTTAACTATCACTTTGAAAATTTTCAAATGGAAATGGCTGTAACAATAATCGGCAGAACCAATCTTAGTTAGCTTGTTAGGAAGAAGATACATTAAAAATGTGCAGGATAATATCAAATATCAAACTTAAACATTTAAACTTTGATATAGGTGTTGAAACATTTTTTACATGAATTTCGACTAATATAGATGATCGACTGATAACATAGTTGCTAGCTATATTGACATCGTCGCCCAGACGACAGTGTATGTGCTTGAAGAGGTGGGGGTGCACATGCTCCACTATTTTACGAGAACTGAGACATCTTGTGTCATTACTGAAAGATGTCTTAAGATTTGTAACAGGTATGCTTACCTCAGGTAAGTTCAGATGAGGGAATAAGCATAATTGAAAAAGGTGTGACGCCCCAAGAAGAACATGTTCTAACGGTTCTAATGTATGGTAATTGAACCTTGTTAGTTTTTCACAAGACACGACCGACCACCAAATTTGTCTTGTACGACTTGTGTCATATATATTTCGTCCACTAAAGAAAGTGTGTAATAATGATATAAAAACCTATTGGCTGGCAAACCACAGACCCTTAAACGCACTACTTCACCAGTTGTACGTTTCTCGCACGCTTCTCACACGCTATACGGTTTGTACGATACGATACATTTCTCGCACGGTACGATTCGTTTTTTATACGATGCAATACGCTTCTTGTACGATACGATATGTTTCTTGTACGATACGATACGTTTTCTATACGCTTTCCATACGATTTGTACGGTTTCTGTACGATATGGATTTAATTCCTAAAAATCGATGAAAACTAAAAACATCTTATTCACACTAATTTCAAGGTATTTAGGGTTATCACAAGTTTAAATAAATAATTTATCTCATCAATAACAATCTTAAATATGGCCTTATAGACAAATACCCGCTCGATAATGTAGTTGTAAAACTTGCGGGAACGGACTAATTACATTATATGTATTTATCTGTAAAGGCCGTGAATAAACACAGGAAATGTCTCCATCCAAAATATAAAATCCATACTACACATGATAATACTACCTTTAAAGTGATTAAATTTTTTAATGAATAATTTTAATGCTGATTTTCTCAAAAAATGCATTTTGATTTCAAATACTAATCAGTTTATAAATATCATGACCTTTCTCATTCTTTTTTTTAAGGATGAAAGGATAAACAATTAAAAATCTATGCATCACTCTACTCTTTAAGGGGTTTGTCTTACAAACGCCTCTATATTTTTCTTAGAATTAAAATACACGCAAACATTACAAGATAAGAATTCTTAAAAAGGACGAATAAAGAGTAATGTGCTATGTACTGTGTGTTTTAAAACAATTTCTGTTAAGGTTACTGAGCCAAAAAATTTCGCTAATGATCAAAAGTATGATATCAAATCAGATTACAATGTACATCAAATCGAGTTTATCCGTTGATGAATAAATAATTTCTACTAAGTTTTAAGCGGGGTTAGCAGTATAACAATTGTAAGTTTCCATTATGTAAATGAATCACGTTCTCTCTCTCTCTCTCTTTTTTTTTCTTTCTCTGTCTCTGTGTCTTCTTTCTCTCTCTTTCTCTTTCTCTCTCTCTCTCTCTTTCTCTCTCTCTTTCTCTCTCTCTCTCTCTCTCTCTCTCTTTCTCTCTCTCTCTCTGAAATCCTTTTCTATAAATAAACCTTCTTACTACATGTAACAATGGATAACCCCTTACGCTAAAATAAGAAAAGAATGAAATTGTAACACAATTTAGTGCAATTTAATGTTGTATATTTTCATCTACCGGGCATCTCCACTTTGTCTATATCTCGCATGTATTTTTTCTGCATTGCCGCTACCTCGGTGCCCGCATTAATCACCAAAGTAAGCGGTTTTTTTTTTCAGAGATTCTTAATAATTATTTCAAGGTTATAAAATATCTGTAGGGTATTCATTTTGTGTTTTTACATTTTTTTTAATTCCATGAATACAAGGACATGTACATGAACATATGCCATCACTTTATGGGATAATAATTCCCCGTTAATTTGTAATCTGCAGCGCATTAACTAATTCTCAGTGTATATCTAAAAAAAGAAGGTGCGTTCCTTAAGTTGGAATTACGCAATATAAACACAGCAGTATACACACACTGCTACAAAGCAGTATACACACGCGCCGCCGGGCCTAACAGAGGACCGCGACCAGGTATGAAAACCGGGAACTTGTAAATTCGCACGCTTTTCATACGGTTCTTATACGCTCTGTAAATTATTCTTAACCTGAAAAGTTGGTATCTTTACAAAGAAAAAAATCATATGAAATGAAAGAAAATCCAGAATTATTTTCATGTTTGCATTTTTTAATAATTAGAATGGAAATTTCAGCTCATTGATCGGTACCGGTCTTTTATGCGAGTCCAAGTTTAAAATATATTTCTGTAAAGAATGCACTTATATTTTGTAGTCATATTTATTTATCATTTTGATATTTTTTCAAAGCAAATGCAAAAATAAAATCATCCGGCTATTTTGCCCCCTCCCCCCTCCCCCGGAATTTTTGTTATTCGTTACGTACCGGGAAGTAAAGTTCTCATAAAGAGCGCTAAGTTTTTCGCACGCTTTTCATACGGTTCTTATACGCTTTGTACAATACGATACGTTTCTCATACGGTACGGTACGTTTCTCATACGATACAATACGTTTCTTCTACGATACTATACGTTTCTCGCACGGAACGATACGATTCTTATGCGGTACGGTACGTTTCTCACACGATACGATACCCTTTTAATACGATACGAAAGTCGCACGCTTCTCATACGCTTTTAAAGTATAGTAGTGCGTACCAGGGTGTTTACTACGAGGCTGATTATGATTGAACGTTTTCTTTGAAATTATTATACAATAGCGATCATTAAAGATATGGTTCATATCAACGAGAAACGATTGATATTATATCATAGTAAAATTGGAATTCCACGTCAGCCGGTAATGTAGGGTTTTGATGCAGTGTTCGCTACTTTCATAGCTCGTATGAAATAGCAAACGTAAGAAGACAGTTTACTATTTGAATCCAATCTGTTAGATTAGTTACAATTGTTCAAAGTTAACATTTTAACATACCCAAATACCAAAAATTAAAGCTATGATACAACAGTGGAACAGGAGAATACTCATTCCCATTGGTCGAGTCACTGCAGCCCAAACATTATTTTATCCAAAGATTAACCATCTTTTTATTTCTCTCCCAAACCCGGATAAAGAAACTTTATCTTTTTGAGTAATCTTTTCTATGAATTTGTATGGAATTCAAAGATTGACAAAGTGAAGAGACAAATTATCACCCAAGATTATTTAAAAGTGAGATTTAAAATGCTAGAAATTAACAATTTTTTAAAGTCATTAAAATGCTCCTGGATTAGGAGACTTTTTAAAGATAAGAAACCATGGATGGACATCTTTTTTGAAATCCATTGCAATGAGGTTACAAAAAATATGCTTCATTTTTGTGACAAATATATGCATAATATTGTGAAACATAGTAATGTTTTCTGGAAAGATGTATTTCAGTCATACTTAACAATATTTCAAGCTTCGGATAACATAATATTTAAGCAAAAATTCTTTTCTATGCCAGTTTGGTACAATACAAATATATGTGTTGGTAATAAAACAATTTATGTCAAATTATGGTATGAACATGGTGTAAAAATAGTTAGTGACTTTTTAAATAATGATGGAACTTTTTTATCACAACATGATTTTGAAAAGCAATTTAGCTTGACAAATATTTGTACCATGCAATTTAATAGTGTTATCAGTGCAATATCTAAGTTTTTCAAGACCATGTCAGTTATATAAATTAATAGATCTGATGTGAGTAAAGATTTTTCACCATGTATTCCTTTTTATTTTGAATATATACTGTTGAATGAAAAATGTTCCAAAGTTTTGTATCATTAATAGTAAAGATATCGTTCCCAATGCAATTCAGAAATGGAACACTGAACTATCACTTCACTTAGATATAAATGATTCTGTGAAAGATTTTTTAAAAGTTTGTTTTAAGACAACTACTGATACTTCAATACAGTGGCTACAATACTTCCAAAAAACTATTATTTGAAAAAGATTAATGTTATTTCATATGATGTATGTGCTTTTTGTAAGGAAAATGTGGAAACAATTCAGCACGTATTTATGACATGTTCAGAAATACTTCCTATATGGAATAATCTTAGTATGTATATTTATAGAAAAACTTAAAATAGAGTTGGCTTTAATGTTAAAAATGTACTATTTGGTGAACTTCCATTCAGTGGTTACAAAAAAGTAGTTAATTTTATAATTCTGTGCTCCAAACAATACATTTTTAATTGTTCAAAGCAAGACAAAAAACCTGACATTGTTGGAATGTTACATCATCTGTCATTTAAATATAAAATTGAAAAATATATAGCTATCAAATCATGTGAGATTACAAAATTTAATAAACTCTGGGTAAATTGGAAAAACATATTTGAGACATAATTTTAAACATGGTAAACAACTGTTCTATTTATATTTGTGTGTGTATATGCGTATATATATATCCTTTATGTTTGCTCTGAAGAGAATGTAGTATGTAAGAGAGAGAAAGAAAGAGTGTGAAAGTGAGAGTGCCAAAAAATTCTTATATATATTACCTTCTTTATGAAATCATATATGATTGTGAAAATGAAAACAAAAAAATAAATTATATTAAAAAAAACATTTTAAACACACACAATTTTGTATATTATGTTTATGTGTTCAGAATAATTATTTCATATCATTTTATCAATAGCTATAAATCAGTTGCATGACATTATCTAGTGTTTTAGTATTTTCAATTTTATTTATTTTTTAGCAAATGTCAATAATAGGAAGTTTCAGTTTCATTAAAACCCACTGGAATACTGAAATGGGCACATTCACGTTGATTTATTTTGATAAATACGCGACCTAATTATACATGAATGTAAATGTTTTAAATAGCATTAAATTGTATTCATTAACAGTTACATAAAAGTCATGCTGTTTTGTTTTAACATTCCTTGTAAGCGAGAATAAAAATTGACAAACGGCAGAAGACAATGATCTAGAACTCGTTGTAAACAACACGTGTATGTATCAGTTACCAATACACTTTTTTGGAAATGCATTTCTCCTTTAACTACATTTATCAGCTGCTCAAAGGGACTGTTTGACACAATATTTCCTTTTTCCACAATGCTTTTGGCCTATGATAATCAGACAAAATAAACGCTGGACTTCATGAAAAATGGCAATAACAAACCATCAACCATCACAAAAATCCATAAAACGAAATGCAAATTCAAAGCAGGGCAACACGGACCTGTCATTATTATAATAAATTATAATTTTGTTGTTTCTTTAAATTTAACTAGACCTTAGCCCCTTGTGAATTCTCGGGTCTCACAAGTGGTTGAAAGTTTGATGTAGGATTGTAGGATTGTATCCCATACCTAAACAGTTGTGTAAGATCTTCTTGAGAGCTGCAATGATCAATGTGTGATTTTAAAAAATGACAATAACAAACAGTCAACCATCTCAAAAATCCTTAAAACGAAATACAAATTCAAAGCAGAGCAACACGGAACAGATAGAGGTAGGATCAGGTGCTTAGGAGGAGTAAGCATCCTCTGCTGACCGGTCATACCCGCTGTGTGCTTTTTGTCGTAATCAAAAAAAAAACGTAAAAGTTCGTAGACAATTAGGTGATTACTTATGGGTATTGTGGGTAGATGAAAATGAGGAAGAGAAATAGGGGATTATGTCAAGTTAAGGTAAAATACAAATATAAAAGTTCTTTATAATGCAAGTTACATTTTTTCAAAATATAAAGTCCAAATTCATGCCACATTTCTTGAAACAATTTGTATTGTATGTTTGTAATTGGAACCTAATCGTTAATATCTTTAATGTCCTTATTTCCTTTTTAATTTTTGCAGAGAAAATTACACGGTTATGGGTTTCCAGTTTACTCTACGAAAATATGTCCTAGAAATCAAACAGAGTGGAACGGGAGGTCGTCTGCCATCAGCTGTAATGAGAGTAATGGCTACATGTGTTTACCAAACAAAGAACTCACGCAACTGTTAGAGTTTTGTTATATCACGCCTTTTCTATGGATGCAGGAATGTAAGCAAATATTATCATGATTTCAGAATTTGTTTAATTATTACCAATGTTGCAAAAAGAGAACTTTTTATTTGATGTTTAAAAATAAGAAAGAAAAACCGATAGTTGTCATGCAATACAAGTTGTCAATATCTGAATGTTAGGAACAAAGATATTTACTACAGTTATGACAATATCTTTCAGTTATGTTAAGTTGCTTTAGTATTCTATGTATCATCTTTGATAAACTTAAAGTAGTATTTTCCCCTTTTGAATATCATTAATTGGCATATCAAGTTTCATCAATTTACCCTGTCGCTGCTTAAGTGATAAATGATAAAGATTAAATAAAATATAATTATTTGAGACCAAAAAAAAAATTCAAAGTAATATTTTCTTTTTTAACATTTTGCTTTAATTTCAGACAAATGTTTCTATTTAAATAAGAAATATTCAAGGGTGAATGATTACAACTGCCACCATTTTAAATACGGATGCCCTACGTCTGCATACATGTCTTCAAGAAGTTTTGAATGTAAGTCTAAGATACTTTAACCAATTAACAAGTACTGTTTCAATTTTTTTCTGCTCCTCCAACAAAGAATGAGGCGATATTTATCCTGATTTTATTTCAGTATACCACCCTCCAAAACTTGTATTGTATTTTTGTTATCGCTTTAATTTTTTCTAAAAATGGACTATTCATAGGATGGTCATCTCGTTGTTATTGTATTTATGTGTTACAGAAGAAAATGTAAAGCAAAATGAACTTTTGATTGTAAAAAAAATAGTTGTTTTTTTTACGTTTCATGTTTTTACGTAAAATGGAAAACTGCGGCATCACGTGACTGATATTCAGTATAACGGCACCACTGTTCTTGATATAACTTTAATGCAAACATAAAACAATTTGCTCAATAAAAAATACTGCAATTATTATGATTGTGACCCTTTTTTGCAGATCAAAGTTGTTTAACCATTGGTAATGGGTGTTTTATTGCCGAAAAGTCTTGTATTAGGTAAATAAATTTAGTGTCAAAACCTGATTCTTACCTGTAATATTTTTCTTGTTAAAAACATTTTTACGATAAAAAAAAAGTGTTTACAATGTCTCTAGGAAATTCTTGTTCACACATCAAAGACTTGTCACTTCTCTCAAAATAAATTAAAAATTTTACTTTAATACAAACATATATAATTGATTCTTTTCTATATAGACATATTTAGTTAAGCTGCTTGTTTTTCTGAGTGTTGTGGGGGGGTTTTTTTGGGGGGGGGAGGGGGGGTTTAGCTCACCTGAGCTGAAAGCTCAAGTGAGCTATTCCGATCACATTTTGTCCGTTGTCCGTCTGTCCGTCTGTCTGTCTGTTCATCTGTAAACTTTTCACATTTTGAACTTCTTCTCTAAAACCACTTAACCAAATTCAACCAAATTTGGCTCAAAGCATTCTTATGGAAAGATGAATATAAATTGCAGAAATGAAAGAAAAATGTTTATTGAAAGCGGAGAAAACCTCAAAACTGTATAAAAGGGGGTGGGTGCATTTTAAAAACTCTTCTTCTTAAGAACTACTGAGGCAAATTCAACGTAAATTAGCATGAATTATCCTTATGGGTAAGAAAATATTAATTGCAAAAATTAAGTGCTAATTCTGTTTTAAATCTGAGTTATTACGAAAATAATAAAGGAAAGGCGTGTTTCAATCAGTTTAATAGCTTCGGGTTCGGCATCCGGTAAAATGGGTAGGCAAGACTTGCCCTGGGCAAAACAAAAGATTGGCAGTTATTAATCTGCCAATCTCATTAAAATTTAAGGACAGTTGATGGACCAGTATATTTGTATTCGCTGTAAATATTGCTGCAAAATAATGCGTATTTGGAATTGACGATTGCCGATCTGCCCCGGCTTTTATTTTGCCACGGCCCGGGTTTGCATACCCATTTTACCAAGACTCGTATTCCATAATTCTAAAACGAATTTGTTTGTTGTGCATCATTTCGTGTACGAAGGGAATCTTTGAAACATGCAAAATACATTGGTGCCGATTTTGTGAAGTAAATTGAAGCTAAATATTTCAATGCGTTGACAGTGTTCACATATGACGGTGGTGTTAGCTTGTGATTTTCGTTTCGTTTCATTTATGCTTTGCGTTAACCTTGGAACTGTCGCTTGTATTTCCTGATTTTTACGTATCAAATCAAACAGAGACTTCGGTAAATCAAACAGTTTACTGTTTACCTGCGCAAATTAAGCAATATCTGATGTATTAAGAAAGAACTAAAATGCAATTCAGTCAGGCTATCGGTAATTCGGTATCATCTTTTGCGTAATGGTAGAATAATGCAATATGTTTTGTTGAGATGCTCGGCATTTTCTCGAGTTTATTCAATTTAAATAGAGTTTAATATCACTGACGGAAATATGTCTACTAGGTATATACATGTATATGATTCATTTTGAAAAATAAATTGTGTTCTTTATTTGTAATAGTGCATGTTTCTTGTGTTTAATTGTTTACAATTTCTATTTACTTACCATAGTTGAGTGTTAAGCTTCGAATTATAAGCAAGATACAGAGATTTGCTCACAATTCTATGTTTTTACACAAATCTGAGGCCATTCATTTTTTTTTCCATTTTAAATGCCGAATAGGAAATACCAAGTTAAAAATCTTAAGCAGCATGAATGTAATAAACTCATGTGAACAAAATATGACTCAAACCTAGCAAAATTTTGAGCTCATCTTGCTTATAATTCTACGATTGACGCTGAAATTTTGGTTGATCATTAGAAATTCTATATGAATTAGAGTATGTTAAATACTTGTACACAAAAAAAATTAAAGAATGATATGCTGTATATAACTACTCTCTGGGGGCCCCTCTTTATACAATGAATAATGTGAAATATGAGTAAATAAAAACGACATCGTTAAAACAGTTTCCATAATTCTGACACATTTCTGTTGCGGGGATAAAAGAATTATCGCTATTCCTAAGAAAATATTACAGCGGAAAATTATCCTGGTTTGTAGTTATTTGTTATTTTTGAATAAAAATAAAATAATGGGTGGGCCATAGTAAATTAAAGTGATGTGCCTGTCAATACGTTAACATTGATTTTTAAAGCTCTTAAACATGATACGTAACAACATTTTTCATTCCAGTGTATTCATCAATCAAGTGTGAGTAAAGTTATAAAAGTCACGAGTTTACGCGAGGTAAACAACAGTCATTTAATTATAATGGAGAAGACAAATTAATTGTTGAATATATTTAATTTGAGAAATTGGGTGCATTGAGGTACAATTTTCTTCTTCACATATATACATGTAGGATTTCTTTGATAAAATACAATAACTATTATATTTTTTTTTAAATACAATAACTAGTAAATAGTTGAGGAAGAAAATGTACCTATATGCTCTCATATATTTTGATCGCTTTATTAAGTGGGGGAGGGGGTACAACGAAAATACAGGGAATTAGAAATTATATAACAGTGTACCCCTACCAAATATTTAGTTCTATATCTTGCGTAGGATTTTCTTATTCTGTTTAAAAACAGTATTTCATGAAGGTACAATGTCAAAGATTACGTGTATGCAAAAATAAGTGTAAAATTCGAATACTTTACAATATTTATTTATTTTTTTTGTTATTCTACCGAGGGCCATATGGCACAATATCTTTTGAACGCCCATTGTTGCTCAGGTGAGCGATGTGGCCCCATGGGCCTCTTGTTTTGTTTTTTTTTAAAGTTACAAATATCAAAAGATTATTTCATAATGAAATTTCTTTACATTTTTACATTTTTACAAAAACTTGCTTAGAGATTCGGCAGAACCCGCTAATAAAGGGAATGAACCTATAGCAAACAACGACTGGATCTTGCCTCTAACAATAACTTTAGGAATATTTATTGTTCTCCTTGTTGTCTGCCTTATTGGTTTCTACTATAGAAAGGGTAAGATTTTTTGGATAAATTCATAAGACTATAAAATTTGAATTAAAAACAAATGATGCATGAGTATTTGATATTATAAAATGCTTAGGAATGCACAGGTACATATGCTATTTAGATTGAATTGAAGTTTCAAAGTTGCCCTCTAAACTTAAAAGGAATGCATGAGTTTTCAATCAGAAAAACAAAATCATAATGACATACAAGACAAAACAATGTGCCTCCTAATTTTGATATCGATGATATAAAGAGTACATATATACTGATTGACAACCTGATTGTTTATCATTATAACAAGACAAAAAGTATTACGGTCGTTTTAAAAACATTTTTACATAATGCCAAGTTCTAAGATTTCCCTGCGCTTCCACGAAATTATTTTATTTTTTACTTCTACTTGTTTTTAAAAATATGTTTTGGAATATACAAGAAATCGAAATTTTAAACACGATACTATCATCATTGTTCCAGAAATAACTCGACGTCCAGTTTCCGGTTAAAATTCATAAACAACTAAAAAAAATGTGGAATGCAATATGTTTTATCCAAACTAACAGGAGCTAAGTCCATTTTTTTTTTACAAATTTTATATTCACTTTTAAACAATATTTTGTTTAATATGTGCATAACAATTGGCCTTGCAATAGTTGTTTCGGTCAATTAAACATATTTCATTGGTAAAATAATGTACAAAATTTGACTTAAACGACTTCTATATTAAGGATTTTTTCTAATAATACTCCTCATTAAGATTCGACCTTTAGGTCGAGGTGGGTATGATTATATTACAACTTTGACATTCCCTATTATTAAATGAAAAAAAAACAAACAAACAAACAAAATCGACCAAAAAAAGTATTTAAAACCAAAAAAAAAAACCTGTGTACATAGTACGCAAATGGTAGTTTGTGATTTTTCATATTTTCTTTACTTATAATGCCAAAAGACACAAGTTCTAAAACTTAGATAGTCGTCTCCCTGTTGTACATAATCTATTACAATGCCATGCAATGCCAGTATGGTACACTTAATGAAAAAGAAACAAATTACTAGTTTTAAATGCTGTAATACTGTGCAAATCTAGAATAAGAAAATTATGCAAATACATTTAAATGATTTAGTAAAATCTTCCACACTTAAGTATAAATGTGTAAACTTCTTTAAATATTTTTACATTTCCATCATAATACAAAGTTTTGTCACCCCAAAGTATCAAATGTACATCAATAATATTCAAAAAGTTCATCGATAAAAGATTATACATAAATGATAGTCTTAATAATGAATATTTTTACACACGAAGAACAAGTGATGTGCATCTTCTAAACTTTCACATAAACACATTGGGTTGGTTATTGCATTACATTGATAAAGATCAAACATGTATATAAAAATACATTTTTGCCTTAATTTTGTATGAATGATATTTAAAAATCTTTTACCAAAGGAGAAATACTTAGGAGGGTTTGTAAAACCGCTCTGTAGTTTTTTTCTTTAAAATACATAATGAGGAAGCATCCCTTGTATTAGTACCAAGACTAGTTCACTTACGAATACGAGATTTGTTAGAAACTTCTTATCTACATTTAGGCAAAGAGTAGTTTGAGGAGTTTCTAGTATTATAGTAGGAAGTGATATTTCTAATTCCAGGAGTTATATTCTTGATATAAGAAGGAACAAGATTATTATCAATTTTGAACATTGTAGATAATTTACAGCAGTCTCGTCTCATTATAAATGGTTCCCATCCTTTATTCGAATAAACTAGGAATTTCTGCCTCTGTTATAAGGCCTCTGATCTAATAATTTCTCTTTTTTGTATTAGTTTTCATAAAATGATTTTGTTTCTTCTGATATTTCAAACTGATCAGATACGACTTGTCCATCATCCTTAACCATTTGAGGTATTTGTTTACTTATGTAAATTCTTGATTCGAGTGAAGTGAAATATTTAGAGAGATTCTCTCCGTCTTCTTTCCATTTTATATTTGCCCTGATACACTGACCCTAATCTTTTTCTTTCTGATAGCCTCAAGCTCCATTTGTTTATTTGTTAGCTATTCTGTGGAATAATTTACTAAGTTATGTTCTTTATTTGTTATCTCTTTTATCAGACCTAACTTTTTTCAATTATTTTCTGTTTTTTAAAATTTGCATAAGAAATTGTTTTCCCTCTATTTTCTGTTAATAAAATATCCATGAAAATTTGATCTTTGATAGTGAATTGTATTATATCATTGTCTATATTTGATCAGTGTAAAGTGAGTTGCTGAACTTTCAGAATCCTTTGCCTCTTTTTTAAGTTATTTATTTTTCAGTAAAGAACACCTTGTGACTGGTCCGAATGATAGCTAATTTCGAAATTTATACATGGAACAAATGCTTGTTTTATTGGAATTTTCGTCTCCATATATATCTTTTTAATTCTGGATTATTGCTACGGTAAAGATCTTTGAGGTCAAAATTGTCAATAAAATTCAAAAATGTGTCTAGTTCATGGAAAACTAAATTAAAGTCACTGCCTAATATTAAATGTTGAGAAGTGTAAATATCTCCAATTTTAGTTGAAAGCTCTTTATAAAATTATGGAGAGTCAGTATTGGGACCCTATATATTCACTAGTTCAAGTTTTGGGGTTACAACTGTTACATCCAGAATAATATACTGGATGATATAATATATCAATAAGCTGGTTATGAACTTTTATTTCACAATTATTAATATTATTGAGAAGAACGTCTTCTCCTCTTAAATTTGATCACAAATGCAGATATAAAACAAAACTGTATAGCCTCACTGAGTTTGAATTAAGTTTTCGTTTGTACTTACAAAGTGTGTATCCTCTACAAAGTATATATTGTAATTTTTGTCCTTGAGGTGATTAAGAACATCTTTCCTTTTACTATTTTCTCCTAAACCTTGGCAGTTTAGTTTACAGTAAGAATCTTTAGTTGATTTGCTTTATCCATAATCAAAAAAATAAAATTGTAAAATGGGTTGAACTGTCTCTGCCTGTGAGTGGGTTGGTGGGTGTTTTCCTCCGAAAGAACCTTATATTATTCAAATTTAATCTATTAATAAGGCAAACATCCTATAAGTATCTCTTCTATTTAGTGCTTATATGGTACAGATGTCAATTCTTTATTCTAAGTATTTTTACACATTTAAAGTTAAAAAGAACTCTCAAGATACTTATACTTTCCTTACATGTGTTAATATAGAGAATAAAAAATTGTAGAGATATGTTTTAGATGATTTTAAATTTTTGACAATGGTTAATACTTATGCAAAAGTTTTCATTGAGATGAATGTGATAGTGGGGGAGTGGGGTTATTGCGATAATGCGATATTTACACCCCCACCCCTTAAAACAATCCTAACACATAAAAAAATTGTAGTAATAAATATATAAAAAATATATAGCAAAACAACGAGCAAAAAAACAGGGGGGACAGAAAGTCGCTTACCTCTATACATAAACAAATAAAAATGCTTACCAATTTGTTGTAAGCCACACATGATAATGTTAACCGGAAGTAGTATCTGCAAACTAATTAAAAAACCGGATTGACAGTGCAGAAAAAAGATCCAGAAAAAGAGCGTTTTTGTACAAATCCAGTTGTACAAAATTGGTTGTAAAATAATAAATTTCTTAAAAATACAAATTAAAGAAAAAAAACCCACACTAATAAAACAAAATTAGCAAACAAAAGGTCAATTTACATCATTTTGATCTATGAGCTATAATAAGTATATTTTATAATATGGATCCATATTGATATTATAATGATATCTTTGTAAAAGTTATGAGATAATATAATATTGTCATTTTGTTTTCATTTTGATCTAAAACATCAAAATCTGTCTTGCTTAAATAAATATAATGAAATAGCTGACTTTTCATCAAATTGTCTGGATATTGAAGGATAAAAAATGCACACAGTTTAATTTACACATGGCAATAAAAATAAATCCTCAGAAAAACCAGTAGGCCTTATATAAAGATTAACAATCTGTAAAGAAAATTTTTGTTTTCAGTCGAATATGCAAAATATACACAAGAGAGTCCAATCATAGAGAAATAAACAAAATCACGCTTTTTATTTAAAAATAGTATTGTTACAAGAATTGTATTTTAGGATATATTCTAAAAGGTTTTTAATTCAGGATAAAACATCCTTCATTGTGTTGATTCTTTTAAATTCTATCATGTTTTAAATACAAACACAAAACTACCTCAACTTTTTAAATCATACAGCTGATCGCCCTTCGATGTCAGTTATAAATAAGGATAGACATTTTTCAAATGGAGACAAATCGAATCTATAAATTCCACGGACTTAATTGGTATAGTTGTTTAAAAGAAAATAGTCTTGTTCATCTACATTGTCTTAATTAAGAGAAAACAAATTATTTAACCTCAAAAACTGGAAAGGCGGCATAAAAAACAAACTACATCTATTATGAATTACAATAACTTCCTAATTGGTCATTTTCTAATTGTTCTGTTACATTTGATGAATTAAAAAAATGATTTTAAAGATATACATTTGACGACAAAGATCATGAATAAACAGTAACGTATTGTGGAATAATATTTAGGCCTTGCAACCAAAAAAAGAACATGTCGTGTAGAAGAAAATGAATATGAACTTGAACAACTAAATAAACCGCAAGATGAAACGGACACGATAGAGAGCGTTACAGGCAGAGATTCAGCACAGGGTAAGACCATGTCTAGCTTTTTAAATTTTGAATTCCCTAAACAATTCTTTTATTTTTAACTGTTTTTTAATGTTGTATGGTTGGACTTATATGCGTACTGATATACATAACATATATATTTCATTGACTTTATCTCACAGAACCGCCGCTCGTTTGAGCAAATTTTATTGTTATGGTCTTTGCCTATACACGTGATAATTAGTTTATAAATACATGTACTAGAAGTCAATGCATATATTTTAAGAGGAGCATACTTGTAACCAAATAAATTAAAACCGTACTTTTTAACATCGGTAACATCATGATCATCTATCATTTCCTTAAACGACCGAATGATATGGCATGAGTAAAGCGACGATGAATATTAGAAAAACATGATTGCCCATCAGAAGACCGTGTCTAAACGACAGTCATTCCATTAAGTACCGCAATTAAGCAACTTGCAACCATATATAAAACATACATATTTATCCTTGTCAACATATTATTTTCGATCGCACTTTTTTCATCACGTTTATACTGAGTTACCAAGAACATGCCAATCCATTTTCAATGTCTGAAGAATTTTGTAGCACAATACTGTACATTTTTTGTTACGCCTATTTTCAATAGAGAATGGCATTAATCTCAGTACGTACTAAAGATGTTATGCTATAACATTCTAGGTCATGCAATTTGCAAAAGAAGAAGCGATGAAGAAGCACATGGAAGTTGTGAGCGTGCGCCATTATATGAACAATATAAATCGGATTCAAAAGAAAAAGGTACAAATTTAATAGATAATTCAATAGATAACGGAATGCATTTTTGAAATAAGTTTTATTAAACATAGGAATGTTAAGGACGCTACTATTTTTGGAGTCTAATATATAACTTTGTGTATGGTGCACGCATTATACCTAACTTTTTCTTTCCACTGTATATCAGAATCACTACTAGACCAGGCCCGATTTGAACATTGGGAACAGGAAGACACGAAGTTTATTCCAACAAAAGCGTGTAAAAAAGTAGAAAATATCGTAAGTGAAAAGAATTTGGTGATTGTCGTGGGTAATTCGGGATCTGGAAAGTCAGCAATTATAAAACACATTGCTCTCAAAAAAAAAAGAGAAGGCTGGGCTGTGAAAAAGGCAAATGAGGTAAATGATGTTATTGATGCTTTTAATTCGAACAATATACTAGAGAACCAAACTCTTTTTGTACTCGATGACCCAATTGGAAAGGAGTCCTTTGATGAAATAGCATATCATTCTTGGAAAAGACTTGAAAATGATTTAGAAGCCTGTTTAAAGAAATTCAAACTGTTAATTTCTTGCCGAAAATGTGTACAGTCTGACAAAAGAGCAAGGGGGCTCTTCAAGAACAATCCCAATACCGTAGACGTGGATTCAGACAAATGTAAATTGAGCAATGATGAAAAAAGACAAATTTTGAACATGTATAGATCTGACTATGATTTCTCGGTAAGTGATTTTCAAGAAATCATAGAGACCGATTCGTATTTCCCATTATTGTGCAAATTATTTTTTAGCAAAGAGGAAAACCGGGAAAAAGGAGTACGTTTTTTTAAAGAACCTGATAAAGTACAAAAAGAGGAAATAAAATATTTTCGGGACTCATGCAAGGAAAAGTACTGTGCTTTAGTTCTTCTTATTCTATTTAACAATTCTCTTTGCGTTAGTGATATACTGAAGGACGATGAATCGAAAAAAACGTACGAACATGCATTAACATTGTGTGGACTAAGCCAAAAAACGGCACCGTCTACTTTTCACAGGACTCTAAAAATGCTAAAGGGAAGTTACGTAACGCAAATAGGAAATATGTATGAGTTTTATCACGATTTTATAATGGAAGTTACCTCATATGTGTTTGGGAAAGATTATCCTAGAGACATAATAAGATACGCTGACATTGGATTTTTAAGAAAACGGGTAAGATTAGAAGGCTGTAACGGCCGTAACGATCAGCTCACGATTTATATAAGTGATAATCATTTAGATTCTTTTGCGAAAAGACTTTTAAAAGAGATTGTTGGAAAAAATATAGCTGACGTCGTCCTGAATCCTTGTTTAAAGGATAAGAGGGTTGCCGATGCATTAATCAAAAATATTGAAAAGCACAAAGGATATTTTGAAACATTATTTGTAAAAAAGAAGTTACTTTTAAAGGAGCAAAATTTTAACGAAGAAATGAAACAGTCAGCTTTCTCTAAGCTTGACTTTATGAGTTGGAATTCCAATATATCCCCTGCCTGTGCTCTGGTTGTATTTTGTCACACTGACTTATCTCGTTACTGTTTAAGAGCTTTAGAGGAATTGCCGAGCAATTTCAAAGACAGTTCTTACTTTTTCGCAGTGTGCTGCAACGGTGAAATAGATTTGTTTAATCTGTTTCCAAAGGATGATATCAAAAAATATTTGAAAGAAGAATGGGGAAACTTATACCCAATTCACGTTGTGTCAGTGTTTCATAATTATGAAATACTGCAAAGATTAATTGAGCTCAAAGTTGATGTAAATCAGGAGAACGATGTCGGCAACACTGCCTTATCATTAGCATTTGTAAACGTACGCGACGACAAAACCACAAACGCAAGGCTTTATCAAACTCTGCAGCTTTTATTGCGCAATAAAGCAGACTTTAATATATATTATTTCGGAAGGTGTTCTTTCTTTAAAGCTTGTAAAATTGGAGATTATAGCATTGTAGAGCTTTTTCTGAGACATGGAGCAAACAAAATGTTTTATGGTGAGAACGGGTGTATTCCTCTCCTATCAGCTTGTCTATATGGATATCACAGCATTGTAGAACTTTTACTGAGTCATAAAGCAGACGCTAATAAATGTAATAATAGATGGGAGAGTCCTCTCTATATATGTTGTGAACAAGGGGGTTATAACAGTGCTAAACTTTTGCTGAGTCATGGAGCAGACGTTAATTTAAGTACTAAATCGGGGAATACTCCTCTCCACAAAGCTTGTGAATATGGATATGATAGCATTGTACAACTTTTGCTGAGTCATAGAGCAGACATTAATGAACGTAATGAAGATGGGTATACTCCTCTCTATTTGGCTTGTCTACAGGTAAATTCTATAATTGTACAACTTTTACTGAATCAAGGAGCAGACCTTAATTTATGTAGTAAAGATGGTACAAGTCCTCTCAATTACGCTTGCCAAGAAAACCTTGAAAGCATTGTACAACTTTTACTGGATTATAAAGTAGACGTTAATTTATGTGATAAAGGCGGCTTGATTCCTCTCAAAATAGCTTGCGAAAGAGGAAATGATAGGATTGTCCAACTTTTGCTGAGTCACGGTGCAGATGTTAATTCATGTGATGGATACGTGAATAGTGCTCTCTGTTTAGCTTGCAAAGATGGACATGATAGGATTGTCCAACTTTTACTGGATCACAGAGCAGACGTTAATTCATGTGATGAGTACGGTTATAGTCCTCTCTATATAGCTTGTCAAAATGGATATAATAGGATTGTCCAACGTTTACTGGATCATAAAAAAGACATCAATTTATATGATGGGTACGGGTATTGTCCTCTCTATATAGCGTGTCAAATTGGAGATGCTAGTGCTGTAAAACTTTTACTGGATCATGGAGCAGACGTTGATTTATGTAATAAAGATATGTATAGTTTCTTCTATAAAGGTTGTGGAAATATACGTGATGGCGTTTTACATTCTATTCTGAGTTTTCGAGTAAACAATAATCCAAATATGAGAAATGGAATCAGTCCCGTTCTTATTGCTTTCTACAAGAGACATTACGAAATCGTTAAAATGTTATTAGATAAGGGTGCGGCTACGAGTATTATTAATGGCTGTGGGTTGAATAATGTTTCTTCAGATTTGAGTGATAAAGTTGATTTAACCAGACAATACTTACTGGGCAAAAACAACATTGTTGATAACATGTATGACCTAGATTCTTTTTTTTCTCTGTTTGTATTTTGTCAGCTTGAGGAACTTTACAGTGAGATTTATTACGACAGACAAATATATGATATAGCACATCGATTTCGACGGAGGAGTTATGAATTAATATGATGGGTACGGGTATTGTCCTCTCTATATAGCGTGTCAAAATGGAGATGCTAGTGCTGTAAACCTTTTACTGGATCATGGAGCAGACGTTGATTTATGTAATAAAGACATGTATAGTTTCCTCTATAAAGGTTGTGGAAATATAAGTGATGGCGTTTTACATTCTATTCTGAGTTTTCGAGTAAACAATAATCCAAATATGAGAAATGGAATCAGTCCCGTTCTTATTGCTTTCTACATGAGACATTACGAAATCGTTAAAATGTTATTAGATAAGGGTGCGGCTACGAGTATTATTAATGGCTGTGGGTTGAATAATGTTTCTTCAGATTTGAGTGATAAAGTCGATTTAAACAGACAATACTTACTGAGCAAAAACAACATTGTTGATAACATGTATGACCTAGAAATTTTTTTCTCTGTTTATATTTTGTCAACTTTACGGTGAGATTTATTACGACAGACAAATATATGAACTAGCACATCTATATCGATAGACTCGTGATTATAGTTATATGTTTTGTTTATCTCATTTTATTCCTACGAGGGATATATCTGATGTGTATAAAACTGTTTATTTTATCATATTGAACAATGTTTGAAATATGTGTTTAATGTGTTTAATTTTATTTATCTGTATAAGTTACTTTTAGAAGTAAAAAAGAAAGATATTAGTAAAAATGGCATGTTTTATACTCTCTGTTAAAAAGTAACATGTTTGAAAATAATGTGGGAGCAATGGTACACGTATTGATTATCAAAAAGATAAGAAAGTAGCAAGTCTAAATAACAATAATATATATTTGTTTGGGTTATTTTAAGTTTTAATTTCTATCAGTCTTTTTGCCTATATCTAATTAATTGACTCAAAGAGTTTCTGCCAAAAAAGTAGAAAATCTTGTAAGTAAAAAGAATTTGGTGATTGTAGTGGGTAATTTGGGATCTGGAAAGTCAGCAATTATACAACACATTGCTCTAAAAAGTGAAGGCTGGGTTGTGAAAAGGGCACATGAGGTGAAGGATGCTATTGATACTTTTAATTCAAACAATATACTAAGATTTAGAAAGCATTGATTCTACCAATAAACAATAACATTGCGTAACATAGTACATAGTATACATAGCAGATTTGCTTGATGACAATGGAAATTTTTATTTTTTAGAAGATTTACAAAACAAAATTAATATAAAAACAAATTTTCTGAATTATGCATCACTTAGAAATTCAATTAAAGCAAGTCTCTCAAGTAATAAAAGTCAAATGGGAATAAATGGCCCTAGACCATTTCTTCCTCATAATATTAAAACATTTTGTAACAACAAGAAAGGATCAAAACATAGCTTTTAGTCGACTGCTCAAATGTCCAAAATCCAGAATCTTTTAAGCCCCTTTATATCAATATGTGACAGAATATGTTTACATATTACATTAGAAGAAAAATCATTCATATTAGGAACCGGTAATTCAATTTATTTGTGTATATTTTTTCTTATAATCAAATCTTACACATACAGGAAAAAATGTCTACAGGAAAACTTATCAATCCATATAATTGATCGATCTCAAAACCCATATAACTACACTTTAATACACTGCGACAAAACAAGGCAAATAAAAATTTCTTAAACCAATGGACTGACTGGCTTTTTCTCATGTACATGTGGATCCTGACCATTGACATGTTTATATAGTGCACGATCTACGTATACCTTGTCTGAATACAACAACTCGGCCGTAAATATTTTGATTATGCCTATGTATAAGTATAATATTTCTGATATGATACATGCATCCTCATGACTCCCCCATTCTCCCCCCCCCTCTACATTTCTTACTTTTCTTCATTTTCTCTCCCTTAAAATTGTTGAAATTGATCTTGTCAACAGATTTGTCAATTGTGCTAAAAATGCTTATATATATATATATATATATATATATATATATATATATATATATATATATATATATATATATATATATATATATATATATATATATATATAGTTTCCTAAGTAGTTTAGTAGTAGCTTTAGATTTTGTTTTCTTTGTTTTTTACTCATGTAATTTTTTTTTTGGTCCTGAATATGGGACGGGTTGTCCCGAAAATTTCACAATTTCTATTGTTCGTGTCGTTAGCCATTTTAGTGCTTAATATATATATATATATATATATATATATATATATATATATATATATAAAATAAGACACAATATAGTTCAATATAGCTAAAAAAGCACTTTCATTTTAAAATCTTCAGAAGCTATATAATGGTAACATAGTAACGTGACGTCAAAAAACTTGAACGTTGAACGGCAATGTCTATTATAACGTCGTAGCTAGATTTAGCGGGGAAAAAATATAATATGCAACAAAGTAGATAATATACAATTCAATACATTATTATTACAGACAGTTCAATTTGGGTTTAAAAATATGGATGAAATGCTTTTCTTTTTCTCTTCTTTGATCATGACTGTCACTCAACAGCTTAAGCTATATTGAACGTTTTTCGTGTTTTCTTATTTTTTTTTATCTATAACTCGCCGACCACTGTGGATTTTATTGTGAAATATATATATATAAATAATGTGCAAATGAAATTAATATCATAAAAATAATAAAAAAAATAAAATTGTGTAAATTTTCAAATTGAAGATATTACATGTATATTATAATATTGAATGTGTATCTATACGAAAATGATTTTGTATGAAATTTTTAAGTTTAATGTGCTAATATAATTGTGTTCTGTAATTTTATTTATGCAAAATGTATTTCGCATACTAGTATACAAAACACATAATTAATTTAAACTTGTATGTGATCAAGTCAAATATAAGCAATAACATTGCGTAAATTTTCAAGTGAAGATTTTGCATATATCTTGTTATATTGAATGTATATCTATACAAAAATTATGTTTTAAAAATTTTAAGTTTAATGTGCTAATATAATTGTGTTCTGTAATTATATCTATGCAAAATGTATTTTGTTCACTAGTATGCAAAACACATAATTAATTTAAAATAGTATGTGATCAAGTCAAATATATATGTTTGCTTAAAAAACTGTAGAAATGAGCAGCGACTTCATGGATATTTCTTTGTTTTCTTGATTTATACGTTCACTGTATTGCAGTACTATTTTTTGTAAATGTGAAATAATTTAAAAGGCATATCTATTTGACAGAATATGTTAAAAATATTTCAATGTTATCTAATAAAGGAAAAGTCGAGCGCAATTAAATCTAGATATGATTTTTATTTGATGAGAGGCGATTGAAAATCTTCTTACATGCATTTATGATTCTTATGAATCTTCAACCATATCTTATATATCATCATCCGTAGTTCAACATAAATATGTATTGAAGTGTAAATAACTTTAAAATATTGATTGATCGCATGGTTATTGTACAAGTACACTAAAGATGATCATGCATGTCTGTATTTGTCATCTAATGTTATGATATTTAAAGGGGCATGGTTACGATTTAGGTCAAAAATAATTTTTTCTGTTTTTAATGTTTACAAATGCTTTGGTAAGGTATCTGTAATGGTCAACCAAAATTTGAGCGTCAGTCGTGTTATAAATGAGAACAAAGCTTTATTTACGATTTGAATGTACAGTGTCGAAGTGAAAATTAGAGTTTTATATCCAAGTGAATCTGATCAGAGCTAGATACAATTTATTTCTGCTTAACACGAATGAAAACAGAGAGAAATTAACTTCAGAAGAACGTTTACCGGTAAACTAAATCAATCTTGACAAAAACATGGCACGAACTCTGTTTACATTTAAATAGTTTCTTCAAGCTATGAAACCTTTTTTTTTAGAATTTGTCATAACTCCAAAGTAAAAAGGGTTACACTCGCAAAGTTATACTGAAGGAGAATGATATCAAAATTAACATTAAAATAAATATGTAAACAAGCTGGTATTTATATATATGTTAAGGGTTTATTAATTTAACTAGGTTCTTCAGATTTAGAAATCGGTCACAGTGAGAATTCAGAACTTAACTCTGATCAAGCACATTCTTGATGATTTGTGAAACATTCAATTAAACCAAACAAATGAACCAAACATGTTTTGACTATGCTACGTGATACAGTGGTAACAACGTTAATGTTGACAAACGACACACACGTTTCTGATACACGAACGATCACGCACGATACACGAACGATCACGCACGATACACGGACGATCACTAACTTACTGAATTTTCACGATACACTAACAAAAACGATAAAACACGCAATCGAACGATTCTTCATCATTAAACACGCAAAATCAAAATTAATTTTTAAGATTAGAATTAAGAAAACGTATTGCTTTAATTTGTGTTGCTTCATGTTTGTGTTTTATTGAAAAGCGGCATGTACAGTAGCAATGCACTGTTTTATATTTTACGAGTAAACAATTTACACATCAATAAAAAAAAAAATGATTCATACACAAATCATTTTTTTTGTCTCCATAACGAATAATAACTTAACTATTACCTATACGAAATTATTTATATACGAGTTGACTGTTTGTGTAATCCAGTTCCCTTACGTACGATTTGATTATGCGGGATAGAGGTAAATTTGTTACCTTGTTCCAAAGAACTTCGATTTTACACATTGAATATTTTCATTATTTACAGTACATAATTGATATATTTCTATTTTTTCTAAATTTTAAAGCGTCTATAATTTTTTTTTATTTCAAACAAATAACACTGTGCCGGATAATAATGCCAGTGCCAAGGTGGCATTTTTGCACCCGCTTAAGCTGCATATATCGAAAAATTCAAATATGCCATATGATAGACCATCGCTTAAAGAGTTTACAACCACCTTTGTTATCAGTGTATCTCACCTGTCAGGTAAGATATTTGCCTTTCAAAAATAAATTCCTGTAGGAAAATAATTTTTCCCATAGGAAAATCAATATTCCTATAGGTAATTTGAAATTTCCTATCGGAATACAAGAACTTCCTAAAGGAATTTCAATTCCGATAGGATTTGATAAAATCCGATAGGAAAACTTAATATCCTATAGGAAAACTACATGTCTGAATCAAATTCCTACAGGAATTACCATTCTCCTATAGGAAATATAATTCCTACAGGACTTTTAAAAAATCCTATAGGATTGTCAATATTTCCTGTAGGAGAGTCAATTCTATGGGAATTATGATTTTCCGATGGGATATTAATTTTTAAAGGTAAATACCTCACCTGTCAGGTGAAACACACTAAAAACAAAAGTGGTTATATACTCACTAGACAATGGTCTATGATTTGGTACACATGGATTTTTCCGAAACTGCATCTTAATCGGGTGCAAAAATGCCACCTTGGCACTGGCATAATAATCCGGCACAGTGTTAAATGTTTACACAATGTACCCGATAGGAATGCGTATCGTATTCTCATTTGAAAGAAAAACGTTGGGGATAATCGTTTAGTTTAAAACGGGGAGTGGGTAAGCTTGGCCGCTTTCATTCAACGTGCCGCTCTTGCTAATTTGATTAAAATTATGTGTCAAGACACAATGGATGCTTGATATAGGCTGACTATAACTTTATGCAAAACTAACTCGACCAAACAAAGGATTGAATGAGCTGTGAAAATACTTGATAAATGTATTTAAGGTGGCTCTATACACCACTTTTTGATGACGCAGTACGCAAAAAAGTAAATCTGGAAACATGCATTTCCGGTACTGGCTGATTTAAACTGAAGTGAATTGTATGGGAACCGCTATTTTGAAAAATTTGTTAAATGGGTAGATTTAATTTGATAATTGGAAAATTCATTACTTACAAGTAATGTGGTATGTGACACCTTCACGTTGTGTGGTATTATTTATCGAAATAAACAATAAAATCAAGTATAAATTTTTAAAGAGTTTCTTTAGCATCATGAGTTCGAATCCCGTTGAGAACAATAAATTTTTTAACTTTCTAACAATTTCTAAAACGTATTTTTTGGTTGAATACCGTGAAAGAAAATTCTAAACAGGTGAAAATATTTCAATTATAATATACTTTAATGCACATTAATATCGACACCTAACGGGGATGAGAGGGTTGCTTTGAATCTCTCTCAGGTTGGGATACATAAATCCTATTAGCCTAGTCAATGTTCCCCCCTTTATTTATTTGACTTAGTTTTGCACTAAAGCGAATATATTCACTTATACAGGGCAAAGTCTATAATGAAATATGCATGTATTTATCATTCCAACATTATATTTAGGAAATTTTCTTCAACTCAGAAATGAAAAGTCCCCAAGGTGTTTGGGCCTTGGGACTTAGGAACGATAACCCTTACATGAGGAACTTTCATACCAAATAAAATTTAAAATATTTTTTGTGTTTATTTGCAATTGTTTTCATTCAATTTTTTATTTCACATTTATTAAAATACATTTTCTTATAACATCAAGCAACTTTTTCAGATGATTTGTCAACAGAGTAAGAAAATATGAAAAAATATGTTTTGGGGAAATACTAAAAAAAATTGCAATAATAACATTTTTGAATGTTAAGAAGTGTTATATTTTTTTTATGTGCCCGAAGGAAATATCCATCATATGACAAAATAATTTCTCTCAATTTCTTGATAGCTGTCTTTTTAAAAAATATTTTACAAAAACACGAAAAAACATTAAAAAATTCTTTAAAAATACCTATTGTATCCCTATCGTCATTTTAATATTTGATAAGTATATGTTTTGTGGCCTTCTATTGAAAATTGGAATAAACTGTGGGTGTATAGAGCCACCTTAACCACGAAAGAGATAATGAATGTTAACAACTGTCAATGTTCTTCTATAGAAAAAAGTTTAAAATTCACATTGTTTTACAAAAACTAATTGTCGATGTTTAAGAAAAAATCCTGACATTCTGTAAAAAAAAGTTACAAAACGAAAACAAGAGGCCCATGGGCCACATCGCTCACCTGAGGAACAATAGGTATGATAAAATCAGCTTAATGGAGTCATAATACAAACTATCTGGACAATGTACAATAATACATGTAGATCCTGTATAAATAAAATCCATTTTCCCCTGGATATTCTTATGTTTATAATCATTAGTCCCTTTTCTAACAAGATGATTTTATAGTCTTATCATATGTTGAGTATTGCAGTTCTCAAAATGATCCTTAACAATAGTTTATATATTAGATATAAACGTACATCAAACTATGAACCTTCTCGGGAGGCCAAAGAATTGTCCTGGGGCCAAAGTCTTAACAATTATAAAGAAACTGAAGAAGGCTGATTAGTTTCTGAGAAGATTTTTAAAGATTTACCCTATATATTCCTTTGTTAAATTTTGACCCCCCCATTGTGGCCCCACCCTACCCCTGGGGATCATGATTTTCACAACCATGAATCTACACTACCTGAGGATGCTTTCACACACGTTTCAGCTTTCCTGGCTGATTAGTTTCTGAGAAGAAGATTTTTAAAGATTTACTCTGTTTATTCCTATCTAAAACATCGACCTCCCATTGTGGCCCCACCCTACCCCCGGGGGCCATGATTTTCACAACTATGAATCTACACTACCTGAGGATGCTTTCACACAAGTTTCAGCTTTCCTGGCTGATTAGTTTCTGAGAAGAAGATTTTTAAAGATTTACTCTATATATTCCTATGTTAAACTTCGATCCCCCATCGTGGCCTCACCGTACCCCGGGGGTCATGATTTTCACAACTTTGAATCTACACTACCTGAGGATCCTTCCACAAAAGTGTCAGCTTTCCTGGCCGATTAGTTTCTGAGAAGAAGATTTTTAAAGATTTATTCTATATATTCCTATGTAAAACTTCGATCCTTCATTGTGGCCCAACTCTACCTCCGGGGATCATGATTTTCACAAATTTGTATCTACATTACCTGATGATGCTTTCACACAAGTTTCAGCTTTCCTGGCTGATTAGTTTCTGAGGAGAAGATTTTTAAAGATTTACTCTATATATTCATTTGTTAAACTTCGACCCCCCATTGTGGCCCCACCCTCAGGTGAGCTAAAAAGGTTAAGTTTACAATACAATAAGTTGTTAAAGTTGGTTTCTGGAAGAATAGACTTTGAAAATTTTCTTAATAAATATTGACAAATATTTTACTTTTTTAAGCTTTAGTTTTTAAGATCTGTGTACAAACATAGAATTGTGAGCAAATCGCTGTATCTTGCTTATAATTCGAAGCTTAACACTCAAATATGGTTAGTAAATAGAAATTGTAAACAATTAAACACAAGAAACATGCACTACATGTATAACAAATAAAGAACACAATTTATTTTTTCGAAATGAATCATATATATATACATGTATATACCTACATATTTCCGTCAGCGATATCAAACTCTATTTAAACTGAATAAACTCGAAAAAATGCCGAGCATCTCAACAAAACTTTCACGCATTAATCTACATGTACCATTACGCAAAAGATAATGCCGAATTACCGATAGAATGAATTGTATTTCAGTACCCGTCCCCTACATCCGATTTTGCTTAATTTGCGCAGGTAAACAGTGAACTGTTTGATTTACCGAAGTCTCTGTTTGATTTGATACGTAAAAATCACGAAATACAGACGATAGTTTCCAGGTTACAAAGCATAATGAGAACGAAACGAAAATCAGAACAAGCTAACACCAACGTCATGTGTGAAAACTGTCAACGCATTGAAATATTTAGCCTCAATTTACTTCACAAAATCGGCACCAATATATTTTGTATGTTTCAAAATTTCCCTTCATACGCGAACTGTTGCACAACAAGCAAATTCATCATAGTCAGATCGACCCTTTTTCGTATAATGTCATGGCTGCTTTAAACAAAGAACCTCGTTTTAGAAGTATGGAATCATTTTACCGGATGCCGAACCCGAAGCTATTAAACTGATTGAAACACGCATTTCCTTTATTATTATTTTCGTAATAACTCAGATTTGAAACAAAATTTCCACTTAATTTTTGCAATTTATATTTTCCTTCCCATAAGGATAATTTATGCTAAACTATGTTGAATTTGCCTCGGTAGTTCTTGAGAAGAAGATTTTTAAAAATGCACCCCCCTTTTTCTACAGTTTCAAGGTTTTCTCCGCTTTGAATACAGATCAAACTTTTATTTCTGCAATTTATATTCGCCCTCCCATAAGGATGATTTGTGCCAAATTTGGTTGAAATTGGATAAGCGGTTTTAGAGAAGAAGTTTAAAATGTAAAAAGTTTACAGACGGACAGACGGACAGACGGACAGACGGACGGACAGACGGACGACGGACAAAATGTGATCAGAATAGCTCACTTGAGCTTTCAGCTCAGGTGAGCTAAAAACGCACGATCACGCACGAACACGCACGATAAAAAACGCAAACTATTTTTCCTGATACACGCACGATCCCGCACGTTACACGAACAATCACCCACGTTACACGAACTATTAAACACGATTGGCTTGTCAACTATAACGTTGTTACCACTGTAACCGCGCTATTACTTGTGAACTGTTGTACTGATTTTCATGACATTTGCAGGACTGATAGAACATCAATAGCTTATGATTCTATTAAATTTTGGGTTTATGACGTCACTTCCGGCTTGAGATTTTGAAGTTTTAGTGAATTTTTAAGAACCATTTTGTCAACTTAACTCCTATAAATCTAATAAAGATAACAAAATGAAACTTTCAGGGATAGTAGATGAATGTCTATAGGTGATTCTCAGGGTTTGATAATGTAAAAATTGGTCTGCACCTAAGGTAGCAAGGGACAGTTTCGAATAAAGTACCCGTCAATATTTTTGTAAAATTGAGAGTTGCTTGAAGGCTTATGAGTGTTGCTAAAATTCATGAAATGATTTTTAATGATTATCATTAGTTAGAGGGATGTCTGTTGTTGAAATTGATATGCAATATGTAGGCCCCTTATGTTAGGTACATAAGAATCAGAAGTAAAATGCGAAACCTGCGGCTATGACTGTTGTGCTGACTTTACACAGTGAAATTGCAAGTAACAGACGGGAGGTAAAATAACACGAAAAGTAGGTGGATGGGACATTGTAAACTATACACCGGTAAGTTTCTGACATGTGATAGTGCAACATGCACGCGGAACGGAAGGTCAACCCTCTGCAGGAAATTAGCTGGGGGAGGTCTAAAAAGCTGAAAAATCATGAAAAATTAGCAAAATATGAAAGGGTCAAAATCTCATAAAAACCAGTATGTAGAGAATTTTACAGGTTGTGACTAATAATTTTCTTCAGAAATTGGTGATTGGCCTTATAAAGAGTGAATTAAAGGTATTTGTGCTAAATGGGAACTGAGGAAATTCTAGTTACAGAGTTCCAAAGACATGCATCCCTTGGCTACAATGAATTGTATCAAAAAAACTGTCCCCTGCCACCTAAGCTTACCCGAGCTCGAAATTTTGCAACAATTTTTTTCACTTAATTTTCGCACTGTTTTGCTAAAAGTCCAATGTTGTTTTAGCCTTATTCTTTTTGTATTGGTGTTCATTAATCAATTAAGATGGCGAGTAGGTTAAACCCTGTACACATAAGCAATGCCAATTTGGCAGCGTTAAAATCAATTCCAAACATTGGAGAGAAAAGGGCTGGGGCTATTGTCAAGTTGAGAGATGAGAGGGACTCTTTATCGTTAGAAGATCCAAAAGCAATGCCAACAATTCTAAACACAATCTGGGATCCCCTTGTGAGTGAGGGTGTGATTGAATTTGAACACTTGAATGTTGATGATCTATCAAGTCAGGTATCTAAGTTAAAAGCAGAAATTCCAAACAAGCAAAAAACAGAAAGAAAACCCATTCAAATTGCACAATCTGAAAAAGACATTACTGCTAAAGAAAAACAATTAGATTCTTTGGAAAAGACCTTGACATTAAAATATGAAGAACCACTGAATAAAGTACAGCAAAAATTTTAAACAGAAACATAAAAACTCAAAATGAAAAGACAGTGAAACATTGACTGTTAAGGACGATGAACTTGCACTCAAGAAGCAAAGATAATAAGTGGATAAACAAAATGCAACAGTTAGAAAACAAGCTTAAACAACTCAAAGATGAAAAAATCAACAGGAAAGTCGACAAGCTGGCACCTCATTGGATGTATTGGAAGTCATCATCAACCCAAACTGGAAATGCAGACAGGCTTTAGTAAAAGGGTCCTAGTCCACCAAAGATGCCGACATTTGACGGAAAAAAATGACTGGAAACCTTTCTGCACACACTTCTATCACATTTTATCTCGGTATAAATGGTCCGAAGAAGAAAAGCTGGACAAATTGATTGATTGACAAAACTTTGAAATATATCAGCTGCAGACCAATTTCATACCAAAAAAGTTTCAAAGAGCTGAGTGCAAAACCTGATGAACGGTTTGGAAAAAAAGATCTTCCCCACATTATCAGACGACAACTTCAAGATGTCAAACAAGGTTCTGGCGAGACAGTTGAAAATTTTGCAGACAAAGTTCTGGAGATGACCACTGATGGATACCCAGACACACCAGAAGACTGCCGACAGACCGTGGCCATAGATGCGTTTTTTAGAGGTTGTTAAACTAACAAGCTGCCCTCATTGCCATGGACAAGTACCTATTTACACTAGAGAGGCAACACAATACATAAAAAGTGCAGTCACAAACCCAAAACCAATACTAGGTGTGAGAAAGTCTAAAACAAGAAGGGTTAAGTTTGAGAGTTCTAAAAGTGAGAGTAAGAACGATGATGAAAAACTAAGTAAAGTTAGGGCTGTTTACAACACAACACAACGATCAAATCAATTTACAGATCAGACAATACTTTCAAAGGTAGAATCAAGGGTCAAAAGAATTAAAGAAGAAAATAGGGGAATGAAAAACAATATTCATGATATTCTGCAAATTTTTAGAACAAACAGGTCAAGATTAAACCGTAGAGAAAATACAAGAAGGCTAAGATCTCCATCTAGTAGTCCTACAAAACAAGCTTGTTTTAAATGTGACCAAGAAGGACACTTTGCGAGAGAATGCTCTGTTGGTAAAATTAATTCCTCATTTCAGTGTAAGAAAGGTCACAGTCACCTCCGACAAAGCCTTCAAACTTCAACCGGTTGGAGATGTAGGCCATTCTTCAACCTTCTTAGATATATCAGATAGGCTTCTCCTAGAGTGAAATTTAAAACCACAGAAAAAGAACTTTACAGAAACAAAAACATATTAAAAAATACTCTTTATGTTCCCTATCCTGTAAACAACAAAACAATCAATGCAGTTATAGATACTGCTCTCCAAGTAACTATAATGCATTATGAAATTTTTGAGAGTTCAAAACCAAAGCCCCTACTTTAGAAAGAAATCATACTAAAAGGTGCCGGTAAAAGTAACATCATTAATGGCAAAATAGCAGAACAGGTTAAGCTAAGAATAGGGCCAACAGAACAGAGATGGGATGTTGTAGATGGAGAAATAGCAGATTCTTTATAAATTGGATTAGATTTTTTGAATGCTCACAATTGCATCATCAATATTGAAAACTGTACTCTGACAGTAGATAAAGCATTAATACATATTACCAAGATAAAAACAGAGGGTTCAAAGAATGGTGTTGAGATACATGGAGTTTCAATGCAGAACATAACTGTTATACCTCCACAATCAGTTAAATTTATACCCGTTCAGATTAACAAACCCTTCAAAGATTGGCTATAGGTTGAAACAGACAAAACTATTTAAAAAGGGGTTGTTACCACAAATATCTGTAATTAGTGCAGCGCAAACAAAAATTTATTTCCGAAACCCTACAGATAGGTTCATAATATTAAAAAAGGTTCAGATTAAAGAATTTAGTATGGAGATAGATGAGTTAATCTCTGAGAAGATGAAGAAGATTTTTTTTTCAATAAAATTGAGGTAGATAATTCTCCTAAAACCCCACCATCAGACAATTTAAGATCTCAGTTGCCTCTTCACATGCAAGATTTATATGAGAGATCAATTACCAATCTAGATAAAGAGATCACCGTGAAGTTTTCTCTCTGTTAAATATACTCCAACATGTTTAGCCAAAAATGACTTTGATTGTGGCTATTTAATGGGGAGATAACTCATAAGATAGACACTGATAAAGCAAGGCTTATCAAACAAAATCACACAAAACGAAATTACGTCATAGTTTTAACGACTGTAAAACGTCTGAAGATTTTTAACAATGAAAGCGCTTATGTTTTGCAGTTAGTGTTGCTTTTTTTCTTTATATATATATATATATATATATATATATATATATATATATATATATATATATATATATATATATATATATATATATATATATATATATAACTCCTTGGTCCCATACAAACTGTGGATCTAGGAACCACGAGCATTATAATGGTACCTGAAGATGAAAGCTCCCAGACAAAAGAGCTTGCATAACCACGAACTCGGTGCTACACACGTGTACACGCACCAACTTTGATCATACATACACGGTATATGTCAGTCCCTCGAAAACACTTGCCCTGCACACAAAACTCTTTGGACCCATACAAACTGTGGATCTAAGAACCACGAGCATTATAGTGGTACCTGAAGATGAAAGCACCCAGACAAAAGAGCCTACATAACCACGAACTCGGTGCTACACACAAAAACACGCACCAACTTTGATCATACACTACTTATGTCAGAACCTCGAGCATACATGCCCTGCACACAAAACTCCTTGGTCCCATACAAACTGTGGATCTAAGAACCACGAGCATTATAATGGTACCTGAAGATGAAAACACCCAGACAAAAGAGCCTGCATAACCACGAACTCGGTGCTACACACAAATACACGCACCAACTTTGATCATACATACATTGCTTACGTCTAAAACTCGAGGATACATGCCCTGCACACAAAACTTCTTGGTCCCATACAAACTGTGGATCTAGGAACCACGAGCATTATAATGGTACCTGAAGATGAAAGCACCCAGACAAAAGAGCTTGCATAACCACGAACTCGGTGCTAAACACAAATACACGCACCAACTTTGATCATACATACACTGCTTATGTCAGAACCTCGATCATACGTGCCCTTCACACAAAGCTCCTTGGTCCCATACAAACTGTGGATCTAAGAACCACCAACATTGTAATGGTACCTGAAGATGAAAGCACCCAGACAAAAGAGCCTGCATAACCACGAACTCGGTGCTACACACGAATACACGCACCAACTTTGATCATATATACACTGCTTATGTCAGAATCTCGAGCATACATGCCCTGCACACAAAACTTCTTGGTCCCATACAAACTGTGGATCTAAGAACCACAAACATTGTAATGGTACCTGAAGATGAAAGCACCCAGACAAAAGAGCCTGCATAACCACGAACTCGGTGCTACACACAAATACACGCACCAACTTTGATCATACATACACTGCTTATGTAAGAACCTCGAGCATACATGCCCTGCACACTAAACACCTTGGTCCCAAACAAACTGTGGATCTAAGAACCACGAACATTATAATGGTACCTGAAGATGAAAGCACCCAGACAAAAGAGCTTGCATAACCACGAACTCGGTGCTACACACGAGTACACGCACCAACTTTGACCATACATACACTGCTTATGTCAGAACCTCGAACATACATGTCCTGCACACAAAACTCCTTGGTCTCATACAAACTGTGGATTTAAGAACCACGAGCATTGTAATGGTACCTGATGATAAAAGCACCCAGACAAAAGAGCCTGCATAACCACGAACTCGGTGCTACACACAAATACGCACACCAACTTTGATCATACATACACTACTTATATCAGAACCTCGAGCATACATGCCCTGCACACAACACTCCTTGGTCCCATACAAACTGTGGATCTAGGTACCAGGAGCATTATAAAGGTACCTGAAGATGAAAGCACCCAGACAAAAGAGCCTGCATAACCACGAACTCGGTGCTACACATGAGTACACGCACCAACTGTGATCATACATACAATACTTATGTCAGAACCTCTAGCATACGTGCCCTGCACACAAAACTCCTCGGTCCCATACAAAATGTGGATCTAAGAACCACGAGCATTATAATGGTACCTGAAGATGAAAACTCCCAGACAAAAGAGCTTGCATAACCACGAACTCGGTGCTACACACGTGTACACGCACCAACTTTGATCATACATACACGGTATATGTCAGTCCCTCAAGAACACATGCCCTGCACACAAAACTTCTTGGTCCCATACAAACTGTGGATCTAAGAACCACGAGCATTATAATAGTAGCTGAAGATGAAAACACCCAGACAAAAGAGCCTGCATAACCACGAACTCGGTGCTACACACAAATACACGCACCAACTTTGATCATACAAACACTGCTTATGTCAGAACCTCGAGCTTACATGCCCTGCACAGAAAACCCCTTGGTCCTATACAAACTGTGGATCTAAGAACCACGAGCATTATAATAGTACCTGAAGATGAAAACACCCAGACAAAAGAGCCTGCATAACCACGAACTCGGTGCTACACACAAATACACGCACCAACTTTGATCATACATACACTGCTTATGTCAGAACCTTGAACATACATGCCCTGCACAGAAAACCCCTTGGTCCCATACAAACTGTGGATCTAAGAACCACGAACATTATAATGGTACCTGAAGATGAAAACACCCAAACAAAAGAGCCTGCATAACCACGAACTCGGTGCTACACACAAATACACGCACCAACTTTGATCATACATACACTGCTTATGTCAGAACCTCGAGCTTACATGCCCTGCACAGAAAACCCCTTGGTCCCATACAAACTGTGGATCTAAGAACCACGAACATTATAATGGTACCTGAAGATGAAAACACCCAAACAAAAGAGCCTGCATAACCACGAACTCGGTGCTACACACAAATACACGCACCAACTTTGATCATACATACACTGCTTATGTCAGAACCTTGAACATACATGTCCTGCACACAAAACTCTTATGTCCCATACAAACTGTGGATCTAAGAACCACGAACATTATAATGGTACCTGATGATAAAAGCACCCAGACAAGAGAGCGTGCACACATATTTAAAGGTTATAAATCGATATTATGGTAAATATACATTCGTTTTTACTAATTGAGAAAGAAATTGTGTTTATATTTTAATTTTATAATATCTTATCTATCCTCATATGGGCAGTTTACACGCCTTATTCACCCATCTTCTTTGTAATTCACGGCCCCTGCCTTTGTCAGGGGTTCAGAGCCTAGGGCGGAGCCAATATGAGGCATGTCCAATGCACAATGTTTTATCAATATTGTCGACATCGCAAAGTTGGCCGATATCAACTCTACACTGAGTTCATAGCCTTTCCATTGTACCTCCTATACCATGTTTACATCCTCAACATCGTGGACATTGCAATTTTGGCCAACATCTAGTCCAAATCATATCTACATTATGCCCGTTATATCCTGATAACATCGATATTACATCGTATTGACAACTTCTCTCTTATATCTTGTTTACATCATCGATCACAAGGTTGATCGACATCAAGTCGACATCGTGTCAACAGCGTGCCCCTTCTTTCTTGTTAACATCGTTGACATATCGCAATGTTGCCCAACATAGAAACGATATTGCGTCTACATCGTACCTTTTCACCGTCGACATAGCAATGTCGATCGACATCGAATCGACATCGTGTCAACATCTTACCCCTTCTTTCTTATTTATATCGTCGACATCGCAATGTTGATCGACATCGAATCGACATCGTGTCAACATCTTACCCCTTCTTATTTATATCGTCGACATCGCAATGTTGATCGACATCGAATCGACATCGTTTCAACAGCAGATCCCTTCTTTCTAGTTTACATCGTTGATATTGTTGGCATCGCAAAGTTCTGAACCGTGTGGTTGTGTACCGAATTCTCTAGAAACCGCCATAATAACATCGGGCTCGAGCTCCTATAGGCAAAAATGAAAGTAATGCAGCTGTCAAGATGCTACTTTTTCAACAAAAATTGCCTACTAAGATCTGCATCATCTAATTTTTGCAGAGGTGAAAGTGAAAATTTGACAAAAGCGTCAACGAAAATCACCTCTAGCAGATGGATAACCTCCGGCCCATCAAAAGTTAGAACTTTAACATGCCCTCAAAACATTGATGGGGGAATCAGCCGAGCCCCCATTATTGGTCGGTTTAAAGCATATCTTTTCCGTTTAAAATATCCAAAGTTTAAGTTTTGGGACGCTGTAGATGGATGCAAAGAGGTAGGCCATTGTATTCTTTTACATGTATAAGAGTTTTGAATCTTTTATTAATTTAAATTTGCTAACACCACACAGACACACATTGCATGGTATATAACCATGTTCAGTAAACATGATGTCGCATTTTATATGTGAGTTATCAAATTGACGATACTATATGTAGTCAAGCAGCAATGGGTAGGGAGAGCTATGCCAAATTATGGCTCGGGACAATTTTAATGCATTAATATGCCCCACTTCAATCTCAGTAAAGATTCAGCTTAGCTTAAAATTTAGACTGACACCTTTACTGAATTTTAGAACATTCCTTCATAATTCATGTTACAAAATTTGACCCCTGTAACTTTGGTAGCTTGTCACATTTATGATTGCAATATTCAAGCAACTCATCCGCTTCAATTTTGCTGCTTGAATATAGAAACAGTCACTAGACACAAATATCTGATTTTAACAGCGGCAAGTTGTCAAGGTTGAGGCAGAATTTACATCTCTGTGCCAAGATTCAGCTGAAGATGTCAGTCCAGATATCAATGTTATATATAATCCAAGCCAAATTTCTCATAAAAAAACCAGTTCATATGCTTTCTGATTACTGCTACATGTAGATAAACATGAGAACCAGGGGTTTGAACAGCGAAGTAGAGGTATTGATTCCCTCTAGTACAGCTATATAGTGACAAACCCTTTTGATTACCAAAGACTGATTGCTAAACTTTGGTGAATTTGATTTCAAAATTTTAGAATCTAAATCCCGAAAATAGAGGGAATTGCTTCAATTTTTAATTACCCTAATTGGCTAATAAATTTATTGTTTTATGATTCTTATAGTAATCAAGCCTCTTACATTTCATTGTTGTGTGATTCATATAAAAATGTAATGTTAAAGCCTGCATGTCTTCTATCGGACGGTTATTATATATATATTGTGTGTTAATTGAAGTAATCTTGCTTCTCTCTGTCTTTCAGCGATGGCTTGCGCCAGTTTTAATGGAAAATGAACTTGTATTTTAGGTAACTCCACTCGTTGGTGATTTGATCGGGAGTGCCAATTTTAATAAACTTGAAGTTATGGTGGATAGTGAGGTACTTCAGTGTATTGAAAAAAAAAATTCATCTTTCAATTGGTTTCTTAAAATTATTTGTATTGCAAGAGTTATCTCTCTTTTCATAGTCAACAAATTAATCCAATTTCTTCTTAAAATTTGAATTTTAAGTAACAAAATTGATCAATGGGAGGACTTATAGCTGAGAATCTAAGCATCAGTTTTAAGGGGCTTATAATCTTTACTTTGGTATTTGACAAATTTTCTACTGATCGTTAATAAGAATAGTATGTATACATATGCATGCATGTACCAGTGTATGAAAGTGTTTAGAAATTGATCCATCAAATCATACACATTTTCAAATCATGATAGACAAATGATATAATTTTGAAATAGCCAACTTTTCTTAGAGAAGGAATTTAGATTTAATTCCCAAGTTGTGAACAAATCTTGATTTATTTATGATACCACATTTCAGCTTCTGAAGTGCCTAATGGTGAACATAGAACAGCAACCTTGGATTAAGACTTTAGACTTGGGAGAACCCAACACCAAATTGTGTTTTTGGCATTCATTTTGGGAAACAAAGAATGAAGGTAATTAAGCAAGGGCTCAAGTGATCTCTCTTGATCAGAATTTGCGGATTTGTTGTTGTCACCATAAACTGTTCACAATTTCATCTCTATATTTCAAAATCATAAACATAAGACCAATTTTTACCAAACTTGATACAAAGTCCATGTCCCCTTAAAAGAGGAAATAGTTAAGAAAGAATGCAAATAGGGAAGTTGCATTAAAAGTCTTCTTCTCAAAAACAGATCTAATATCTTGCAAACCAAACCAAGCTTCTTAATATACATTAGATTTTCGTTTGTTGTAAAAAATAAAATAAAAATGAAAATAAATAAATAAAACATTACCAGCTTCATCTACAATAGGGCCGTGCGGAGCATCGAAAAGTTTAGTGCACCAAGATTCATTCCTGTTGATTCCACATTTCTGATTGATTTGGTTCAAAATTTACGATGTATATAAAAGTGGCCACCAGCAGATGCTCAGAAGTGTGGGAACATTTGAATTCCTATCAGTTGATGGAAAAGAAGACAATTCAAGAACTGTTTGTACCTTGTGTACATTACAATTTAAATATATTTTTATGAATTTTTGTTTTTATCCTTAAGTAAAGGAATCTACAATGTTAAAGATCATTGTTTTTATTTAAAGGCCGAACATTTTACAAACGCCCCCTTTTTTACCTGTACAAACTTCAAAATGATGCCGCTTGTCAATCAAGTTTGAAACAATAGCACCCAGTTTGATTGACGTGATCGTCCGAGCGTGATCTTGCCAGGTCTGCGGATTTCTGTTTACTAGCAATTAACAACGTTATCTTTGATAGCTTTTGTCATGTATTAAAGGGGGGAATTGAAAATTGATTTTTAAACATTACCAGTATTAAAATTGATTATGAAAAATAATTATTCAGTGATTGAAAATACGCACAATTTATATTTGAATTATGTTGAATGTGTGTGACCTAATAAATTCCACGAAAATGCATGGACAGCTCCAAAACATATAAAATTTTTCTTTTACAACAAACGTACAATATGCTACTAAAGCTATATTTACTGGTAAGAAGTTGGTGTATGTAAACGTCACTCCATGGAAAACGAACTCCATTAATTGTCGACGTACATGTATAATGGCTGTCTTTACATTCCACATTCTTACTGATCGTATGGTTTTCTTATACTATTATAATTGTTAAAATTAACTTTTTAAACAATGTCAAGTGCTAAACACAGTGTATTGAGTTAATTTATTAATTAGAGTTAATTTACTGCATTTTTTCAATTGTGCTTTACACACGTGTGCTTAGAGAAAATTCGGACGACACATACCATTTCCGTATAAAATCACTTCGTATGGTCATTAGAACAATAAGATATTTAAACTAAGACCAATTCTGAATAATTCTTTATTTCCTGTGTATTAATTTGCTTTCTGTGTAAAGCGATTAGCAACGTTCACGACCACAGGTAGACTGCAAGCCCCGGGGGCTTTTACACCCCTAATAATTAAGCCCCGCCCTCACCTGAGATTTACCACCCTGTAAAAATGTTCGGCCTTTAAAATGAGAAATATTAAGACTGATCTTTGTTTAATTGAATCGAATCAAGATAAAAAAAGGAACCATAGCATTTTGAATAAAAATAAATCCAAACCAAATGATCCCTGAATAGTCTCAACTTGACACTAGGAAAGTTGGTGCAAAGCTGGCGCATTTTTGAGTGGAGATCTTATTCTATTTGTTAAAATAAAAAGTTAGACTTACTACAAAGGGGGGGGGGGGGTTAAGAATGATGTAAATAGAGTTGTTTGTCTTCAAAATATTCCACTCAAAAACTTAACAGCCTCTAGTATTTCAAACTTGCTGATATATGGTATATTATTGTTCAAGCTACTGTACTTAGGCCAGTTGGCCTTTTTTCTGAAGTGAGTGGTATGGCCTATGGGCCTCTTGTCATTCCAAAGAAAAAAAACTAATTTGGATGAAATTTTTGTCGTTTGAAAACTAAACATGTACTGTTTTGGTTAACTTGTTTATAACATTGTTGTTCAGTGTCACAATGTAAGGTATGCTTCATACCTGAGTCTCAACATCCTGTTTCAGAAACTGGGGCATTGAGGATAGCTATAGAAACGGCGCTTTATATGAACTGGGCGGAACCCAATGTCGTTGCTGTAGCTCAACATTTTGTGTAAGTTTTTGTACCTACTGATATTGTACAATATTTAGTTTAAAAACAAATATACCTTTCTTTAATCAATATAAGTAACTAATCTAAATATGGTAGGACTTAGACTGGCCTTTAACTATTGTGGAATCATAAGAAATGGTGGTGGCTCAATTTCCATGGTTTTGCTCTGCATTGATCTCTCTCTACAAATTAACATGCTAAACATTATTTTAAAATACAGTGATCGACTGTCTCCCATGCAGGTTCTGTGTAAATTGAAGAATTTAATTACCATTAATAATTTTTCTTTTAACTTATCAATGAATACAGTCAACCACCAATAAAATGATTTTACAGTATATGAGATTATTTGATGGGAGTGTTGTTTTTTTGGGTTTTTTTTCAAGATTTCAACGATATATCACTGAAGATAACGACCAGGACTGGATCGTAACTAATTACAACCTCATGAGAATGGACAAGTGACACCTCGGCCTTGCTGATTGATATTGAATTTTTTTTTACTGGGAGGCAGAAATGAAAAAGAAATCTGCCTTTATACAATATTAAAGTATATATCTGTCTAAAAAAAGTCTGGCTTGTTATTTTTTTGCTCGTGAGGATATTGTGTATTAAATTAAGTGTAACATTATTAAGGTAGGGGCACCTAGAATAATTCTTTGTGACTGTTATTCAATTGGATATAAAAACAATTAATGGTTTCTTTTAGACCCAATAACGTACGTTTTATTTATGAAACAAAATACTCATTTGTCCTATACTTCCTCTCGGAATGTTTTGACTGCAGATTAAATTCCGTCTTTGACTTGGTTGAACATAATTGGTTTCCTTACTAGTATCGCCCTATGTCCCGCCATGTGCAAATCGCAAATTAACAAAAATGGCGGATTCCATACAGTCGTTCGTCAAATTTGTTTCAAGAAAAATCAGCAAAATCAAATGGCAGCCAAGCCAGAAACAGACACTGGAATGTTCAGACACGTTTGTGACTGGAAGCTGGGATGATGAGGTACAAATTAAAAACCGATTAAAGGGAAATTGTGTAAATTATCGAAACTGAAACTAGGTCAGAAAACCGGCGAGAGTTGTGACATATAAACCGTGAAAAGCTTTTGAACGATTGCTTATATACCGTAAAAACTTAAAGAAAGAAGTTATTGTCTGTAAAAAGCTGTTCTTAAGGAAATAGAGAATAGGCTTTATTGTAGATTGATGAATCTAATTTGACCAATTTATACACGGGCCCTGGAAGTTATTGTAAATATATTGCATGTGCATGTATAAAAAAGTAAGGGTAGGACACTCTTTTTGGGGCGAAATCGGGTTTGACGAAGTCTGGGCGTTCCTCAAACGAAATTTCGCGATAAATCGTTCAAGTATACTTTACTTACGACATATGTATACATTCGTTCCGCTACAATGCTGTTCCGTCGAAGAAAAAGGTGTTTTTATACATCCAAGTGCCTAAGAATTTCGCTAGACTGGTTTACATCCGATTTAATCGCAGTGAATCGAAAGATAAGTTCTGATTGGTCAATAATAAAAAAAAATCTGCTCGTCAATAAAGTGGCGAAACTGATAACAATTTATGGTGAGTATGTATCAAATGTTTGAAAGGAGTTATGCGTATAGATACTAGGTAGCTTGGCCTTTCAACAATGAAATGCGAGAATAATGAAGATTGACAAACATTGAGAAGAAGTTATTTTATTATTGACCAATCAGAACTTACCTTTCGATTTACCTTTCGATTCACTGCGATTTAACCGGATGTAAACCAGTCTAGCGAAATTCTTAGGCACTTGGATGTATAAAAACACCTTTTTCTTCGACGGAACAGCATTGTAGCGGAACGAATGTATACATATGTCGTAAGTAAAGTATACTTGAACGATTTATCGCGAAATTTCGTTTGAGGAACGCCCAGACTTCGTCAAACCCGATTTCGCCCCAAAAAGAGTGTCCTACCCTTACTTTTTTATACATGCACATGCCATATATTTACAATAACTTCCAGGGCCCGTGAATTTATATGTAAATTTTCACGTGTTAACATGACTCGTATAGTAACAAATTATAAATTTTCTTAGGGAAATAATAAACGATGTTTATTTCGTATCCGGAGAAAACGTACGCAAGTAAAAACATCCCCAATTCCTAGGGTACTTTTTCTGGTAGACGGACATCTCGGCCCAACGACACCTCGGCCAAAGGCGTTTGACACCTCGGCCCAGACGGGTCGGCCCAAATTTATTGACACGTCGGCCCATGTAAAAGACACCTCGGCCCAATGAAACTTTCGGTTTTACTAAACATAAATAAACAGCCAGTTGAAATTTGATGACTTTAAGGTTGTCGAAATCTTATTACTTAACTTTTTTCACTACAATAATAATAGAATATGTGAATTTTGTAGGTCGGAAATTTCAGGAATTTATGACACACTTGAAATATATATTAGTTTTAAATCTAGGATTAAAAGATTGCAATATTTAGATATTTTCATGAATTTATTAAATCTACAAAGATTGACCAGAATGTGGACACAATAAAAATATTTTGCGTAATAATGAAATGAAATGTCATGATGTGTTGTTTCTCTGACGATGTTGTAAATCTGATATGGGGTGGTAATCATCGAAAGGATATATGGACTTCGGTGATTATTTTCTTATAATTAACTGTTCGACTCCAAAGGAGAGTGCTGCATCCTCTTGTTTGTTTGACTATTAGCGTCATTGTCGTTGTCATTTTCTTCATTTTACTTTCTTGTTTGCTTAACAATTTGAACTTAATGGTCTCATTTTTTTTTATTAATTCAATTTCTTTTACAAGTATTTGATATGTAATATTTTGATAAAATATATATGTTAATAAAATAAAAAGATTTTAATCAAATATTTTTGTTTTAATTTTGCTTGAACCGAGATGTCTTTTACGTGAGCCGAGGTGTCTCAAATTTTGGGCCGACCCGTCTTGGCCGAGGTGTCCTGGGGCCGAAGTGTCGTTGGGCCGAGGTGTCGTTGGGCCGACATGTCTGACATTCCTTTTTCTACAAGAGATCGTACCCCAGGAAAATCATAAACATAATGATGAATAGTTTTAAATACTATTTACAGCATTTAAAGTGGAATAAATGAATTTTATAGAATGAATTAATTTAATTATAGCATTTTTTTTGTACGAGTTGGTTGAATATTTAAAGGATTAGGACATTTTAAATAGTTTTGAATACTACTTAAATGCACACTATTCTTGAGATACTCATCATTAAATTTTCTGAATTATAATTGTAACGGGATGGGAGAAATAATGACGGACCAGACCGGGATTCGAACCCGGGCCCCCTGAATCTCTAGTCAGGTGCTCTACCAACTGAGCTATCTGGTCTGACCGTCACATTCCTCCCCCCTTAAATGATCTTTGCCCTCGAAGATCATGCACCCCAGGCTCTTCCCCTGGCAGGAGTTCACCTGTCAGTTCCAGGGGTTGGTCACGGCACCAAATGTAATGGGATGGGAGAAATAATGACAGACCAGACCGGCATTTGAACCCAGGCCCCCTGAATCTCTAGTCAGGTGCTCTACCAACTGAGCTATCTGGCGCCGGTATTTGAACCGGTCTGACCGTCACATAATGATAAAGATATATGAATTATTATGTAATTATTACATAAATTATTCTATATTGCAATAAAATTTTATTAAAAACTATTTTTTACGATTTCATTTATGATGGATTAATTGCAGACAGCTTGAACTGTGTTTATAACACAATTACTGTTTAATTAATTAATGTACATGATTATGCTGGGGTTTTTTTTAAATAACAACAAATGAAACAAATGTTTATTGTATAATTTATTTTGTTTCATCCAAAATATTTATTAAAACTATTAATTTTAATAATTCTAGGGAACTTTTTCTCCAAGAGAAAGCATACCTGGGTTCATTCTCTCGTGGAGAAAACATACCTTAGGAATAGGGTTTGTTCTCTCCTTGATACGTTTTCTCCAGCATTCGTTTATTTGAACTAAGTTTGAAGTCCGAATGTTGTTGGAAAAAATTAACAAACGACTAAAATGATCATCGAATTCCACTATTATGACCCAGGTTCTTTTGTTTGTTTTTCTGAGGACGTGTTGATAAAGCAGTCTTGGACTTTTTTAGCTCACCTGAGCTGAAAGCTCAAGTGAGCTATTCTGATCACTTTTTGTCCGTCGTCCGTCCGTCCGTCCGTCCGTCCGTCCGTCCGTCCGTCCGTCCGTCCGTCCGTCTGTCTGTCCGTCTGTAAACTTTTTACATTTTGAACTTCTTCTCTAAAACCGCTTATCCAATTTCAACCAAATTTGGCACAAAGCATCCTTATGGGAGGGCGAATATAAATTGCAGAAATAAAAGTCCGATCTGTATTCAAAGCGGAGAAAACCTTGAAACTGTAGAAAAAGGGGGGTGCATTTTAAAAAATCTTCTTCTCAAGAACTACTGATTCCAATTCAACGTAGTTTAGCATGAATTATCCTTATGGGAAGGAAAATATAAATTGCAAAAATTAAGGTCTAATTCTGTTTCAAATATGAGTTATCACGAAAATAATAATAAAGGAAAGGCGTGTTTCAATCAGTTAAATAGCTTCGAATTCGGCATCCGGTAAAATGGGTAGACAAGACTTGGCCTGGGCAAAACAAAAGATTGGCAGTTATTAATCTGCCAATCTCATTAAAATTTCAGGATATTTGATGGACCAGTATATTTATATTTGCTGTAAATATTGCTGCAAAATAATGCGTATTTGGAATTGACGATTGCCGATCTGCCCCGGCTTTTATTTTGCCACGGCCCGGGTTTGCATACCCATTTTACCAAGACTCGTATTCCATACATCTAAAACGAGGTTCTTTGTTTAAAGCAGCCATGACATTATACGAAAAAGGGTCGATCTGACTATGATGAATTTGCTTGTTGTGCAACAGTTCGCGAATGAAGGGAAATTTTTGAAACATGCAAAATATATTGGTGCCGATTTTGTGAAGTAAATTGAGGCTAAATATTTCAATGCGTTGACAGTTTTCACACATGACGTTGGTGTTAGCTTGTTCTGATTTTCGTTTCGTTTTCATTATTTATGCTTTGTAACCTGGGAACTATCGTCTGTATTTCGTGATTTTTACGTATCAAATCAAACAGAGACTTCGGTAAATCAAACAGTTAACTGTTTACCTGCGCAAATTAAGCAAAATCTGATGTATCAAAAAAGTACTGAAATACAATTCATTCTATCGGTAATTCGGCATTATATTTTGCGTAATGGTATATTAATAGGTTTTGTTGAGATGCTCGGCATTTTCTCGAGTTCATTCAGTTTAAATAGAGTTTGATATCGCTGTCGGAAATATGTAGGTATATACATGTACATGTATATATATGATTCATTTCGAAAAAATAAATTGTGTTCTTTATTTGTTATAGTGCATGTTTCTTGTGTTTTAATTGTTTACAATTTCTATTTACTAACCATATTTGAGTGTTAAGCTTCGAATTATAAGCAAGATACAGAGATTTGCTCACGATTCTATGTTTGTACACAGATCTTAAAAACTAAAGATTAAAAAACTAAAAAAAATTTCAATATTTATTAAGAAAATTTTCAAAGTCTCTTCTTCCAGAAACCAACTTTAACAACTTATTGTATTGTAAACTTAACCTTTTTTAGCTCACCTGAGCCAAAGTCTTCTCAAAAACTATTAGGCCAGGAAAGCTCAAATTTGAGTGGAAGCATCCTCAGATAGTGTAGATTCAAGTTTGTTCAAATCATGGTCCCCGGGGGTAAGGTGGGGCCACAATAGGGGGATCATGTTTTACATAAGAATATATAGAGAAAATCTTTAAAAATCTTCTCAAAAATTATTAGGCCAGAAAAGCTCAAATTGAAATGGAAGCATCCTCAGGTAGTGTAGATTCAAGTTTGTTCAAATCATGATCCCCGGGGGTAGGGTGGGGCCACAATTGGGAGATCAAGTTTTACATAGGAATATATTGAGAAAATCTTTTAAAAATCTTCTCAAAAATATTTGGCCAAGAAATCTCAAATTGGCATGTAACCATCCTTAGGAAGTGTAGATTCAAGTTTGTTCAAATCATGGTCCCTGGGGGTAGGGCGGGGTCACAATGGGGAATGAATTTTTATAGATAGAGAAAATCTTTAAAAGTCTTTTTCTCAAAATTATTAGGCCAGGAAAGCCCAAATTTGAGTGGAAGCATCCCCAGATCATATAGATTCAAGTTTGTTTAAATAATAGTCCAGGGGTAGGGTGAGGCCACAATGGGGGATGAATTTTTACTTAGGAATATATAGAGAAAATCTTTAAAAATCTTCTTTGTAAAGAATTTTGGCCAGAAAGGGTTTAAACTTGTGTAGAGGCATCCTCGGGTAGTGTAAATTCAAGTTTGCAAAATCACAGTCCCTAGTGGTAGGGCGGGACCGTGATGGCGGTTTGAATTTTTACATAGGAATATAAAGAGAAAATCTTTAAAACTATTCTGGGAAAGTGTTCGGTTCAAAACTCAGTACTTAGTGTGAAAGCAAAGGTTATGCAGATTTAAGTCTGATGAAACCATGATTCCCTAGAGAAAAATGGGGCCATGAAATGGGGGGGGGGTATATAGGAATAGAGACAAATCTTCTTACAGGTACAACAACAAAAGGGGCTTGGTATTTACCAAAAAATAAGAGGTTGATAAAAATTGGCAGATTTTCAATTTTTTTTAGCAAGATCTACTGTACTCAGTTGTCAAGATATTTTGATACTGTAATGCTAATTTGATCAGAATTAAGGCAATTGTTGCTCAGGTGAGCGATGTGGCCCCTGGGCCTCTTGTTTTCCTTATTGTTATATTGATTTTACTGGGTATTGTTATTTACTGTTAAATGTAGGGATGTACAAATACTGCATAATAACAAAATGTTGAGGGGTTTTTTTTGGGGGGGGGGGGGAAGGGGGTATAACAAATTCTTATTATAAATATTACGGTAATCAATACCAGTAGTTTAAATCATGATTTTTATTATCTTTGAATATTACTTCTGCTTGTGAAAGAATATGTCACAGTGAGAGTTTAGTAAGTAATTTAATATTGAGACTACTCATTAAGTCTTGCTTTATTAATGTTCCAGCAATGTTTGGTTGGGATATTTGGTTTTTCACCTTCACCACATCTTGCAAACTTGTACATGACAGTAAATGGCACTATTGAATAAGATATACATGTATCATGACATAAAGTTTATCATTTCTATCTTTAACAAAATATAGCTCTTTTCATTTTTTCCCCCACTTCTTCATGTTCTTTGACATTTTTCTGTTTTCTTGACTAAACAGAAAAACAAGATCTGTCTTTGGCATCTGGGTATGCAGGAATCTATGGAGAGGGATGAAATGGACGACGCACTGGAACCTGCTCTGAAGTGTGAGGCCGACCATAACGGTGATGTCACAGGGCTGGAGGTCAGTGGGGGGTCAGAGGTCACTGAGAAGTTCATGCAAAGTTCACTATAAAAAAAGCTTTTTTGAAAAGTAATATAAATCATGTTACACTATGTAGATATATTACATGAATACTGAGATTTATCTTTGTTTTTCAGTACGTTGGAAGTGATGTGATTGTAGCATCCTCGTCCACTGGATCAGTCTCTCTGTACAAACACCACACCTCATCACAGGTCAGTCTATAGCATACATGCCAACTTTTGAAAATCTTCATGGGGGATTTTTCGCGAACGACATTTTTTCATGTCTACAAATTCGCGACATTTAGTCGTAAAAATATAATTTGTGTTTTTTTGTATGTTATAAGAATTTATTCCATATATCCAAACAAGCTAACAAATATAAAACAAAAAGGTTTATTCTTTAACAACAAATGTAAAACTTTCAACAAGTGTGCTTAAAATTCAGGTCCATGGTAAAAGAATCTGCAGCCAGGAAACATATGCTCTCTTTCTTAAGACGATGGCCTGCAAAAAATTTGATACATATATATTATCAAATGCAGTGTTTGTCATAATATTAATGATATTTATACAAATGGTTTACAATACACTTAACAATTTATTGTACTAACCTTTATCTTGGTCCACATTTTTTCCAATGCAACACGTTTGCATTCCGATTTCTGATTGACCTCAAGCTTGGATGCATTTACATGTATGCCATTCGCTGTAGCCACCATGGTTAACGCTAGAAAAATAGTTACGCTGAGCTTAATTTAAATTTTTAAACAGTTTAAAGACTAACAAATTTTAAAGGAATTTTTAATCATAGTAAACTTTAAAGTGAAAATGTTTTTACATACCATCACTCGGAAACATTTAGTGATTTACTAGCGATCGGTGCTGTCAGCATGGTCAGTTGCTTCATTCGTTCTTTATCTATAAAACAATTAACTTCGATCGCCTAGGTCGTTCTCTGTGTGTACAATACATGCCAATTAATTACTATCAACACACGCTCTCAGTTAACTCCAATTAACCTCCCAACACATGTTCACACATCCCAAATCACGACATGTGCCACAGGTAAACAGTAATGGCAACCCTGAATCCCGATTTCTGATTGGCTGGCCAAACAGAAGTCGTGCGAGATATAAAATTCATGTCGGAAATCGGGGTATCTTGTCGTAATATTTATGAAATCGGGATTTTTGTACAATTTACAAATCCCGATCGAGAAATCGGGATCAATGCTTCAAATCGGGAAAATCCCGACTAGATCGGGAAGGTTGGCATGTATGCTGTAGGCGCTGTGCCATGCTAAATTGTGTCTCTAGATTGTATTGCTATTACTTTCTTGTATTTAGATGGAGCTTAGTCAGGGCCCCATCCCTGGAAGCTGCCATCAAGATTAGAGTTGGGCAAGAAAATATGTTAGCTATAGGTCTGGAACAATAAAATGTGGGGGGGGGGGTAAATAAATTCTATTACATAGCAGGAGGGGGACTTCTTTTCTAAGGACATCTTGTCTGACATTGAAATCATTAAATGCTTGGTACCTATGCTATGAGTTATCTCCCTTTGTACATGTGCCTGGGACATTGATGCTGTTTACTGGTGAGAACTCTTGTGTTGTTAGACATTGGCCAAACTACATTTTGTTCAGGATGATAGAAAGATGTCATAATTTAAAAGTTGGTTTTAATTTCATTATGCTGAATGCTAAGAATCAAATACCCAGTACAATGGAATGAAATTACAGAATCTGTGCAATACTCAGAGGATTGATGGTAGTGGGAAAGATTGAAGTATCTGTGCTTTATTTCAGACTATGGGCATACAGTACAAGTGGCAGTGTCTCCATTCCCATGGCAACCATCTATGTCCCTGCACGTGTTTAGCAGTGAGGGACAAAACCATCGTCACAGCAGGGGAGGATGGAAAGATGGTCGTACTTAGTGCCGAGCAGAAGTCACCGCAACGAATCATAGGTACATGTATGAGCCATACAAATATAACACCTGATACTGGTGCACGCATCATAGATACATGTATGAGCCATATAGTTATAACACCTGATACTCGTGCACAAATGTTGGATGTTATTTGGACTATTGGTAACAGCTGATACTGTTTGTGGCTGTAGTTTACTTATGTAATATTATGTTATTTGGACTATTGGTAACAGCTGATACTGTTTGTGGCTGTAGTTTACTTATGTAATACTGGTTGTTTAGACTATTGGTAACAGCTGATACTGTTTGTGGCTGTAGTTTACTTATGTAATATTATGTTATTTGGACTATTGGTAACAGCTGATACTGTTTGTGGCTGTAGTTTACTTATGTAATATTGGTTGTTTGGACTATTGGTAACAGCTGATACTGTTTGTGGCTGTAGTTTACTTATGTAATATTATGTTATTTGGACTATTGGTAACAGCTGATACTGTTTGTGGCTGTAGTTTACTTATGTAATACTGGTTGTTTAGACTATTGGTAACAGCTGATACTGTTTGTGGCTGTAGTTTACTTATGTAATATTATGTTATTTGGACTATTGGTAACAGCTGATACTGTTTGTGGCTGTAGTTTACTTATGTAATATTGGTTGTTTGGACTATTGGTAACAGCTGATACTGTTTGTGGCTGTAGTTTACTTATGTAATATTGGTTGTTTGGACTATTGGTAACAGCTGATACTGTTTGTGGCTGTAGTTTACTTATGTAATACTGGTTGTTTGGACTATAGGTAACAGCTGATACTGTTTGTGGCTGTAGTTTACTTATGTAATATAATGTTATTTGGACTATTGGTAACAGCTGATACTGTTTGTGGCTGTAGTTTACTTATGTAATATAATGTTATTTGGACTATTGGTAACAGCTGTTACTGTTTGTGGCTGTAGTTTACTTATGTAATATTGGTTGTTTGGACTATTGGTAACAGCTGATACTGTTTGTGGCTGTAGTTTACTTATGTAATATTGGTTGTTTGGACTATTGGTAACAGCTGATACTGTTTGTGGCTGTAGTTTACTTATGTAATATTGGTTGTTTGGACTATTGGTAACAGCTGATACTGTTTGTGGCTGTAGTTTACTTATGTAATATAATGTTATTTGGACTATTGGTAACAGCTGATACTGTTTGTGGCTGTAGTTTACTTATGTAATACTGGTTGTTTGGACTATAGGTAACAGCTGATACTGTTTGTGGCTGTAGTTTACTTATGTAATATTATGTTATTTGGACTATTGGTAACAGCTGATACTGTTTGTGGCTGTAGTTTACTTATGTAATATTGGTTGTTTGGACTATTGGTAACAGCTAATACTGTTTGTGGCTGTAGTTTACTTATGTAATATTGGTTGTTTGGACTATTGGTAACAGCTGATACTGTTTGTGGCTGTAGTTTACTTATGTAATATTATGTTATTTGGACTATTGGTAACAGCTGATACTGTTTGTGGCTGTAGTTTACTTATGTAATACTGGTTGTTTGGACTATAGGTAACAGCTGATACTGTTTGTGGCTGTAGTTTACTTATGTAATATTGGTTGTTTGGACTATTGGTAACAGCTGATACTGTTTGTGGCTGTAGTTTACTTATGTAATATTGGTTGTTTGGACTATTGGTAACAGCTGATACTGTTTTTGGCTGTAGTTTACTTATGTAATATAATGTTATTTGGACTATTGGTAACAGCTGATACTGTTTGTGGCTGTAGTTTACTTATGTAATATAATGTTATTTGGACTATTGGTAACAGCTGTTACTGTTTTTGGCTGTAGTTTACTTATGTAATATTATGTTATTTGGACTATTGGTAACAGCTGATACTGTTTGTGGCTGTAGTTTACTTATGTAATATTGGTTGTTTGGACTATTGGTAACAGCTGATACTGTTTTTGGCTGTAGTTTACTTATGTAATATTGGTTGTTTGGACTATTGGTAACAGCTGATACTGTTTGTGGCTGTAGTTTACTTATGTAATATTGGTTGTTTGGACTATTGGTAACAGCTGATACTGTTTGTGGCTGTAGTTTACTTATGTAATATTGGTTGTTTGGACTATTGGTAACAGCTGTTACTGTTTGTGGCTGTAGTTTACTTATGTAATACTGGTTGTTTGGACTATTGGTAACAGCTGATACTGTTTGTGGCTGTAGTTTACTTATGTAATATAATGTTATTTGTGTGTTTACTTGTCAGATCCAGAATTTTTGCCTTACCATTACACACAAAAGTACCCTTAAAATATTTTTTATTTGGACTCAAAACATTTTTCACATAGAAAAATAATCAATCTTTCCAAAGGAGATAATAAATAAATCTGTTAATCTGTTTGGGGGGGGGGGTGAGATTTCATTTAAAAAAAGATTATTTTATGAGCAGCAGACATACATGTATATGATACACATACACAAAAGCATGACAACAGAAGATGAAGAACTAAATGAAACAAGGTAGTAATTTGTTAATTGTGATTTTGAATGTTTGGTCATTTCAGAGAATGCAGACAGCTCCACCATCAATGGCCTGGTTTTTCTGCGACTCACAGAGGTTATCTCTGTCAACTCCTCTGGCCAACTCAAGACCTATGACCTCCGGTCCAGCTCAGACGCCCCCGCTCAGACCCTCTCTGTGTAAGTAAACAAGTTATTAAATAGGAAGGGTAATAAGGCTACAGGAATGATGAGACTAACAACCCCAGCCACTAACCTACTTCTTTGTGAGTGAACAAGTTAGTAAGTAGACAAATATCTACATATGTAGACAAATATAACTGCTCATATGTAAACCAGTCCCAATTCAACCCCAACAACAGAGAGAAAACAAGTTACAAGAGATGGGGAAACACCCCTACCACCCCCCCCCCCCTACACACACCCACACTCACCCCCCACAAACACACACACATACAAATATACCCTCTCTGTGTACATGTTAACATTTATAGTCTCACCACCAGGTTTTTCATTCAATCCTTTAAACAAGAAATAAATAAACATTAGCATTACAAGCATAGTCATGTAACAGGTAATAAAATCTTACTGGTATAGGGAGACCAATATCAAGGAATGCTAAGTACATCCGGGACATATTGCTCCTCAACTTCTATACTGAATAGGTATTTTTCAATTCAGTTGGATTGATATGTCTGTATTTTAGATGTTGATTTATCATACCGCTATAACTATCTGTTGAACAGGAGCGGTGAGTTGACCTCTCTGCACTCTGTAGACAGACACCCGGGGCAGCCCCACATCGTGGCAACAGGAAGTGGAGACGGTGTGTTGGGGATCTGGGATTTACGACAGGAGAAATCACCTGTATCTCTCTTAGAGGCCCACAATGGACCAGGTGAGTGGTCAAGTCCGATCCCTGTCATCTCTAATACACAAATGTCACATATATAATTAAGTCAGTCACAAGAACCCTGATAGGATCAGTTACAAGAAGTCCATCAGGGCTGTATTCAGGATCATACCACCTACAAAGCTATTGAAAGCCTTCATCTTGAGCAATATGCTGGCGTAGCTATAACGATAATTATTTTGTACAATGTGTTCAATAGACCTAGATATACCTCAGCGGAGGTAGCTCCTGCGATCTTGAATGCAGCCTTAATCATAAGCAGCAGAGAAGACCACTTTATCAATTTACTTGCCAGTGATGTATATTTTTTTTTGTGATGCCACTTTTAATGTCCTTTTTGAAACTTACATGACATATTTGTGCATGTAGATAACTTGTTTTTTTTTTTTAGATGATTTATAGTTTTTAATTTTAACAAATCCTTTGATACATGGCTGACATGTTTGATCCTTGCAGTTTGGGAGGTGAAGTTTCACAAGACAAACTCAGATCATTTGTTCACTTGCTCAGAAGATGGCGCTGTTTGGCACTGGGACTCCTCATTGGTCGGTGCCAGTCACATGGTACAGACACAAATCACAGGTACAGGTATGTATTGGTTGCCGGGGTAACAGTGTAACAGGAGCTTGAATTACCAGAGATTTAAACTAGAATGTGGTAAACATAGGGTTGAATGAACTTGATGTGTAAAGATACTCTGTTGTTTTACATGTATGTAAAGACTTGCTTCTCTGTGAATACAATTTTATATTATTAAAGTGGGTTTTTTTTTAATATGCCCCCCTTTGAAGAAGGGAGGGCATATTGCTTTGCTGTTGTTGTCTGTCGGTCGGTCCACCAATAGTTTCCATTCATTTTCTTCGCAGAGGTTGCACATATTAAAATTAGATTTGGTATACTGATTAATCATAATAATATCTAGAACAAGTTCGATTTTGGGTACAATTCATCATTTTTTAACAGAGATATGCCCCATGGACTTAAAAAATTCCACTTATTTGCAGTTTCTGTTCATTTTCTTTGTGAATGTTTCCAAGGGAAGGGGGCATAAGAGTTTCACAAACATCTCTTGTTTCCCTTTTAATTTCTGGTGAAGGTGTAAGATACAAATCTTGGTGGTCTCTGATAATAACATTTCAGATTGTAATGCAAGTTTTGCTCTGCAAATATGTTCTGCTCAATGCTCTGTTCTATTCAACCATGAACAATGTTGCTTTTTCTCTTGCTTTAGAAGATTAACATGAACTCCTTAGAGATTAACATGAACTCATGGACTCCTTAGGGATTAACATGAACTCTTTAGAGATTAACATGAACTCCTTAGAGATTAACATGGACTCCTTAGAGATTAACATGCACTCCTTAGAGATTAACATGGAACTCCTTAGAGATTAACATGAACTCCTTAGAGATTAACATGAACTCCTTAGAGATTAACATGCACTCCTTAGAGATTAACATGCACTCCTTAGAGATTAACATGGAGTCCTTAGAGATTAACATGCACTCCTTAGAGATTAACATGGACTCCTTAGAGATTAACATGGACTCCTTAGAGATTAACATGGACTCCTTAAAGATTAACATGGACTCCTTAGAGATTAACATGGACTCCTTAGAGATTAACATGAACTCCTTAGAGATTAACATGCACTCCTTAGAGATTAACATGAACTCCTTAGGGATTAACATGCACTCCTTAGAGATTAACATGCACTCCTTAGAGATTAACATGAACTCCTGAGGCCCTTTTAACCATAACCTGCTTTAGAACGAATTGTGTTTCCTCGTCACTTGTAACATACAGTTGAGTGACCATGATCTCAGAAGAAATGGCAAAACTTGTTGTGAAGGGGATATACCGGTAGTATCGATGCTGTGCGTGTGTGTGTATGTGTGTGTGGGTGTGTTCAGCTTGGAAGCAAGTTTTAAAAGAAAACCTTGCACAGATATTTATCAAACTTCGTACACTTATTTGGCATGGTAAAAGGACAAACCTTGTTAATTTTCACTTTTTAATATATCGTTAAAATAACACAATTTTAAATAAATTTTATGTACGACTTGACAATAACTACTTCCGCTTCTCTTCTGTGAAATCAAAAAGAAAGTAAGCAGTTCAAATAAACAACTTGATGTTTTGTGGATTTAGATCTAGTACAGGTAAAGAAAAAGTAGTTTTTGTAGTAATGGAGGGTTAGTAGAATGTGGTCTTCTCATTAACATAACTTTATTATCCTAAATAATGCATCCCCAACACAATAACTCATGTCGCGAGGGAATGCACCACTTAGCGGTGCCCTTGTTTCTTTAAATGCCCCCCTTCAAAGAAGGGAGGGCATATTGCTTAAGTTTGCTGCTGTCCGTCTGTCTCTCTGTTTATCAGTCGCTCCATCAAGTTTCCGTTCATTTTCTTTGCAAAGGTTACACTTACTCAAATGAAATATAGGATACATATCTATCATTATATCTAGGTCAAGTTCAACTTTGGGTACGTTTGAGGGATTTTTGACAGAGTTATGCCCCTTGGACTTAGAAAAATTCCAATTATTTGCAGTTCCATTCATTTTCCTTGCAGAGGTCTCCAAGGGAGGGGGACATAAATGTTTCACAAACAATGAAACATCTTTTGTTTCTGAGGACTTGGACAGTTGTATCAAATGCACTTGCATGTATTTGGCTGCTTTTTCAGTATCTATCTGCTTTTCTATAATCTGTCTCTGGATTTTAATACTGACCATAATATTTATCATATGTTTGTTTCTGTATGAATTAAACATGTTGTTTAGTTTTTTGGGCATTTGTTTTTACATGAATACTAGTATATTTTCACCTGTAATTTATTCACCAGGAAGAGTTAGGACTTTTAAATTTGATGACCATAACCATCAGAGGAGATGCAAAGTTTGATTAATTATACCCCCGCAAACGAAGTTTAGGGGGGTATATTGGTTTCACCCTGTCCGTCTGTCTGTAGACGCAACTTTGTCCCCCCTATAGAATTTTTTATTACTGCATGGAACAGTTTGAAAATTTGTACATATGTTGAACACCATCTGAAGATGTGCACCTGCAATTTTTTTTAAGATCAGACAAGATTTAATGATTTTATGACAGTTTTCATTTTCCTTATTCTATATATTGTACACTAATGTTGAAAAGTAAGGGAGGTAATCCTTACAGATTTTATTAATTAATTAATAGAAAACACTCTAAAATATATTTATATAAATACATCCAGATGGAGTTTTTTGTCTTTATGTCTTAATTATTAAAAAAAATATTTTTTATAAGTATTCTATCAACTGACAATGCAAAGTTTCTGTTTGTCAATGATAAATTCTTAGGAGCTAATAAGAACATCAAAGACAAGTGTGGCTGAATTCATTTGTCCCAAGGGAGCCATTATCTGAGCCATGGTTCAGATGGAGCATGTGTTTAGGGGAAATTGATAATCTGTAAAGTGGGTGATGGTTTTGGGGCTATTTTAAAACTGTTTCATGTAAACCAAAAGGTCTATCATTATAAGGAAATAAATAATAAAATTATTAATAAAGAAGTTAAACTATTTTTAGAGGTTGTTTAAATTTATTTGTCAAGTAAATTGATGAAGTGACCCTACTGGGCATTAATTTAAAAGAAATTCAAAATTACTGATATGATTGTAGTGTTTTGGCAATTTTAAAATTGTTTGTAATATTAAATTTTCTTTTTTACATATTTTTACATAGTAATGTAATTATGGTAATGTTTTGGGAGTTTATTAAATTTAACAAGTTCATCAAAGAAAATCATAGTCCTATGGGATCAATTTTCTGATATGGAGTTCCATTGTGCCATAGGAGAAAGTAAGGAAAATTTGAAATATCTAATTGCATCTGTCAAGACTCTTAATAGAAAGATATTGAAAGTTTTATCAACAGAAGAGCATTGCTTGGCTACCGGTATTTCTATTCACTGCAAAGGGAGGGGTTATTGTCATTTTGTTGGTTTTTCTTTAAATCAATTAAATTAAAAAAATATATCATCAAATACATACATTTGTAAATGTATTACTGTTAAAGATATGTATTTACAGTGAAATTCTGACAATTTTGATTTTAATTTTTCTTTGTTAACTAATTTTTATTTTTTTTTTACAATTCTAGAAAAATTTTTTTGTATGTGTTCCAAACCTTTATTATTCAATTCAATTATTTGTCCCATTTGAAATTAGCCTAGCGGGGGTATTAGTCCCATTAGGACAGTTCTAGTTTAATATGTTTAATGAAAATGTTTCAATTGTATACAGCAACATTTTAAGGTTTTGCAAATATTAATGTGCTAAGAAAGGACCATGATATGTTTTACTTTACATGTTCAATTCTATTTTTACAGCAATTGCATGTAGCAAGAAAATTACAGTATCAGCTAAACATTAACCGCAATGTTAACAATTCTACTTTTTTTCCACAGGTGCTGGTTCAGGTGGTGCCAATTTCTCGGTCAACCCGTCGTTTCAGTTCGGTGGTAGCGAGACTCTAAACAAATGGTTGTCCCCAGACAATAGTAAGATGGAGATTAACTCTCTGATCGATGACAACATTCTCCCTGTGAATTCTGTAGACATTGAGTCTCAGACCCTACTGTGTGGGACGGACTCCGAGTCCATTATCACCATCAGGCTTCCCTCTATGAGGTAATGTAGTGATGTGCACACAGGAGGTGTGGATTTAAATGTGTCATATGTGTGGTGGATACTGAGAGATACCAAGGAATGGAGTGGATCCAAGTTTTGGCTGCTCAAGAGTGGTGACAATTTGGAGGAGGATCCAGTTAATGGCTCGGTGTTTTAGGTATTCCAGGATGAAGATTCATTTGTAATGGATTAACTTCATGTTCATACCTGTATTAGGTTACAAGAATTCTCGAGAGAAAAAACCTGTAGATCCGACATACTCTCCATGATGTGCGATGACCTCTATATTGTTTCTTTACATTTTTAAAGCTGATAGATAAGTGCTTCGTTATTATTAAAAAGAAACCACCAAGTTTTCAAACTTCTGAATTGGAAAAAAAGTGCTATAAGATTGGCAGCCAGTGTTTCTTTATTGGGGAGGGAGTAGGGGGATTAGAATACCTTAAGTTATTTATCATGACAAGATGAAAACGAGAGATAAGAAGGATGAACAAGATGAAGGGCAGACATGTTGTACAGTATACTAATCTGTCCCAGCTGTGTCTTCAACAGTCCAGGCTGTGTAATGAGAGGGAGACCTATGATTGTAAGAAAATGGTGTGCATACATAACACAATCCAAATCAAAAAGGGAAAATCAAAATTCCTTTTTTTTGACCCTGTTTTTCATATCTGCATCCATATACACCCCTTTTTGCCAAAAATAAGCCTTTACAAGTCAAAGTTATGGAATTTTCCTGAATCATTGACATTTAAATGCATTACACAGGCATTTAAAATGAGTAACGTTCCTCTTATTCTTATAAAAACTTATGAAGCATCAGAGGAACGTTCCTCTTTACCTAAACTAAAATCTCTACACTTCATCTGAGGAACGTTCCTCTTTTCACTTCAACAGAAATCTTGACAAGTCATCTGAGGAACGTTCCTCTTTTCACTACAACTGAAATCTTGACAAGTCATCTGAGGAACGTTCCTCTTTTCACTTCAACAGAAATCTTGACAAGTCATCTGAGGAACGTTCCTCTTTTCACTACAACTGAAATCTTCACGAGGAATCTTGAGAAACGTTCCTCTTTTCTCTTTAACTGAAACCTTTACATGGTACTTGAAGAATGTTCCAATTGAAAGTAAAAACAGCAATAAGCAAAATACCGGTAATCTTAAATTAAATAAGCATTTAAACATGTTATACTTTACGTAAATATTAAGGATGTTAACAAGTACTCGAGTACTTGACTATCGCTCAGTCCTGATGATGATCAGCTAAAATTTTCTAAGTTGATTGCTCGATATAAAGTAAAAAAGAGTTTGAATTTTTAATATTTTATATTGCGGCATTTTTGGGTTACAATTCAAAATAACAGCTTAGACATACATAGGCATGTAATTAAGAATACCAATTTATTAATATTTCTTTTTATATTAAATATCAAGTTTAGTTTGTAATTGGATTAGATGTTTATATAATTAAAAATTTAACTATATTAATAATTGTCTCAGTGCATATGATTTTATAATTACTAAAAACATAAAGCTCGCATCCATCAAATTCAGGATGGAGTTCCCAAGTAGAGCTGCATTTTCCAGAAAGCACTTTCACTTAATTCGGTCTTCGATACATGGTTGACATGAATCAAGGTTTATCTTCTGTTCTGTTTATCTTCTGTTCATACTGTGTGACTGGCTGGATGGCTTTTGAACTTTTCTGTGGCCTCATTGATTTCCACCAGGGGGGATGTCCAGATCTTCTATAGAATCTATGTATAATAGATATTTGCATTAAAACTCATCATCGCTAAATAACTTCCTGTTATTTCATTTCATAATGAAGATCTGGTGGTAATGCTTATTTTTGTTGATAACACAGAAATTCTCAAACATACATTTAGGTATTGACATTCTTTAAGAAGAAATACCCAGTATATTAAAGGTCACATAAGTTTTTCACTGCTTAACTTGAAAGAGAGAGAGAAATTAGAGAGATGTAGCACAAGAGAGAGAGAGAGAGATATTTGTACAACAAATATTTCTCTTCAGATATAAATACCTATATACCTAAATACGTTTAAACATTTACAGAATCCAAGCAGGATACTTAAGCATGAATTTGATTTGAATCTACCAAACATCAATATACTCTTGAATTTCTGCTCTAATCTTAAAACACATTGGTATTATTGCATTACTTTTTTTGGATGGCGACAGATCTTAACACTTCACATCAAATCCCAAAGCTATTGTTATCGGGGCCGGTCATTCTTGTGAGTATGAGAATGGTTCACAGCTCTAAATTATTAGTTTTAAGCCAGACAGCTGAGCAGATGGAATCATAAATTCTGACTTGTTATACTAAGGACTTGATGTTTTTTTCATCAAAATTCTCTTCAATTTTTTACATGCTCCCAAAAAAATGGGGGGGGGGACTCCATGTTTATTCACTTTTTGATATGTAAATTTAAGAAAATTGTTTTCTGTGAGAAAAAGTTAGGGGGGGGGGGTCCCCCCACTCTTTACATCCTGATGCTACGTGCCTGCTTAAAAGGGTTGATTTAAAAATAGGGTGTTTTTTTAAAAAAGAAAACGCTGCAAATAAATGCATATTGACTGATAGAAGAAGTGAGGATAAAAGGCAAAAATTTCTGAATGAAACAGCATTCTCATGGATGATTTAGCGTCAATATTCCCAAATCACTTAATTTGCGGTAACTCCTACCCCCTACCCCCTTCCCCGACAAAAAAAAATAAGATGAAGAAAACACCTAACATTTCTCCCCTAAAAGAAAAGCTAATTTTGTGGAGGGATAGGACAAATCATCCAGTCATTCTTTAATTGAGTATTTATGTAGTATTTATTCCTTTTTAAGATATCAGTAATTCTCAGGCATGAATAACTTAATTATCATCAGTGCACTAGCTATAGCTTTATACCCGCTATCCATCTGCGCGTGCAACCAGATAATCTAAAACAATTGTAAAAATTAAAAGTCTACACCAAAGAAATTAATTGAAGAAATATGTGTATAATTTGATAGTTCCTAATGTTTTCAGTTTAGAAGTAAAGTGGATATATTACAAGGAGAGGACAAACATAGGCTAGCTATGCCTGTTGTCCAATCCTATTGAATTTTTTCAATAAAACATGTTTAAATAAATTAGAAGTAATTTAAAAGTGAAAAAGTCTTAATGATACGCGTTATCTAGTATTTTTGTTCAACTTAAATGTGCATATAATTCATTTCAATATAATATAAACAGTCACCATGTTAAGTTTGTTCCTAAAACATCAATTTACCTGTCTTAAAGTTAAAATTCATAATAAGTAATGAACTTTAAGGAAAAAGTTCTTTCCTAAGATATAACTTTAAGTCTTAATTAATTTTGCTTTGTGAAATGGGCCCCTGTGCACTCATTAGATTAATCCTTTCACATTTGTACAGGTTACAATTGTGTGATAATTCATTTCGGCAGATTAATCATATATTTAATATTTAACTTTTTCTTAAATAGAGCATGTTCCTATTCCATATGACCTAATATCTGTTTATGATTTTCCTATTTACAAAGTCTGATTTGAAAGATTTAAAACTCACATCATGTAAATGGAGTTTATAGTGTTACTGAATTCATTTGTCCCAAGAGGGCCATTTGCCTAGCAATGGTGTTGATAAGCATTTGTAGGGGAAATTGATAACCTGTAAAATGAGAAGTGGCTAGCCGATTACTCTGTTTCAAAAGAGCCTTGTGGGAGTATTAGTCCCAGAAGGACAGCTATAGTGTGAGATTAATTTTAAATTAAGAATAACAAACCTTAATCTTCAAGCATCTTTCATCTCGATCAAGCTCTGTCCAAATTAATGCTACCCATCCACCAGACCAGCAAACAATTCAAATGCAGTGATTTCAAACCAAAATCCACAAGGCAAAATATTTTGACACTGCCAATCATCATCACCTATAACATTACATTGTATTATGATTATATTTTAATTTTGCACATCATTTTCAAAATTTGATGATTACAATAATTTTCTTAAATATCAGATAATCAAGAATTTTGTATCAATTTAATCTAAATGCTTTAGATTTGCAATTACCTTGATTGTAGTAAATAAGCAGAAGAGCAAAAGAAACTCAGTTATGTATTTTAAACGTTTGGATATAATAAAAGTATTTATAACCTTGATGCAAGCATCCTGCGAAGTTTGCAACTGCAATTTCCAAACAATATTTCTGTTCACCTTCATAAAGTACACATGCAGCGTTGATCTTAAATTAAATTTGCGACCACATTTTGCATCTGTTCCTAAAGCAGTGATCTGCTGTTGAAAGCTCTCAAATTTCACACAGTTACTATTATTAGCACACCCCGAACATCTTATCAGCATCCAGTTAGTGATTGACATCTGATAGAGGACCTTAGCATGTGCATGAATGGCCGGTGGTGACATTAGCAAACCAAATGTAGCAGAGGAATATGGGCTTTAGGTCATGACATTTCTATTGACCATGCATGCTGAGAAGTTATTTACAGAATATACTGGAGTATTTTGATATTAGATATTTTCTAGTTGATAAACATGAGGTACTTCAAGAAAGCCAAAAAGTGAGTTGGTTTTTTTTTTACCTAAAATATCCTACTAATACCAGAGGTAGATTTGTAGATTTATCTAAACTACGAGTACACTATTGAATTATAGCTTGTGTATGTTGTAATTTTATTAGGAAGGGGGTGGGGGTAATTGTTAGCTAGTGTAAGATATAATTTACATATATATTAATATAATGATTGCATTTCATATGAGAACTGTAATTCAAATTTTACATCCTTTTACTAATGTTTGTTACTATCATCCAGCTCAAAGAATTTGACAAATGCAAATTTCTGGTAACCTGATTGTTTTCTCAAAGCTTAGGTCCTGTCACACCAGATTGCATTCCCCCAGAGTTTCACGATACTGTTATATTTCTGGAATTGCTGTGGGTTCGCTGGGAAATTCAAAAACATTGTACAGTTGTATTTTAAATTTTTACAAGGTGAAAATGTGACAGTTGACCAAGGGATTTCTACTCAGCTCCTGCGGCGTGTAACTGCATTCCTATACAAACTTTGACTAACAAATGACTGCGCTCCAACTGAGTGCTCATAATGTGCTTAGAGTTGTGACCTCGAGTTTACGGTGTGTGTGTGTGTGTGTGCACCCTTTTTCATCAGTCCTTATATTACTTAACCAACATCATATTGTTGTTTCAGCGGCTTGACACAAAGTTTTTGATTTTATATTTAAAATTGTTAAATTATGGGCTGCAAACCCGCTATCATCAGGAGTAATTTTGCACACTTGTTAAACAAGTTATTTAATAAGTGACATAATTAGCATGTCTTCTAAATTTCAATTGTGCTTATTAGCTACATGTGCAATAGGGGTGAAAATCATCCCTGCAATAATAATCACCGCAATGTATCATTATATAAATAGTGCCTGTTTGGGAGGGTAACAGTTGAAATTGACACCCCGAGGAAACCATTGTCAACCGACGCGAAGCGGAGGTTGACAATGGTTTTCGAGGGGTGTCAATTTCAACTGTTATCCTCCCAAACAGGCACTATTTATTTTGTTATACTGAATGTCTTAATTTTAAAGAAAACATCGTAATAACGTGAATTCTACGGCGAACCGTACGCGCATGATTTTCGCGCATGTAACATTTTTAATGTTACCCGTTGCTAAGTGCGTTGCTAACGCTGAGGGTAATAGAACGGATTATGAACTGCGTCTTAACCAATCAGATTTCAGTATTTAACATGAAAGTATAACAAATCAATTTGCATCATGATAGATATTAAAAATAAAATCAGGATTTTCCAGTAAAATGTTGACAATCGCACATCAATTATTTACAATTAATTTAAGCAAAACATTTTTAAGTCCAATTGCACAGAAGACGAACAGACGGATATTCGGACGGACGGACGGACAAGGTGATTCTTATATACCCCCCAAACTTTGTTTGCGGGGAGTATAGAAACAATAAACTTAAGGTCAGTCGCGGGTTTACAATTTTGCGCCCTCTGCACAGGGTATTGCACAATACTTAAAGGAAATAGTTTTAATGTCGTAAAACACAAATGCAGAGTAAAATGTTCTAATAAAGATTTCTGTTGAAGTGAAAAGAGGAACGTTCCTCAGATTCTTTGTGAAGATTTCTGTTGAAGTCAAAAGAGGAACGTTCCTCAGATTCTTTGTGAAGATTTCTGTTGAAGTCAAAAGAGGAACGTTCCTCAGATTCTTTGTGAAGATTTCTGTTAAAGTGAAAAGAGGAACGTTCCTCAGATTCTTTGTGAAGATTTCTGTTGAAGTGAAAAGAGGAACGTTCCTCTGATGCTTCATAAGTTTTTATAAGAATAAGAGGAACGTTACTCATTTTAAATGTCTGCGTAATGCATTTAAATGTCAATGACTCAGGAAAATTCCATCAACTTTGACTTGTAAAGGCTTATTTTTGGCAAAAAGGGGTGTATATGGATGCAGATATGAAAAACAGGGTCAAAAAAAAGGAATTTTGATTTTCCCTTTTTGATTTGGATTGTGTTACATGTATTACGGTATTAAACTTGAAATCACCAACCACCTGGAGAACCAGCTAAAGGCTGGTACACTTAGCGTTGGTGGTAAGGACAGATAACTCTGCCTTCACTAGAAAGGGAGCATCATTTTTAACTCAGTCTGTATCCAACTATGTTCAGAAAAGTTGATCATCAAATTAATTTTAATATGTACCTTATGTTAGAGAATATGAAAAATTGTCACATCAACAAATTTTTAACTATTTCAAACTTGCAAGGTTGATTTAACTATAATATAATACTGAATGTCATGTGTGTTCAAAGAAACTTTTGCATAGACTGAAAAATACAAGTTTTGTAAGTTATCAAATGCAAGGTTATGAACCAATATTATTTTATGCAAATAAAGAAGAATTCATCATTGATATTGTGTCATTTCCCACTGAACAAAAAATATTTTTTTATAATACATGTACATGTATACCCAATTGGGTCTTGTATAATTGTAATTCATGCAGTCAGGTAAAGTCATTTTCTTACCCAGGTCAAACCATTCATGTCTGATGAGTTGAGGATAATTAATCATATGTTGGTTATTGGAAACAGAACTTGTGTGTTGTAGTGTTAAGTGCCAGTCGTTTATATATGTTGATGCATACCCAAAGACACCACAAACCAGGTTCTTTTGACAATGTTTTGTTACATAACATGTTGTTTGTATTGTAAAATAAATTGTTTTATGTAAAACTTGTTTTACTTCTTTATTTATAAACAAAAGCTGCTTGCTTTTTTATGGTTGTTGGATAGTTTATGCTACTGAGTAATTTAAAAAATTAAGATGTGAACAGATTTGAAATTTTGGAATTAAAAATTTTAGCAAGGAAATGGAGCATTACATTGAACAGGTTGAATAAGAAGGTTTTCTACAATGCTGTACAATATTTATGTCAAACAGATTCTCCAATCCAGTGATTCAGAATGAGTTGCAAAGCATGATAGTCTACAACATGTTTACATTCAATAAACGCACATGATTTTGGTCCGTTTTATACACAATATTTATTTGCTTGCTGGAATATTTGTACATCTTCATTTTTACTTTAGAAGGTAAAAGTGGAAAGATAACGTACCATTCACTTTGTTCCATGCTCACATTGAAAAATACTGTTGTTTTAGTTGATAAATTGTTGCTTCAAAAAAAGATAAGTATCAAAGGACTGGCAAACACACGCATACAAGTACAAATAGATTTTGATGATAAAAAAAAATGCATAATTGTTTATTTGTGACTATCATTGTGCACTAGAAATAAATACTAACAGGTAACTGTACATTTTTAACTTGCGTAAATAGCCACGGTAGTAGAAATGTACAAATATACAAATGCAGAAGCGTTGTGCGTTAAGCATTCTGATGAATGTCCCTGAAGAAAATATCAATGCCATTCTACCAAAGTTGTCCCAAATCTGGGTTCACGTGAAAAATCAGTACTCACTGCTTCTAATTTAATAGGACATACCTCTTTTTTGAACATTGACAATGGGGTATTTGAATAGGTTGATATAAGTCCTCGTATGCAATATTTTTCAAATGCGATCATAGAAATTGAAGTTCATACATGATTGTCCATATTAAGTTCATAAATTCTTAAAAATCATTTAAAATAAGTTTCCAAAGGAGATTTCAAAATTGTACATATTTTCAATACCCTTTGAATACACCGAAACTTGTAGTAGCCCACAATGTCTTGCAACTCATTCAACTGATTGGTTTGTTGTTAAAAGTAAACAGATGGCTAATTTAGTATGCAAATTTATTCCAATGTTACAAAATCTAGTGGTCTCGACCTAATTAACGGGCGGTGCCTATTTACAGCAGTGTTCAGCTTTAATAAGTAAGATGTATGTTTCTAATGGAAAGGTAATTTGATAAATGCTTTCAATCTTTAATAAATGTACATGTATTACAGTGTTCACATTTATCAGTGAGATTTTCATCATAAAACTGCACAGTAGTCAATCATGAATCCAAGGAGAGTTACAGCAAGTTGGCTTAGAGTCAGAATGATATGAATTCTCTTGGACTTCAAATTCCAGTTTTTTTATTTGTTGTAAAACAAAAAATACAGTATTAATTTCTAATTTAAAGAGTTTTATTCAGCACACAAAATCATTCTAAAAATGTTGGCAAAAACTTGATTATGATATGTATAAATATGAAGAAGAGGCCTGTGGGTCACTTCACTCACATGTGCTACACTGTAAACTGTGACCCAAGCAACTTATTACAATTACATGTAGAAAAGAGATGTGAAATATTTATGTGAGACAATTGTTTTGATCAAAAAAGCGTATTTGAGCCACACAATATACGAAACAATTACCAAAATAAAAACCACATGTTTTCACATAATTTTCTTGGTTATCAATGTTTCATAAAAATAACATTAATTTTACAGTTCATGGCAGTAAATCATAAATTGATCAGTAAATAAACAAATATTGTTCAACACACAAAATATAAGTAGACTTTCTTGAATAAAGGCTAACATCAGTCTGAATATATAATTATGGTAAAAAGTTTAAACATTGTTATGTAATGTGTATAATTTTATAAACGCATGGACAAGTGATGGCTGTAAAAGGTGTCCTCCAATTCAGAAATAAAAATTCAACGGGTATTTAAAACATGGAATATTCTAAACATAGCATGGAATGAATTAAAAGGTAGAACAAAATGTGTATAAATAATATGTTAATTAAAACACTTATAACGAACAAATTAAATATAAATCAGTTCTAAAGGATTAATGGATAAATCAAGCACATTGATGAAGCTGTTTCACATTCATATTAATTTCTGAAGCTTAATCAATTAACTCACGGAACAAATTATGGGCACAAATTCAAATAAGATAAAATATCCTTCAGTCTAATTATAAAAACACATTGCACAACCTAAAATTGCCTAATATATGAGCAAGACGTTAATAGGTTTACTGAAAATGTGTCGAGAATCATCTCAAACAATTCAGATTTGTTTTACTTCCGAGTATATGTAGAACTTGGAATGAAGAATGAAGGCAGGCTATATATAATACTTGTAACAAAGAGCAAAAATACACCGACAGTGTATGTAACGTATATATATGTACATGTTAACAATACTTTGATGTCAAAAACATACAGTAAATGTATTAATTTTAGCGTGTACGATATTTGGCAGAAAATGATTTTTCAACAATTTAGCATGGGTTTGAATTAGTGCATCCTATATGAGCCTATACTTGAACATATATAAATTTTAACATATATAAATGACGTTTAGCAATGCACTTAATTTTGTGGAAGTGGTTTTCAGCCAAAAATTTTAAAAAGAATACACAGCCAAATTTAACACATTTACAGAATACGTATACAAAGTAAAAAAATAAAGTTAGTCGCAAAATTCTCACAAAAATAAGAACATTTTGATAAATCTTCATAATTGTACATAATTTTGGATGTACATGCATTAAATGCATGCATCAATAAGAATCGAACTACTATAAATAACATAAAAATAAAACAACCTTATCAAATAATTTAATGTGATACACTGCATAGTCTTTAAATTGTCACGCACCGATCATCATTTGGTTAACAGTTCTTTTTTTTCATGAACACTGGTTTCATTTCATTCAATATCTTTTTCTTTTCTTTTTTTTTGGGGGGGGGGGGGGGGGGGTCTTAACTTTGTTGGCACGAAAAATAAGCTCAGTGAATAAAAATCTTCCAACAGAAAATTTTCAACAAGTGTTCAAATTGAATTCAACTTAGCATGCACTTTTCAATATCAATCTATTTTTCTAGCACTTTTTAATATTCCTAATATAATACATTTTTAATATATTTAATGTTTCCGGTATTTTAAAAGCCGAATGTATAAAATAAAATTTCCAACACTTCATTAAATATACACGTTTAGTGGCAACACATGCTTGCATAATTGATCCCAAAATTCTAAGTCACAGAAACGCTTTTCATAAGCACACGTAAAATTTAAACATTTGTCTTTTGATAGACAAAAACATTTTAATTCTACAAAGAATAACAATTATAATGCATTTAATTTTGCATTTTATTCTTTTTTAATTTAATTATCAGAATTGTAGTCTAAGCACCAAGGTGCATAGAGCAGTTAACACAAATTTCAGCATTATATGCTACATCGGCACTTTTTATGGTCTCTCCAATCTTGTCTAACCCTGTCTACCAAATAAAAAATGCTGGACAGTCCCTATGGCTCACAGTAACTAGTCAGTAGTGTTAATTCACAGTGTATTGCAAAAAAATATAATTTGTTGCTATTCTACATTAGTTGGGCTCATGTAAAAAAAGATAGCACTTGACAAGCAGTGTTTGGAATATGTGCAATTTCAGCTTAATTTATACTAAAGCACAGATCTTCATATACATGCAGGTAAGAAAACTGCTCTTGGTTACATCATTTCATATCTGGAATTTACATTTATTTATAAGAAGATAATGAATACCCTGATACTTATTTAAGAATTGTTTACTTTTATTATGTAGTTGAGACAGTTAACTTTAAATTACTGTAAAGATATGATGAGGTCAGTTGCCTTTTTTACTCAAAAGAGAATTGTGAAGATCATAGATTAAAATTTCAGTTTCTGATTGACAAGATTAAAATACTTGAGATGTAATACTGTATGTGTATTATATTTACACGTACCTGAGCAACAATTGAGACCTAACAAGTAGATGGGACTGGATTTGTCAAGTTTATTTAAACCAAGTAAAGGCAAGCATTACCTGGATGTAGTAAATACTCCAGATGGAATGTTAAAAGTCATCATTATTTAATACAAAGTGTTCTCTAAAAAATGATACACTAGTTCAAATGAACTCAAAACAGTTTAAACAGTTCATTATATTGATTTCTGAATTACAAGTACTTGAGACATCTTATTTGCTCAAAACATGATGACCTCTATGTTACCTCAAGACGTCTCAAGACTCAACTGATTGAGATGTCATGATGACAGGTTACTACTGCCCGAGACATCTACCGGTAAATCATACGAAACATGATGTCACCTGTATCCCTAAAAACGAGACACATCTCAACTGCTTGAGACATGAAGATTCCCAAATAACCAGTAATCAACACATCTCAGTTGAGATGTGATGTCATCTAGGTCACCAGTACTCGAGATCAGAGTCGCCTTCGTCCTGACTTGTAGACAAATCACTATCCTCCGTCACTGAGCTTTCTCCACTCTCCCCGCTGTACAGATTTTCAGGTGGAAGAATCTTAAATCCAGAAAACCTGCTTGCCATCTGATGCAGCAAAAGCTCCACCTCAAAGTTAACCATTGAATCACTGGGGAGACCCAGTCGTACAACCAGAGCTTGGAGCACCGTCCGGTTCAAAACCAGGTTTATGTATTCGTCATAAACGTCCATTTGGCGGAGATCTGCATTCTTGAGACAGAATTTTAGGGAGGTTGATGGCAGGAGCTTACCCAGAGAGTTTGTGCTCTGAAGGAAGACTTGTTTGAAGATAGTGCGTGTGGCGAGCTGCCGCAATCCCGCGGTGGAGCGACCACCCATCATTCTGACCAGTTTGTGCGACACCACCTTCAAGTGGTGAAACTCCGGAAATTCGTTGTCTAAAAGTTCCCTCACTTCTTCTGTTATTTCTTTCGTGTTGAAGTAACCTAGAGATCAAAGAGAAAATTCACATACAATACATTGTTTATGTACAATCATGTACAATACACCGTAAATCTACAATCATGTGCATCTATGTAAACATGTGTGCATAACATACCAAATAACTTCTACTCTGCTATGCTGGAGAATCAGCTTTTAATGCCAAAATCACATAAAAATCTCTCAGGTGAATGTTGACATACTAGTAAGCATGCATAGAGACAAACAGTTAAGTTGCAGGTTGGGGAAACACATAATTACCGTATAGCAGGTATTTTTTACGTGCTGCTAATATTTACTAATTTTTACGAGTTTTATAAATCCGTAAAAATTAAACGCGTAAATTTTCACAGAAGTAAAAAAAAACACCTCACGTAAATTTTCTATATCGTACGTATGAGAGTAATGTTCATGACCTTCAGCTCAGTCCCTGATGGCTGTACATGTAGGTTTATTTGAGCGTTTTTGGTCACGTGGTGATAACAGTTCAGATCTTTCTATTCAGTCTTTAGTATTTTTTAAAACTACGTATAAAACCACGTTAGTAGCTAGATTTCAATCACTCAGACAATAACTATGACGGGGATACGAAGCTAACAGAAACATGATTTTCTTATTTGTATGTGTGTTAACTGTAACAAAGTCACGGTGAAATCCCCCCTTTTTACCACAGATGATTTGAAATTTTATGGACATGTCCAATTCGTAAAAAAAATAACGTGTAAAAATCCACATCGCCCTATTTTAAGTAAAATTCGTAAAAAATCACAGCAGTAAAAATTACCAGTTATACGGTATTTGTAGTCTCTGGTGCAGTAGTTTGGTTAGATATGGCAGATTTTGGATGGATGTAGTAGATTCTGGATTTTCTAGCCATTTAAGGGAGTCGCCAGATACAGGGGGGGGGGGGGGGGGTTAACAGGTAAAATGTAACACCTGCTCCTATCTTGATTAATTCACCTTGATATACAGGGCCATAAAACAAAGATCAGCTCACTTTAAGGTATTCAATGTATAACCAAGGGTTATTGAACAATTTTGAATCATTTTAAATTAGTTAAACATGTATTGCTAGATAACTATGAAAGTGAAATGAACCAAATTCACATAACAGACAACATATAAGGAGCTGGTCATTTTGCATCTTAATTTTTTTTAAAGAGTTATCTCCCCTTGATAAAAAAGAAATTTTTAATTTTGTCAAAATATCTGCGGTAAATGATTAATTTTATTTTATATTTTAATAAAGAGACAGTTTATGCAGGTAATAACCAAAAGAGTTTTACTAATCATAAGTTACTTTTTACAATATCTTAATAAAACATATGTTGCCCATAGACTTCAATGCAAAATTCAAGGTGTAATTAGTTGGACCATAATCAACATTTTGAAAATTCCTTCGGTGAAGTATTTTATTTTGATAACACCTTCATAATGATATCATGATTAAGAATATCGGACCATTCATTTATTTAGTACAAAATGTGGCTGTTATACATCGAATACCTTAATCTCAATCTCACTCTTTTAATAGGAATATACATGAACATATACTACGCCTAGCATATATACATGTCATGTGAAATCATTTAAATTTGCTAGGGCTAATTTTCATGGATTGAGAGATTTTTGCTTATTTGTGCAGATGTATCCTAAAATGAGATGTGTCGGTTTTCAGTTTCTCTCAAAAGTGGGATTGCCTTAGTTTTATGGCCTTGGTACAGTTTACCTTCACAATTTACATAGACACCTGGTTTTTACCTGGCACAGTTTGCCTATATAGACACCTGGTTTTTACCTGGCACAGTTTACCTTTATAGACACCTGGTTTTTACCTGGCACAGTTTACCTATATAGACACCTGGTTTTTACCTGGCACAGTTTGCCTATATAAACACCTGGTTTTTACCTGGCACAGTTTGCCTATATAGACACCTGGTTTTTACCTGGCACAGACACCTGGTTTTTACCTGGCACATAGACACCTGGTTTTTACCTGGCACAGTTTACCTATATAGACACCTGGTTTTTACCCGGCACACTTTACCTATATAGACACCTGGTTTTTACCTGGCACAGTTTTCCTATATAGACACCTGGTTTTTACCTGGTACAGTTTACCTAAATAGACACCTGGTTTTTACCTGGCACAGTTTACCTATATAGACACCTGGTTTTTACCTGGCACAGTTTACCTATATAGACACCTGGTTTTTACCCGGCACACTTTACCTATATAGACACCTGGTTTTTACCTGGCACAGTTTACCTACATAGACACCTGGTTTTTACCTGCGTCAACAAGGTGAGCATACTGCTGTGGTGCATGAGCAAGGAGGTGGTAGGAGTTCTGAAATCCCAGCATCCTCTGCAGTGGAATGGACAGGAAGGACACAAATATAGGAGACAGTTTTCTGAAACAGATACACGTATTGTAAGTTGTAACAATCCTCCACTGTGCACCCTGACTGTAAGCAAGCTTTGTAGCAATCACATAACTACATGTACATGTATTGTTTTCATCCTATATACAATGCCTCACCTTGAGTTATAATTCTAAATTTGTCTTCAGTACTATCTGAAAATCTTTCAAGGCAATTTACTGTCACGTGTTATCTTAAGTGAATATTACAATTATTTAGATATCTTTTATGCTCTTTTTAAGACAGTATTTAACTTAATACTGTCTTAAAAAGAGCATAAAAGATATCAAAAGACAATAGGCCCAACCTCTTGCGTTTCCTTGTCTCCCACACAGTCCCTCGTATAGACGGGTCGGCCCCGGTCTTCAGTAATTTCTGACATGCCTTGACGTCTCCCCGTAGAACACAATGGAACAGGGCTGTCTGCCCGCGATTGTTACTGATGTTAACCTACAATATAAATAAATTGTCATACACATACATGTAAATAGATCATAAGATCCTCAATATACTGTTCAACACATGTAGAATAAAAAACACTACAACATGTACTAAATTTATGTATATGATATCAATATATCATTAACTTCTCAAGAAATAAAATATTTACACAGGCAACTTGTGTTGTAATTCAATAATTTTACACTAGCAACCTGTATCAAGATACTGTAAAAGCACATATATTTCGTTGGGTTAAAATTTCGTTGTTTTTAAACCAAATACAATTCTGTTGGCATTTATTTTCGTCATATCATGATCCTAAGAATATATTTTAATTAAACTCTGTATTTATTAATAATTGGGTTTAAAATTCGTAATGGATTTAATTTCGTTGATTATATAAAACTGCAAACGAAAATAGTGAAATTAAATCCTCAATGAATATTTCTGCTTCTACAGTAAATTGATTTTACACTAGTTCATGCTATGATACAAAAATCTTAATATATAGAGCTGATCTTACTACAATATCTATTTATCTTTTCTACAGTACCTGTATATTTTTTTGTGACAGCATGTAGTCCATGAACGGATGTTGTACACACAAAGTGGCACTAGTGTCCTCGTAAGTATCGTCACTGGTTGTGGACCAGTCCTCAAAGAAATCATAATCATCAGTTACCGCCACATCACACATCGCCAGTAGGGGGGAATTCCCGCGACAGTCCTGGGCGTTTATATTGGCCCCATTATCACAGAGTAGCTGGAACAAATGAGTATCGACAGATGTGGTAGCAGTTCGATGGAGCGGCGTCATTTTCATTTCATCACAGATGTTAATGTCCCCACCGTGACCTACATAAAAGTTCATATTATTTACTGAGTAAGTTGTATTGTACCTAACTAAATGTAGCTGTACCCCCCGGTCTAAATCATTTTGAATGGATGACCTGGGAGCTACAGTTTTGTAGGTGTTAAAAAGTTGCAATTTAATGCACCCAAAAACTTGAATTAATTTTTGACTAATTAATCATATTTCCAAAGACATTTTGTACAAATATTTCCTTCCAAAAAATCCTGGGATATTCACTACAGATATTGTTACTTTACTTTACTACAGATATTGTTACTTTACTTGCCTCTTGTATTTTTTTTAACATCAACACCAGCCCTACAAAGTGAAGTGGTGTTTTGCTTACATGTAAAAATTGGTGACTCTCAATCCTTACAGAATTTTACACATCTCATTTTTTGTGGTCGGTTTGTGTTTATAAGAGAGAGTCTGGGACAAGTAAAGTCATGACATAATGATATTTAGTACATATATTTAGTACATATATTTAGTACATATATTTAGTACATATATTGTCTGAAGAATTAAATGGGGCTTAATATTTCCACAGAATTTGTGTGGGAAGAAGTCAAAAGCTAACAGTTTTTGACTGTCAAGTCATCCATTTTTCAGACCAGAAGCTACCTACAGCTATGTATCTACATGAATATCAATGGTGCTGAATCAGTCTACTGATTTATTTATTTACTAATATTACTGTACAGTACAATTCATATATTTTAGTAACCTATAATAATTTACATGTAGTATAACCAGAATTCAGATTTTGAGGATGATGATGATGATTACATTGTGCATACTTCATTAACAAAGACGAAGATGATATCAAATGATTATTAGAAAATAGTAGAAAACATCAAATTGATGATGATGATGATGATGATGATGATGATGATGATGATGATGATGATGATGATGATGATGATGATGATGATGATGATGATGATGATGTTTCGATTACTCACCTATGATGATGAAAATGAGGTCCTCCACATGTTCTGTAACCTCTTCAGGCGTTGTGAGGTATTGCTTGTTTAGGCCAATAACAACATCATTCTGAAGATCCCATTGGCTGTGGTGTGCACTCCTACAAATGGTGTCAATAATAATTATGTCAAGTTTCTGAATGAACATGCAGTGAAAGTTCAAGTATCAAAGTTTAACCTTCCTTGCTTATTTCAAGAAATTTAACACAGATTTATTAGCATCTCAAAGTAATTAGTACTGGAGTTTTACCTTCCTTTTTAAGTCAGAATTAGCATTTCAAAGAAATTATTATGTAGCACTGCATCAACATAAATTATAAACATGTATGTGTTAATATCAAATAAATTTTGAATGGTGTTTATTTCCATGCAGGAAAAGCCTCTACTTATTTAAACAAGGATTTTTAAGAAACTTGGTGAAGCTTACAAGGGCTTTAATTGTCATAATTTGAGCTGAATTATCTTAAGATTTCCAAAAATTTTAATTCTCTTTTTAAATGTCAATAAAATTAACTTTCAATTGATAGTTGTAATACTTGCCAAAAATTTGTATGTCAGTGGTTAAGATATAATCGAGATACAGAGCTCTTTTTAAACAATAAAATGGATCCAAAAGTTATTTTCAGCTCAATGTATCCATGAGGCATATGTTATATATTATATTATAGAAGATGAAGTTAACCTCCGCCATACTGACCAGACCTCCTTGCTGTGAGGGTGGACAAGTTTCGTCAAGTCGTTGTAGAAATCGGTCAGCAGTTCTAGGGGGCTCTTCCCGGGGCCCTCGTACTCTGACCCAAATGTCTGCAAACCAAAGTCAGTGGTCTAATATAACATGTATTAAGCTTATTCACAAAGAAATCATGAAAATTCATTGTACCTCTTTCTTTCCATTGGGAAAATCAACGCAACAGAAAAATAGGCAGTGTGTACAGCACAATTGTGGAACAGAACAAAACATTGTACAAGTGTACCAATTACCATGGGTACTCTGTAGTTGACGTTTGCTCCATTCTCCACGAGCAGCCTGGCTAAAAATAGGTTTCTAGGCCTCACAGTTTGCTGTTCCTCGTCTACACCACAGAGACATATAAACAGAGGGGTTCTCTGGTAACAGCCTGAAAAAATACAGATTCATTTAGAGGGAACCTCTTGTAAACAGTCTGTAACATAAACATAACAACCGTAAAATGCAGGTTTTTAAAGAGGAAGGCATCAAAAACAGCTTGTAATTGCATTTATTAATGTATATCATTACTCCTTTTAATTTGTAAGAAAATGTTTTGTCAACCACATGAGTCACATTAGGACCATGTAAATTTCAATTAATTTACAGCAGGTAAAAGATACAATTCATATAATTCATATAATTATCTCCCTTGAGTAAATCTTTACGTGTATATATATAACTAATTATGACATTTCTTGTACCCCTTTTATTGAATGTTAAAATTTATATTAATAGGTTATTTATTCTATATGCCATGTAAACAATTAGAGGCAGTTGGTAAGAGATATAAGGTTTCCTTAGTACATGGTTTGTACTTGACCTTATCTAATTCTATGCATGGTTTATAGAACACAACAAAATTCCATTTACGCCTAATTTATTGATCAATATAAACTGAGGAGTAGATCCCCTACAAACCGTGCATTACAAACTACGGTAATAAAGAACTAGAAGAACCGTTTAATGGTTACAGCCCGATGAATTTAATTATATTGGCAGTTTAATCACACTTTACATTGTACGGTAGTTATATACTGTACAAGCATATAATATTCATTTCATAATTTTAACCAAATACTTGTGGCTGATCTACAAACAATGACGTCTCGGAATGGACCAATATACTGAAAACCAACTTACTAACTTTTATTCGCGACGACATTATTTCACGATTTACTGGACACAAACTGGTACGCAACAACTAATTTTCCTAATAAATAATCGTAATCCTTACGACATACGACTGGTACTAGTTCGTGGCGAGAAATATTCACCACTACCATACTCTCGCTTGCGAATAAAAGTTGGTTTACTGTACATGTGCATGTTTATCAACTTGACAGATGGCCAAAGAAGTCTAGGGAAGAAGTAAAGATATTGTCCATTTAATTTTAAACATGAAACAAGATTTATGTGTATTCATTCACAATACACACCTTCGTCCAGGTAAGATGGGTTTGTGTTTTCTCTGATGATGGTCTCAGCCACTGAGTACTGCTTGTTTTCAAGAGCTCGAGTGAGCACAGTGTCATTTATTCCGAACTCGACGTGAAACACGCCACCTGCCATTTTTGTCGCGGAACTAGCTCTAAAAAATGTAATAATATGTTTGTATTGTTTAATGAAGAACATTTTTTAAAACACTGATATCTTTTTTCAATCTGGTATTTTAAACCAGTAATATGATTGAAACAAAAGCAAGTACAAAGTAAACTGAGGTATATCAGTTTTGTTGACTTTAAAAAAGAAGAAGGTTAAATTACTTGCTAAATGAAGTATTTTGCGATAAACAAAATGAACTATTTAACTATGGCAAAAATAAAAACTTTCATAATTCCACAACACGTGAGAGACGAGTGTAAATACAAAACAGCTGATAGACAGATATGTTCCTTTGCTGTGAGTGTGAAGTGAAATGTACCAACAATGCACATGCTAACTACACACGGTTAATCTAATAACCGTAGTTTACCTTTTCATGACTATATACCTACATGTGTATGATAAAAGATGGAACAATCTGGTATAAAGGAAATCATCATTTGTCAACTCATTCTGTGTTTTGGTCTTCTAGCATCTGTCATTTTCAGTCCTTTGTTTGAAGTGTGCTCGATTCGGATATCGGAACACTCTTAGTCCGGCGTTGCAAATAAATATTAGTTCGAAATCCCTTAAATTATTGATAAAGCAGACAATTTAAAACATTTCAAACGTCAGAATGAGTTTATGTCACCATATTTTGATTAACCTGCTACCAATCTGAAATCTGTACTTAATAAAAATGGCAGTTATGGTAAGTTACCTATCAAACGCACCTTCTATGTTGGTAAGGCTAATGTCAGCAAAGGGAGAAACTGATGGTGTTGGTGAATTGGTCAAAAATTGCCGCTAACATTATTAAACATGCATAAAAACTTAGATAAATGCAATCTACTTTTTTCCTGTGTCTTATTTTTATTCTTAAAATATTCAAATTACATATGCAATAATTTTTATTAAGTTAAGTTTAGGGCGTGCAGTTTACGTTGCTAAGAAAAAGATTTGCGTCAATATCCGGTCCGCGATGTGGAGAGAGAACCAGTCAATGTAAACATAAACTTATATCCGTTGTGATTATCATTTGTTCTTAATTTATCGATGATACGTGCGTTTTATTGATGTGAACTGTTAAAAGGCCGATGAGATGCAGAACATACTGTTAAACCTCCAGAAGAATAAAAATAATGTAAGTATGGAGGATATACATGTATCAATTGACAACCTCTCTCTCTCTCTCTCTCTCTCTCTCTCTCTCTCTCTCTCTCTCTCTCTCTCTCCCCCTGGAACTTCCGGCCGTCAGAATAGTTTGATTATATATAAATGTGTCATGCTTAATATTATAGTACGTGCGGTCAAATTCAAATATATTATTCATAAATAGTTGATAAAAAGCTTGGGAGTTAAAATGGTAAATATTTTTAACACACCTTTTCTTCCCAAATTCTAGTGCTCATGATCATGGGTATAAAAATGTAAAGAGTATTGTGTAAATGCACATATAATGATTAATGGGGGGGGGGATAGGGGGGATTCGTTGCCCATTGATGACCCTTAATTAAGGCCTAAAAAAAAAATAGGTTTGTTTCCGCTTTCAGGCTGAAAAAAATTAGGGTCGGTAGGTCGGCTTTTTTTTTTTTTTTTAATCTTTTTTTTTTCCTCTCCATCTGTTCAGTTGTGGTTATTAAACCATTTATCTATTAAACTGGGTAAGATAAAAAACAACCAAGTATTTGTTGTCATTTTTTAAATGATCTGATGAACTTTTTCCCCGGCTGCCGGCTGATGGGAACATTTCTCGAGCTCAACTGGCACGACATGTGCTGCCATTTGTAAATAACAAACATCTACACAACACTGATGACATAGGTTTTATAAATTTTTAAATCGGATAAAAACGAAATTTTAACAAAAACGGATAAAAACGGAAATTTACGAAAAAACTCAAAAAAAAAATTTGGGTCGGCGGGTTTAAGTTAGGGTCGGTCGGGAAAGCGGAAACAAACCTATTTTTTTTTTAGGCCTAATCAAACTGATTTTAACACATGTACATGTGTTTTATTTATTTCTCTCTTTTTTTAATTTGTTTTTTTTTTTGGGGGAGGGGGGGGGGGGTTATCCTTTGATTATGAATATGCTGTCTACGAACATTTTCTTATCTCTCATAATATCCGCCAGTAAGTGTTGGGGGTTTAAAAAGGAGGACCGTTGATGTGTTTTGTAGATTGTATTGATTTTGAATTTTATACCTTTAACATTCTGAATACAGGATCAAACATTCAAGTCTTTTGATATCGACACGAGAATAAAAGATCAATTTAAGCATGCAGATATAGACTTTGTTTCTTTAATGCGATCTATGCTTAATTGAGTGAAGTCAAAACCAGATCTTTCAAATATCCAAGCTGGATCATGTGGTTTTGAGAACATAAAATGTCAAAGTGTACAGATTACTTCCCAATCATGTTGAGAGAGAAAAAAATAGCAATCAAATCAAACAGTTGGCACAGCGCATGCCCAATATCTACACCTCAGTAATCCATAATTCATAGTATTATATAATTGAAACTCGTGATTATAAAATTTGCATGTACTGTATATGACATGTATAAGACAAACTTCTCAATTTGTAATGCTATCTATGTACAGTACACAAATGCTTAAGATTGATTTAGAAATATCTATTCCGATATCATGGATATCATGTTTCAAAGTCCGGCTCTTTTATTAAATCCTTTTATTTCCACGCCGAAATACAACAGTTCTTTATAAATGCACATTCATCAACAAATGTTTGAAACAGTTCAATGAAAGATCAATTTTGACTATCATGAAAAACCGATGTAGGAAATGGTTATACATTCTGCGATGCGCAGTTTCACTGCCTGATTTTATCAGACAACCTTAAAACATAATACATTCTCATTGCAAGACTCCTCTGACGCAAACATCATTTTTGTGTTACACTTTGTTTGGTATGATAGTCAAATGAAAGCAACAACGGGCATTTGCGTCAGGTGAAACTTGATTTTACGGTCGTTATATAGTTCACCCCCACCCACTACCGACATTGCCTCGTTCAACACCCCCACCCACTACCGGCATTGCCTCGTTCAACACCCCCACCCACTACCGGCATTGCCTCGTTCAATACCCCACCCACTACCGGCATTACCTCGTTTGATTAACACCCCCTTTTTCCCACCATGCTGCTCACACTGTCTCGATATGATCATTGAATGAATCTTTCGTTGTCTCTGCAACGCGTATGAAAATCATGCAGTTGCATCAATTCGGGTTTCGTTGCAAAAAAACAATACAAGTCGTTTTTTTTATAGCGCCGTTGAGTATGTAAGCCTTAACCATCTTTGTAATGTATGTTTTCTGAGACAGATACTTAGCATCGTTTTGACAGTTTGGGGGAGGGGAAGGGGGGGGGTCAAACATCCGAAATCTTGACAAGCCAAAACACGAACAAAAACCCAATTGGCCACCAATTCCTGTGTGTGTGTGGGGAGGGGGGGGGGGGTAACCCTACATGCCTGGGAGAGGAGCATGTATGGGGAAACTATACATATAAAAAGCCATGATGTTATTCATGGTTTTATTTCACAAAAAAAAGTATACAATAAATCATATCTCCTTAGTACGTAAAATATGTTGTGAATAACATATAATCATTATTATATGTAGACGCATTATCGGTAGACTAGAGGCGAGAGTATTTAAATTTAAAATTGAATTTTAGAGCAGGCACGTAGCATCGGGAAGGGGGGGGGGCAGGGCAGCAAAGATTTTTCTTTTTACATACCAAACATTGAATTGAAAATAAGGAAATAAACAGTGAAATTGAAGTTAAAGGTATACCCCCCCCCTTTTCAGGACTCTTTCCTTTTTTTTTTTTTAGCTTGTCAAGATTTTTCGGATGAGTCTGCCCCCACCCCCCCCCCCCCCCCCCCCCCCCACACACACACACAGACAGGGAGGACAGGCACGTAGCATCGAATTGAAAAGGGGAGGACTACTCAGAAATCTTGACAAGCAGAAAAAAACAAGCTAGTTGCCAATCTTCATAATCGTAATCCATGGTGGTGGTGATTTGGGGGGGGGGATCTAAAACTTTAATTTTAACGTTAATATAGGTAATATCCCTATACTTGTTTCACTTTTTCACATTACATTTTTACATGCTCCCAAAAAAATGGAGGGGGCACCTCCTTTAAAATCAAATGTTTCTTGCAAGAAAAAGGGATGAAATTGTGGTGGTCAGCCCGGCCTTGGCCTTCCCCCTTTTCTCGATGCACTGGAGGATAGGCTGCATTTAAAACTCTACTTTGTATCAATATGGTAATCCACATTTTGATTGTATTGACTGTTCCTCTGTGCTGGTTCCCTCAGTCTCTACAATTTTCGGTCCAAACAATGTACCGCATGTTCTTCAACTACTCTAATCTGTAAAACTGGCTGCATGATTGCGATCTCGACCTTTAACCCCCAATGTGGTCTACACTTGACCTTTAACCCCCAATGTGGTCTACACTTTTCGTGTTTTCCAGAGACACAGTGCTTTATCTGAAATCACGGAAAATCTCTATCTGTCCGGAATTGGTGGAATCAATGCTGAAAATCTCCAAGCCGCGAAAATAACACACGTCATTAATATGGCGGTGGAACTAAACGAATATAGCTACCCAGACCCAGGTCTACAGATCCATAAGTTCAGCCTCAGAGACAGTGTAGACGAGGATATTTATATAAGGCTGGAGGAATGTGTTCAATTAATTGACGATATACAAAAGGATGGCGGGCGGATCTTGGTGCACTGTGTGGCAGGAGTTAGTAGATCCGCCACCGTGTGTATTGCCTATCTCGTCAAGATTCACCAAATATCGCTAAGGGATGCTTACCAACATGTGCTGGAATGTCGAAACGTTGTTTTTCCAAACAATGGATTTTGGCGGGCCCTGATACAATACGAGGCGTGTGTTCGAGGCGTTAACTCGGTGGAAATGAGACCATACATTTCGGGAATGGAACCTGACGTGTATTTTCAGACTTGGACAAAACCCAGAATTCTAAATGGCTGGCGTGATGAATTATACGTGTTTTGGACTTTCAATACTGCTCTTCTCATTTTCCAGCTCTTAGGACTGATTTTGTTCGATAACACACCGATTTGACGTGTCTCACAAAGTACCTTCGATTTTGCCTTGATTAATACGACGCTGGCTCAGTTTAAATTTCCTGTATATTTGTGAGATCATTTATATCCTACAAAATTTATGTTTAACATTATTCTGATCTATATGATTTTTTAACTGCACGTATCAGTTATTTAAATTAATTTTTTTTATTGAAATCGGCTTATGCTTTTAAAATGATTACATACATTGTTCCATTTTCATAATTGAAAAGGCACCCAGAGTAATAACCGGGCTGTTTCGATTGTCATTTGTAAACACTTAGTAGCAGATTTCACTTCAAATGTCATAATAACTTCTAACCCCCTTACGTTAAAAAATGTGACTGCGTTAAAACATGTATGAACAATTAGTGAATGACAGTCCATTCATGTACATTTATATATTCACAAAAAATCTGTTTAATGTGCAATGAATGTATTGAAATAGTCTTAAAATTAATGATACATAATTCGACTGGTGTTTTTATCGAATCGAGCGGTTCTGTGTTAAATAAATTGCATATTAAAATTCCGGAAGCTTTTCAGTCCTTTTTTATGGTGGATATAGATAAGAATTCGCGAGATACATATATACAGAACATTTCACTGGATGGTTAAACAATTTTAATGTTGAATGGAGTAGCTGTAATGAGCTTTTGCTTTTGACCGAGATTTGGATAAACCGACGATCTTCTCCCTGAATTTTTCCAGTCGTTACAGTCCACCTGTCGATAGGTATATTCCACACACTGATTAAGCGTCCCTTCTTCCAATTGAACACCTGTCCATGGCTTCTTATCCCATCTAATACCTGAAGCAAAATCAGTATATAGCATCTTAAAAAGATAAAATTGCTACCAAAAGGAATACTTTTACACGCCATGCTAAAAAGAGAGAGAGAGAGAGAGTTTTTTCTCCTAAATTGCCGCAAAATGACCTCTGGAGAGTTAAAGTTTTACTTATATACATGTATGTGCGTCAAACTGACCCGAATCATTTTATGTTGACACAGCAAACATAACGGGTAATGGAGCATTTCATTTCATAAAATGAAATCCGATTTTAATTTGATCCTTCTTCGGAGAGAGGTGCTCGCTCCTTGGTGAAACTTGAACAAGTAAAAGTGTGTTTCGCGGGGGATTATTTTGGGAGACTCAGAGTTTATTCCTTCCGACAAGTTCACTTGTAGCTACAGAGGGAAGCGGTAGGAACTGGATTCTGACACGGTGGTTGTGTAGATTGAGAATTTCTATCGCGGTTAGTCATACTTGGGTGAGCTGGAAAATGAACGTCTAACGAAGGAGTTGGTTGTCGTTTCTTTCATTAGTGAGGCCCGGGTGAGTTTTAGGCTGCCGATTTAATTAAGCTTAATTCATTTCAATCACTGGTCTTTATTGATAAATATAAATTAAACATTTGCAAAGACATTCTCATTGTATTCTCTTAATTATAGATAAAACAATTCGTTATTAGTACAAAAATATAATATAAGTTCGTCTCTATGAATTTTTAATGTTTACCGATATACGTCACTAACTCTTGTAGAAATTCACAATTTCGAAAAAAATATTCTATGCATGGTACAAATAAAAATGTATTGAAGAATTGCGAAAACTGTTAACAATTTTTTTTTCAATTTGAGAAAATGTAAATAATTATTTGTGGATTTTTTTTATCTTTTACTGAAAAAAAAATACTATTATATTTTATCTACATCACACATCCGTTCGTTTTGTTTTGGTGTTGTGACTTTGTTGGAGTGCTGACTGATCGAGCAACAGACTTGTGTGAGGGAGGGTTTGTTTTTATCCCGTGCTGCTGTCTAATCTCACGTGTAATGTCGAATTGGCTCACCTCATCAGAGGCATGCCAAATATTTGTTTGTGCAAATCAAAATACATCAGGGCTCGCCGGAAGATATTTTTTTTTTAAAACTTCAATCAATCTCCCTCTCTCTCTCTCTCTCTCTCTCTCTCTCTCTCTCTCTCTCTCTCTCTCTCTCTCTCTCTGGCCAAGGCACGATGACGTCACTGACGTAGCTAACCCCCTTCAGTCATACTATGCTCCACTCTTTCATACCGTGCCCTGTCATTTATTATATCACATCTCTAGGGCGGCTTGCTTTCATTAAGCAGGCCAGTTTGTCTACGTGTATATACATCTATGTACATAGTGTGCTGTACTAGAAAGAATTAAGCTCTTACACTTCAATCGTTAGAAAACATTACCCGCCCTCACTCGGAATGTGCCAGATCTTTTCAAAACACATGAAACAATAATGTAAGCTTATTAAAATCCTCTCTTTGAAACAAAAATAAATAAATAGATACTATGGTAAGTTTGAGTACATTTTAATGCTAAAAAGATGAAACATAAAGTGCAGATTTAAGTCCACAGAGATTAACATTAGTACATATCACAACCTCAGAATACCTTATGTTTTTATAATACGTGTTGTAAAGTTTCTTGAAAATCTAACCATAAACAAAAGTTTTTTCAGTCAATTTGAATTTTTCGCCTACCGCCACGTATGGACATTATTTAATAACTTAGGCCACCACTTACAACTGAGTGGGCTCTTGTTTTAGGTCAAATTTTTTCATTCCAAATTTTTTGTAGAACTCCAATATTGCACAGATCAATAAAAAGGTGAACAAGGATGACGTTCACCTTGACGAGAAATACAAAATGTGTAGATGATACATGTACATGTAAAGAACTACCTGTATATTTTCGAGATACATGTACCCAAAAGTATATTTAATAATTTTTCAGATCTTGGGTATAGTTAACTTTGTACCTGATATGGTACTGTACGAATCCTATTAATGACCTTTTACGATCTTGTATCTTAAGTACCTATTGTTTGTTTTCATTTCAGATTCCGGGCGTGGCTGTGTGGATATAATGGACTTTGCCATGTTTTCTCAAATCGCTCAGATAACTGACCACCTGTTCCTGAGCAGCGCGGCTGCTGTCAAGACAGACAGAATCCGAAACTACGGCATTACCCACGTGATCAACCTAACCCTGGAAATCCCAAACCTAAATCTCCCCAATCTAGAATGTATCCAGATTCATATAGAAGATGCACCCCATGCAAGACTGAGTGTGTACTTTGACAGATGCGCAGACAAGATTAACGATGTGCACATGCGCGGCGGACGCACTCTAGTCCACTGTGTGGCAGGAGTAAGTCGGTCAGCCACCATTTGTATTGCGTACCTGATGAAGTACCATAGAATGTCCCTCGAACAAGCGTACTATCATTGCAAGAAGAGGAGGCCAGTGGTGCACCCCAATTGTGGATTTTGGAGCCAACTGATCGATTATGAGCGGAGGATTCTGGGAAGGAATTCGGTAAAGATGGTGTCGTCGTCTTTTGGTCCAATTCCGGAAGTTTATCAAGAAGAGGTCCGGAACATGGTATATTTCCCGACATCCCGTCGCAATCACTATCGTCCGGCCCTGCCGCCATGGAGATAATTATATAGCTTCTCAAATGCATGTTTATACGTAAATGCACGAGGTGCAGCTGATGTACACGCATTAACAAATAATTTAATATTAAAAAAGGGACTTGCCACAATGGATTTTGTTGACCATGGCCAGCTGACCATGGCCAGCTTGACACTTGCTTGAGCAGTATGCGCTGATTTTGACCTGTGCTTAAGCGGTTTATGCTGTTAATTACCGATTTTGTGCAGTTTGTGCTATTATTAACCATTGCTTGAGCAGGATGTGCTGAAATGGCTGCCATCGTTTCCGTTGTTTACATATACATGTATATATCGAAGCCTTATTGTAAATATTGTTTATGAAAAATATTTAGTACAACACATATTTATTCCATTGGTTCCATGACATGGGCATCTGGATAAAACGTTGTCAATGAGGAGTTTTACACATTTTCTTGCTGTTGTAAATGCAGCTTTATATGCTTCTGTTATTTTACATCAAGCAAAAATTCAAATATTTCGTGTGTCCATTGAGTATAATGTTGCCGACTCTTCAGTAGCAATAACCTCGTTTTCGATTCAGTGCAGTTTTCCCTCTTGTATTTGTTTAATACGACACTAGCTTTTCTAAAGTTGTATTGAATGGTTAGATCTTGAAATATTAAGTTCAATTGTTATACAAACATGTATATCAGTATTATATTTATCATAGTGGGTTTTTTTTAAAGTTCAAGATTTATAAATGCTTTAATTTATTTACTAATTTATTTATAAATTGAATTAAACATTATTTTTCTACAGGCCTTCTTGTTAAACCATCAGTCGGTTCACCACAATCAGATAATGTGGAATCATTAAAATTCGTGGGGGCCAAATTTCGTAGATTATAATTTATAGCTTCGTGGGGACGTAATTTCTTTTACCTACAAAAGAAACCCTAATTTAATAATTCGTTGAGGATGTTTATTCGTGGTTGAAAAATACCCGTGAACTCCACGAAAATTGAACCACCAGGAAATCTAATGATTTCAATGATTGCACATTCCGCTTAATGAAAGGCAGGCTGCATTCCATCGTCGGATACCCACGGGTGATCGCGTCTTTTACTTATCACGATAAGTAAAAGACGCGATCACCCGTGGGTATCCGACGATGGCTGCATTCTAATGTAATTAATTGTTGATCAGATCCTTGACTGATTGATTTTTTATTGTTTTGCGTCACTGAGAGACTATTTTGCTCTAAAATTGTAACGTCACGTTGCCGTTGAAGCGTATCTTTCGCTGCATGAGTGTTTGACGAGGTCAATAAACACCGAGAGATATTTATCATGTCATCACCCAGAGTTTACGACCCTTGTCTGAATAACAGGAACTTATTTTCCATTCCAATCCCATGCGAGGCATTCATTGTCTCTTTAAAGGACAATCACACTTAAGCGAAAGTTATATTTACTAGCGTAAAGTTTGTTTTTCTTTTATACTTAAAAAAATGGGGTTTTTTGCAAAATCAAAGTACTGAAAGTATTCTTATGCATGCTTTATTTAGTTGGCAGCAAAAGCACGCACTTCTATATAAAATTTTAATTTGAACCTTCCCTTACGATTTTTTGTATTCCTGAGATTGAATTATGACACAACCCCACCGCCTGATTTTAAATTCTGACGGTGTTGCGCTGATAGATTGTCATAAACACCATGATATTGTAAACAGGGAAATATTTGCCCTCGTTTTATTTCGCCCTCGCTGAAAGCAGTTTAATTTAAGACTGAACGGACTCAGTTTTCTCATACTAGTATTATCTCTGAGTCTCCTGAATGCAACTGTGTCTTGGCGAACTCAAGAGAGTGTGAAACTGCATGTTTGCAAGTGTAGAAGGATAAAAAAGATTTGGGCGAAAATAACCTTGCATTGAGTAGGATATATAAAGAGGATATTGTCTGAACGACATTTGTTCAGTTAAAAAAAGTGATTTGAAGTAACTGCGCATTTATATATTAATACATGTGTATGAGGTCATGTTCGTCATTTTAATTTTATAGGAATTATTTTGAAGAGGAAATATTTATAATGAATGCTATTTAAGATGCACACAATTCCAGCACAATGCGGCACAAATATTTCAGAGACAACACTATCTATTAACCAGAGACTGTCGTCATACCATAGAAACGTTTTATCCAAACTTTGTTTGGGTCGTTATCCGCTTTTTTATTCTTTAAATGTAGCAAACAGGAAGCGTTAACTATTATATCTATAACAACTGTTCATTTAATGTTGTAAACAGCTAGGAAGCGTTAACTATTACTAGACTTTGACCCATGCGTGCATGGGTTGGCATATAACATATGATATCGGACATTTACGAAATAGATACATCGACACGCCGTATTGTTGACATTTACATAACCAAGCTTTAAGCCTACAATAATGCTATTAATTTCACTACACCCTGCTTAGTTAGAAAAATCTAACTGAAAAATCTCGGGACGGGCGTTCACCACAGTTAAAACGCCTCCGATATGTACACCTGATTATTAATTAGCGAAACTTAATTGAGAAAAAATAAAAACAAATTGGTAATCTTCAAGTACCAATGATATTTAAAATATATTTAACAAAAGACAGTACTCATCCGATTTCTGGGTATTAAAGCTAAAAAAACCGAGTCTATTATTTTAATATAGTAGTATAGATATAGATATCTGTTCATTTTTAATCTCGAATTTTGGAAAATTGATTGATTATTAATGGATAAATTGGTTAACAAAGGAATTTTTGCTTTGATGAATGGATGGATGGATGGATGGATGGATGGATGGATGGAAGGAAGGAAGGATGGATGGATGGATGGATGGACAGCTGGATTGACAGTTGGAAGGATTTGATGGATTATTTGCTTGCTGCTAAAACACATATCAATCACAATGAAATTTCACCCTTTTTGGTTTTTTGGGTTTTTAAAAAAAGTTTGTTAGTTTGTTTGTTTTTTTTTGTTTCGATTTTACCTAAAATGTATCATTTTAAACATTTAACTACTTATGAAATTATAGATTTATAACATTGTAAAAACATGATGCTTTTGTAAACTGTATAATTATGATTCTTGGAGACAAATTATCTCAGCTTGCAGTTCATTTTCTTAGTACACTGATACGCATGAGTTTGAGCATGATATGTAAGGTAAGAAAGATAAAATGCGCGCTTATTGTGTAATTTTGTGAAAGTAATTTGAATATTAATATGTTTTACATGTTTGTTCACGGATAATAAATTTATAACAATAATTTTGCATTCCAGATTTAGGTGTGAGCTGGTTTCACAAAGCAAGATAAAACAGGATTGAGATTCTGATTGGAGAAGGGAAATGATGACGTCATAATACCTTTTTTCGCCATCAAGAGAAGACTTTTAGTGATTGATGTTCGTCCCTCAACAACGACCGATAACTCTTTGTTTTTGTTTGTTGGCAGTCTATATTATATATACTGTGGATTCCTAATTAAAGGCGGGGAATTAATATCCGCGGAAAATTACGAGAAACACCTTTCGCGGATTATAAAATCTCGCCATTATTTTTGGAAAGTTGAGAACAATATGAGATAAGGAAAAAAGTTTCGCGTTCGCGATTTTATATTCTCACGATTTGATACTAAACAGCAGGATTGCGGAATTAAGTACTCGCGTAATAAAAGGAATTTACAGTATTTATACCTGAAAATACGGATTGCGTGTTTCTTGTAAAAGAAGATGGGTGTATAAGGCGTGTAAAATGCCTACATTAGGATAAAAAAAAAGATACTGTAAAATCAAAATATAAAAAATCTGTTATTTCTTTTAAATATCATTCAGAAAAATGTTTAGAAAACATCGATTTGAAACACATATATTCAATACTTGGAATACGTTTTAAACTGAAATGACTCAATGGTTAAAGCATTAGACTTTAGGAATCCTTATGTAACTCGGCTTTTTATGTTGTCGGTTCAATACCAGCAAAACGTTAAGCAAGTATGTTTATCTTATTGTTTATTAAAATATTCAAAACTGAATATAGTTAGAAATCGTGCGTTCACAAACTTGTATTATAATATTATAGATTAGATTCAATTGCATGACTGACAAAAAATATTATAAATTTGAAATTGACTAAAACGACTAAACCACATGGGTATTAGCGTTATCTTATCCACCCATCTTCTTTTTAAACACCGGGTACCATGATCACACCAAGAGAAAGGACGGTATATAGTAGTACAAATGATAAATAATCAACATACAATTTTTTTAAAATATGTCCTTTTTGTTCCTTAAATTTTGGCATTATAAACGTTTATATACACATACAGAGTTTTTCATTCAATGAAATGTATAATGGTTTATATGCAGATTAATTCAAAACTCGAAAGTAATTGAAGACCATCTTCTAAATAGAAATCACATGTATAGCAAATTTGTTATGTTATTTGATTTATGTTATTTTTTAATTGTTTTATATGTTTTTGTTTCTGACCTACTTCTTAGTTTTATGTATGAACTATGTTTCTTCATACGGGTCTTTTTTAATGATTATACTGCGTACAGAGTTATTTTCGACCTGCTTTATTTTCCCGGCTGTAAAAGATTTATTCACCTTAACACATTTTCATATAGAATCGGGTAACTTTTCGGGCATTTAATTCTAGAGCACTGCCGGAAAGGCCCGAGAAGTTGCGATTGGGGAGTGTAGTTCTCAGCTCTATTTTAAATTCGGCCACCATCAAAAAGCACTTCTCGGGCGAAAATTTTCCTGTATAAAGTATGTATCGATGTAAATGAATGTGTAAATAAAACTCAGTTGTTGCTTGAAACTATTTAGTTTTATTCATTATAACTTGAGACTGCATTCAAGAAGTCCGTTACGTGATAAAAGCTGACAGGAATACTTTCTCAAGCGGAAGTTTGTCGTGACGTCATCCAAAGCGCCAATCCCAGAATTCCAAGTATATGTTTGTTGCTTTTGGCGAACAATTCACTTCTGAAAAACAAAGAGCAGTTATAATAATATTTTTAAACCAAAATCTTCTACTGATATTTTCCTTACGGCAGTATTTACAGAGTCCTAGTACGTGGAGCGTATACGAATGATCTAGAATTGTGTTTAATAAACCTACCTGTTTGGTGTCCTTTCTTTAATTCTAGTCCCGAAACGTTTTATCTACGAGTAAAATATATTTTGTTTAGATGGTTTGAAGAATATATTTTCTATCATATTTAATTTAATTTAAATATGATCTAATATATTTGGATCGCTTCACATTAAAGGGACTTTGACACAATTTGAGATCAAAAATTTTATTTTTAATTTTTATGTATAAAATGATTTACTGGAGCATTTTAAATGATTGACCAAAATATTTGAAATGTTAAAGTCAAGTTACAAGCGAGATACAGAGGTAAGAATTTGTTGTTATGTAAACAAAGCTCGAGTCTTATAGTTGTTTAAAAAATGTTATGTAGAGAAATACCATTTCTTAGACAAAATGACATGTAAAAAAAACAATTTAAACTAACTCAATATCTTGAGACTTACACTAATACAACACATATGTAAAAATGACAATATTCGAGCTTTGTTTCCAAAACAAAGAACTATGAACTCTGTATCTTGCTAATAACTTGATATTTGACTTTAAAATTTTCACATAGCATTAAAAACTTCTATATCTATCAGTATAAACATTGAAAATGGAAACATAAAATCTGAACATTTTAAGTCAAATCATATCTAAGTCCCTTTAATTTGTTGGATCGAATCATTGAGGTGTAGTACGTACTTTTAAATCAATTAAATCATGTAATGACAAGAGAAAACTATTTTACCTTGTTGGCTAATTTATAAAATGCATCCAATGGTCCAAACATGCAGCTCTCATTATCTTCTTCAAATAGCTCGGTGCTTTTTACTGCAATTCCTGGTGAAAATGACTCAAAGGTGTTGAAACTATTCGCCCCTTTTCGTATTCTATATGATGGAGTCGAACGCCGTGTCTTCGCCCTGTGTTTTATTCGCGGATGACATTTCTCGCCGTTTTGCGTCGAATTAAGTGGGTGGTTGCAGAAAGCTTTAACTTTTCTGTCTGAACATGCTGAACTTGAATGCAGACCAAGGCAATACCTCTGCACTCTGGAGAAGCGACGTCTTGGCAGTGTTCTTCCTCTATTTAGTGGAAAATTCTTCAGACTCTCTTTGCAGTCTAGTTGTGTATTTCTGCGATCATTCATACTCTTCTCTAACGTGCTCTTTTGAGCTTTCGATTTACTGGACAAATTTTTTCTCCTTCTTCTAACGACAAAAAATATTTCGTTCTCAATATCCCTTCTGTAAATTACTCTTGTATGACGCACAACACGCCTCATGCTATTTTTGATATGACGCACGACGCGTCCAATTCTGTTTCTTGAACGTTGCGTATTGCGATTTATATTACTTCTTGAACGATGCCCAGTGCGTCTCATTTTGTTTCTTGAGTTAGTTACACTTCGATTTATTCCGTTTCCTGAACGACGCATTTGACGCCCCTTGATGCTTCTCAAATGACGCAAATTTAGACTAAAGCTGTTTATGATATGTTGAACAAAGCGTCCAGTGATGTTTCTTGAATGACGCTTATTTCGATTTATGTTGTTATTTGCACGATGCACAATACTTTCCACGTTGCTTTTTGAACGTCGCGTTTTGCCGATTCTTGGGCGATATATATATCGTCCCACGCTTTTTCGTGAGCGACGCTCATTTCGTCCCACGCTCTTTCGTGAGCGACGCTCATTTCGTCCCACGCTCTTTCGTGAGCGGCGCTCATTTCGTCCCACGCTCTTTCGTGAGCGACGCTCATTTCGTCTCACGCTCTTTCGTGAGCGACGCTCATTTCGTCCCACGCTATATCTAAAACGACGCACATTTTGTCCCAAGTATTCTGTAATAGACTTTTTTCTATCGAGCCCAATAGCCTGTTTCTTCATTTTTGTTGGAACCCTCCCAGTATCGGTAAGAGTTGATTTAATCTTTCTTTCTCTCCTCAGATATCTTTTTGATCGACGATTCATTCGTCCTCGTCGATTTTCAATGAATTTCGAAAACTTCCGAATAGACGATTCCTTGCGCTGTCTGTGTGTTTTAATTTTTCTTCTAATATTCGGTGCGGATTCCGTTTCTAGCATTTGACGTTTTCTCCTTCTGGTTATTTCAACTTCCAGTGTCCCAGATGCCATGGCAATGCGTACAAATTTGTTCTTTCTGTTGCCTGTCCTATTTGATCGCCTCATGTGTCGGCGCGATTCTCTGACAATACCATGTGATGGAAAGGTATTTGGTTTAGTTGAAGTGGAAGTAATTCCCTCTTGAACATCTTCTTCAGAATTTTTCGAACTAAAAGCGGACTTAATGAAATTCATTTTACAAGTTGGATTCAAATTTCCTTCATACTCAACTTCTAGATCTACTTCCAAGCGCATGATTTCGGGACTTTCGGATTCCTTCGGAAGCCATGCTCTATTTGATACGTCGATGTTCGTTGATGTCTGTGTCCAGTTAATTCCTGGCTGAAATGTTTTTCTAGATTTTTCGATTAAAAAATCTTGAAAACAAATGCCGTCCTTCTGAAGGCAGGTTACAACAATGGCTATGTAGAGTAAGACACACTGTACAGGAGTCGGGGAGGGCATAATGGAAGAACTGCAAAAATGATGTTTTAATTAAGTTTCCAATAATTTACTGTTATAATATGAGAGATTGGCTGGGAATGAGAAAATTAATACTCAATACAAGCGTGTAACAAGAAGAAATTCATCAGTTTAATTGTTATTAAAAAATAAAACAAATGCTTGTGATCATACAATTACAGTGATATAATGCGTAGACTGTGTGCTTATTGATGATATAATTGAGGGTGCATTTCAACTCTTTATAAGACAAACGACATTTACATACATGTAGCAGCGTTTACTTGGAAGGCACTGGTATAATTTATTTGTAAACACTGTTCACATGAAATGGGGGAGTAAACAATGATTGATACGGATTTTGTCAAAACTAACAGAAAAATAAATAAAGAGAAAAATCGTTGTTTTCTCCGCAAAACAATGTCTGAGATTTTATGTATATAAAATAAAAAGTACAGGAAATATACAGACTGGCTATAGACACGAAGAAAGCAGAAGATTCAGAATACTAACTACTACACTGTAAGATAGATTTCAACCACAACCCGGTGACCCCCCCCCCCCCAAAAAAAAAAACAACCAAAAAAAACCCCATAAGACCTACCTATAGCTCATGAATTCCTCCCTAGAGTTACGAACGATCTTATATTTATACCCCTCCCCAAAATAATTTGCCATCTTGGCCCCAAGAAACGTTTTCTGAGATCTCTTGCAGAAAATTACAAACATGGATCTTTGCATTTCTCATTTTTCTGCAAATAGAATTATTTTCACGACTGGACGATTCTTCTAAATTGCTAATTACATTTTTGTCCTAAAAAAGGATTATTGTTAATTAGTATTGATTTGCTCAAGGAGTTCGGTTGTCTTTCTACATGAAAGTAAAATGAGATTAAGTTGCTTTACAAAGACAAATTGCCGTTTTAGCTCACCTGAGCCAAAGGTTCAAATTAAGTTAGCATTTCTTATCAAAATCGTCCGTTCTCTGTCGTCGTGTTGATAATCCACTGGATACCAAAGACGGCTTGAAAACTAAACTTTGCAGCATAAGAAAAATTGGAACCCAATACTTTAGCCAGTGAGCTACGACACTATGCAACCCAATCGAATGATATAAACAGTTTAACAAAACATTTAAATCACCATATTGTGACATAGTGTCTTAAAAAGTATAAGTCTGGGTGTAGTGAGGTGCCTTAATGAGTAGCACTGAAGTAAGGCATCATAGACTTTTGTATCCTTGCTTAAGGAGGCGGGGGGAGGGGGGGGGGTCAACAAAAGCACCAGATCTGATGTTTAGGCCATAAACTAACATTTAGTAAAGAAAAATTAAAAATTCCTAATATTAAAACTTTCCTACATCTTATACACTATCAGCAAAAGCACCATCAGATCTTCCTTAAACTTTGACATATGATGTTAAGGCCATAAACTAACATTTAGTAAAAAAATTTAAAAATTCCTAATATTCAAACTTTCCTATATCTTATACAGAGCTCTTAAATCGTCTTAAGGAGATTAAAATAGTCTAAAAATGGCCACTGACCATTGAGTCCTCTGTCACATGCATGGACCAATTACAAGTAATCCTCTAAACCACAGATGTCCTAAATGTAGGTCAATGCAGAAACATGGCCTCATGCAATCACTCCACCGCTCTGAAGAATAATGACTTTATCTGGATATCCATTGCATAAATAGCTTTGTAAAAGTATCAACTGCTAAACATTTTTGATAAAAATAATTTCTCTGTCAGGTATAATGTACAACAATGCTGTAGGATTAACAAAATGCATGGTTATTGCCTTATTACATTTTTTCAACCCATGCCCAATGTTTGCTCACTTTTTTAAACAGTAAACATGTTTTTTACAGTGTGTTTACCAGGTCTAGGCAACCTCCGTTTTTGGAGGAAAGCTCAATTTCAAGATGGCTGCTGATTTTTACCATATATGGAAAGTCACTTTGCATTGTGGGTGAAATTATCCTCCATTTTTGGAGGATAGCATGGGTATATTTCAAAGGCTTCGTGCATATCTTTAATGAGAAAATGCAAGCACCAGACCATATGGGAATTAAAGTTAAGGAAATAAACTAACGATAGTATGCAGCAATTTGAAATTCTATGTATAGTATTTTCAAAATATGCTTTGAAAGTGTGTACTTCCTGTGTTCAGTTTAACAAATGACATAAACTATTTACATCTGTTTCATTTCATAAAAAACACAAAAAATGATGTTTATTCCTCATTAAAACATTAATGACTTCATTCACGTTTAGAGAGACATAATAGATATCTTGATCTGCTATATTGTACATGTACAAAGTAAATGTTTGCATATACCTTAGGAACTTTGTAGCTCTTATTCTAATCAATTCACATGTTATTAAGTATCATTTAAATTTAATCCCTACACACAAAAAGACATTGTTGAATTTTATTAATCAAAATGATACCATTGATAGATATCAATTATCCTTAATATTGAAAAAAATGTGAGAGTCTTAACATAAGATATTTTTCTTTAAAATCAGCCCTACAATTATCTAAACTTAAATATTTATTAAATATTATCAATAAATATAATTATTAATAGCTAAATAAGGTGATATTTTAATTGTATGATAATTATATTTTATTCATAGTTAACTCCCTTTGTAAAAACAAAGTTAATTGCCCTTCATCTGAAAAGATCCACCAGGGGGCACAAACATCTATCCTCCAATTTTGGTGGATAAAATCTATCCTCCAAAAACGGAGGTTGCCTAGACCTGTTTACTGTATATATTTTTTCCGTAGATGCATAAGACATTATATCATTGAAGCAAATATGGGAAAGTAAAATGAAGATCATGCTAAGTGTTAGCCTTAAAATTTATTAACAGACATTATTTTTCATAAAAAATTATAAACATTATATAAGTTATCTATTTACAATGTACTGGTCAATGGACAATAATCAGATAGCATTCAAATATTAAAATCTAGCATTGTGTATATAAATACATGATACTATGTATATCACAAAATGTATAAATTTGATAATCAACTACCTGTAATCTGTTTATATCATCCACAACATAATTCAAACTGCACAGATAAAAATATTCTACAGTTTATCAATATCACTGGCAGAGGATTCAAACAAGGTCTATGCGTATCACAACCACAGAAAATAAACTCTTTTGGGTATCTAGCGTTATCTCCTTCTTTCGAATTCTTTTCTGATCCATTCAGAGTCTTGGTAAAACCTGGGGTCTCCTAGCTGTAGGGCCGTTCTCTTATAGAAGTAGTAGTACAGTACAGCACCTAGGTGAAACAAACAGTAATCAGAGTCCAATCAAATTCTTTGTTCAGTCAGTGTGTGATGACATACAATGTTCTTTTGTGTGCTCAGAGAGAGAGAGAGAGAGAGAGAGAGAGAGAGACAGACAGACAGACAGACAGACACACAGAGAGAGATGGTTCATGAACAAATATTTTTTGATAAGTACAAAGTTGCATGTATGTCAAATGTTGAACTTACCGGTTCTTTGTATTACAAACAAAGGGATAAACCCAGGTGTCTCCCAGATGTACTGGTTTGGGTCATCCCATCTTAAAGTCTGAAAATATAATAAAACCTATTATTAAAACTATGCCATATGTCATGCATCCATTTTCAGATAAGGAAGAAATTCAACCCAGTGTGTTTTACAGATAAAAAAAAAACCCAAAACAAAACAGGTATGACATACCATTTCCCATACATGAAGACCAACATTCAGTCCAAAGTAAATAAAGGTTATTCCTATAGCGACCTTGAATTTTTCGATGAGGATATTGACAAGACCGGCCTGGAAGATGTAGGTGTTGAAGAAGAGCAGGAACACCACGATAACCGCAAACAAGATACATACATCCTGAATACTGAAAAACAAGCAGAACAGAAATCAGCACTCTAGTCTTTGATTATTGCTGCATAAAGAAATCTGTTTATGCATTAATTCATAAAATGTAGTTTTCATATATTTTGTAATACATTTATTTTCAAATCTGTTTTGATTTATGATACTTTCATTTTTGGGAGTTGATTTTAATCAACTCTTCTATGCACTTACTCGGGCAAAGCGAAAGTGAAACAGTGTTTGGACCTAAGCACAAATCAATACCGCTGACAATACTTAGTTCTTGAAAATAATCGATAAATTCGATGCTATGTATTCTGAAGCATTGTTTTTCAAGAAAACTTATTTATTAATACCATGAAAATAATAAGATTTTAAATTGTACAAACAATTTAGATATTTTTTAAAGTCGTACGTATTCCTACGCTAGAGACTGAGTTCAATGTAGTCTCGTTCAACCAGACGCTTGGCTGTCTCCGTTAATATCCGACAAAACAGAGTCTCTCTTGCTTGTCGGAGATAAACGGAGACAGCTGAGCATTTGGTTGAACAAGACAGTTCAATCTTGCATGGATCCATACAAATTCTCAGAAATATTTCGATTACTGATACTACTTGCCATGCGAAATCACATATCGTTGATTTTGAATAAATGATAATCGATAAAATCAATTCCCATCAGTACTTTGATTAAAACTGTTTTGAATTAGGTTACATCATGTGATGAGTGATGCCAATCATGTCAAATGTACAGTGTAAATCTGTAAAAAAAAATTTATCAACTAGGCGTGTCTGATGTCTAAAGTCAATGAAGTGGTTGTATTTGTCTGGGGAAATGCTGGTTAATAATAGTAAACAACAAACTCATGCCAAAAGAGAGGAAGTTGGACAGGTTAGCACCACAGACTGTCCTGTATCACCTGGTCCAAAGTCAGAATAATATTTGCACACAAAGAACTACTTACACATAAAGCACTAGAAGGATGACATTCTCAAATCGGAGCATTTCAATGAATGAGTTCATGAACAGATCCACTATGAGGAGGAGGTACTGTATGAACAGTATTGGACGGTAGCGTTCAACCAACATTTTTGGTCCTCAAGGCATCAAATCTGTAAACACAATCACTTCTTTTTCAATCATCAGTGTGAAATTGAAATATTATTGATATTTTTTATTTACCCACAGTATTTTTACTTTGAGTATGAAATGTCTTTAAAAACCACAGGTAGAATTACCTTTTAATAATAAACAGATAAACGCTCTAAGCTGCTTCAAAATTCAGTCTTCTTTACTCATTGATGATTAAATTTTTAATTTCAATTTACAAATCATATCTAAACACTATTGTCAAATTAAATTATTCGCTTCCTCCATGAAACACATACTGTTGACATTATCTAGTGTATACATACTACAGTTTTCATAGGGACGCATGACAAAACTTGTTTTCCATCGTATTCCAAATTTGCTCCATTTGTTTACACTGACTACATGATCTCAGGATCTTTCGAGAAAATATTATTTTTAAAATATTGTGCCACAATGATTAGGACTTCTTAATTGCTGCTTTTCTGGCTTAATCAATATGTTATAAAGCGTGTGCAATCAAGAACTAATCCGCAGTAAACTCATCTTATTTTCGACCAAAGAATGTAAAGTCTTTGTCGTTCAGGCGTTTAATATTGGTTTGACTAATATCAGAATAAATCTCACACCGGTTTAAACTAAATTACAGAATATTCTTCTAAAAGAAAATTAAAATATCTCTCTTATGCAAGAATGTAAGAAAATATGCGTAAATAGTATCTTTCAACATTAACAGAGTTATTTTCTATGCATAATACGTTTTATAACATACTTTCAAGCGTCTACATGATAAACATGGTGGCGGGAATAATAAAACGGATGGAAAAATAAACCAAGCCACTCATTTAGACATGTAATATGTAAGGTAGGTCGTATGTTACAGCCCACTATGTGATTGGTCCAAAGTATGACACGATTTCTAATGGTGGTATACTGAATGAAAGTAGAGATGTCTCCAGTTTTGTGTATATCATTGTTTACAAATTCAGAAAATGCATTTGATAATCCAACACAGCATCTACAGTAAAACACGATTATAGCGAAGTCCATTACATTGCTATACTCAGGGGTGTTCAGGAAGCATATGGAATCTAAATCCATTATATTGCTATAGCCAGGGATGTTTAAGAAGCATATGATTAAAAATTGAAAGATCAACAGGTCCAGCTAGTACAATCTCTTGATTTAGCTAGATAGCTTTATTTAGCTATTCAAAATAGTTTGACAAAGCTATTTATGTGCAGTTTTTGAAGAAAATATTTATTGTAAGAAATGGACAAAAAATCGCAATTAACTTGCTACTCATATTTGCACCATTGGCCATGCATAATAAACTTGACCACAATTAAAGATAGTTTTAACACTGCAGCTTTTCAACACTTATAAGCAAAAAAAATATTTCCATTGTTTGGGTAACTGTTTACCACTTTGTGTGCAATGAGACGTGGATAAGTATGATTTCTTCTCATTGTGATAAATTATTACCAATCAATTATCTTGTTTACCATAACTGACCTCCTTTATATTTCATTCAAGAAGTAACTGTGTGGTCATGAATCAGTTGCCCCAAAACTTTTAGTGCAAAGTCTCTTAAGGAGACGCAAATTGATAAGTAATCTTTACATGCATTGTTCACAGAACAGTTCAAAGTAAAAAGTAAAAAAAGTAAAAAACTATCACAGGACTAAAGTGCGATTTTTTATACATGCTAATAAAATTACAAATTTAAGAAAAATGTATGACAAAATAGCTAAATGAAGCTACTCTGAATAGCTTAATAAAGCTATTTAGCTTATTCAAGCTATATAGCTAAATCTGGAGATTATACTGGACTGATCAATGTTGAAATAAGTTTTAAAAAAATATAAATTCAGTTGGTTTTGATAATAACATTGAAAAGTTCTACAAAACAAATAATTATAAAAGATGTAAATTTTGTTATTTTTCATCCTATGCAACTCAGCATAAATTGGCTATATTATTTGTGAATTCATTAGATCAGAGATCAGTAATATTATATCAGTCGTGAGGGTCCATAATAACTCTAAAATTTTACTCCAGAGACTCCACAAAACTTTTAGTCGAGATTTTTCTCTTCCCTACTTTGTTCTTAGCAAGTTTGATTTTACATTAACTAGGTCATTCCAATGAGTCCAATGCAAGAATTGGAATCACGAGCATCTTTAGCACAACATTTTTATTTCTTGCAGGTTGATTGGACATAGCTGTTAAAATGAGTGAGTTTAAAATTCACCACCATGTAAGCGAGCTTATAAACCTTCTAGGGTAAGTGTGATAAGCAACTGAGTAATAAAGTGTCATTTTTCTGGAAAATTTTATACTAGTTTAAATATTACATTTTATTTAGGGAAATGAGTTAAATTGTTAGTTTTTGAATGTTTGTCCTTTTTTCAACAGAAATAAATCAGCAGATGCAGGGGCCGAGGTTTATACTGATATTCTGCTGAAAAACACCACACCATATATCACTACACAGGTAAAGACAATACAACACACAGTACATCACTACACAGGTATAGAAAATACACTACACACCATACATCACTACACAGGTATAGAAAATACAACACACCATACATCACTACACAGGTATGGAAAATACACTACACACCATACATCACTACACAGGTATAGAAAATACAACACACCATAAATCACTACATAGGTATTGACAATACACAACACACCATACATCACTACACAGGTATAGACAATACAACACACCATATATCACTACACAGTATAGAAAATACAACACACCATACATCACTACACAGGTATAGAAAATACAACACACCATACATCACTACACAGGTATGGAAAATATAACACACCATATATCACTACACAGGTATAGAAAATACACTACACACCATACATCACTACACAGGTATAAACAATACACAACACACCATACATCACTACACAGGTATAGAAAATACACTACACACCATATATCACTACACAGGTATAGAAAATACAACACACCATATATCACTACACAGGTATGGAAAATACAACACACCATACATCACTACACAGGTATGGAAAATATAACACATCATACATCACTACACAGGTATAGAAAATGCACAACACACCATACATCACTACACAGGTATGGAAAATATAACACACTATATATCACTACACAGGTATGGAAAATATAACACATCATACATCACTACACAGGTATAGAAAATGCACAACACACCATACATCACTACACAGGTATGGAAAATATAACACACTATATATCACTACAGTGTAGAAAATACACAACATGATTTAAGTGTAATTACCAACAAAGCTTAGATTGTGTTAATATTTATGATATTGGTTAAATGTTCAATAAATACACAATCATGGAATTATGTTTATATATTCCCATATTTGAGATTGTTGATTACTGTAATAAACAGGTACATGTAATTTAGGTGTGAGGTGCCTTATACGTGCCAGTATCTTACAGCATTGTACTTATAAGGGTTTATGTGAAATCTACATGTATATTTATCCCTCAATGGTTTGTAGTCCGCTGTAATATTTATAGGTATCAGCACATCAAGCTAAGCGGAAGATAGCGGAATCAACCAAAACACCTATTGAATTCCTGGCGAAATATGATGAGCTCAAATCCAAGAAGTAAGACTCTCAAACCTGAATACTGTAAACATATTATGTTTGGCTAGTACCTGAATACTGTAAACATATAATGTTTGGCTAGTACCTGAATACTGTAAACGTATTATGTTTGGCTAGTACCTGAATACTGTAAACATATAATGTTTGGCTAGTACCTGAATACTGTAAACGTATTATGTTTGGCTAGTACCTGAATACTGTAAACGTATTATGTTTGGCTAGTACCTGAATACTGTAAACGTATAATGTTTGGCTAGTACCTGAATACTGTAAACGTATAATGTTTGGCTAGTACCTGAATACTGTAAACATATAATGTTTGGCTAGTACCTGAATACTGTAAACGTATAATGTTTGGCTAGTACCTGAATACTGTAAACGTATTATGTTTGGCTAGTACCTGAATACTGTAAACGTATTATGTTTGGCTAGTACCTGAATACTGTAAACGTATTATGTTTGGCTAGTACCTGAATACTGTAAACGTATAATGTTTGGCTAGTACCTGAATACTGTAAACGTATTATGTTTGGCTAGTACCTGAATACTGTAAACGTATAATGTTTGGCTAGTACCTGAATACTGTAAACGTTTAATGTTTGGCTAGTACCTGAATACTGTAAACGTATAATGTTTGGCTAGTACGATATTTGGCGGAAATTTATTTTTTAACAAGTTGGCGTTGATTTGATTTAGCGTATTCCTGAATGTGACTAGTATTATACATTTATGCATGGCATTAATCGATGTACTTGATATAGCGGAAGCAGCATTTGCCAAAAGCGCTAAATAGAATACACAGCCAAATGTAGTACGTTTAGAGTATATATTATACATCATATTATGATTCGTACCATTATGTTTATTTGTTCATTTCTATACATTGTTTTGTGACTTTCAAACAAAAAAATTGTGTTCAACCTCAACTTTAACTTAACTTTCAATTAAGAATAGGCACACATTGATTATCTTCTCCCTGATATTACAAATAAAGTTTGAGATACATGTTTTAATTACAAGTCTGAGCTAGCCTGCATAATATAATAAACTTTCCTCCATAATTTTTGTGAGAAAGACAAATCTTCTGGTTATATTTTTTAAAACCAGGGTACTTATTTTGTTAAACAGTAAAATGAAAGATTTAGCTTCGGATAAATACAAATTGAATGAGTGAATGAATGGGGATGTATGGCTGCACACAGTTATATTGAATTGGCTAAATATACATGTATTTTCCGTAATGTTGAACTGTCTTTAGGCCACATCAAAATAATTTCTTGTTCCTTGGACCCTGCATGCTCATATTATAATAAAACAGTACAAACAATATTACTATTAATTTTCCGCATTCCAGTAAATTTTGTGCTGTTTTCTGTTCTATTTCCACCTTATTTTTCATATTTTAAATAGTTTTAATTTATAAATCAGTGAAAAAAATATAACTGTCCACACAAATTTATTTATGTACTGCCTAAAAATTTTGCCTACAATAGAAAATGATTTTATCATCAAATCGCTCGCCCACTTGTACTTTTTTTCATTGGACGTCTGATGAACAAGAAATTACATTGGTGTGGCCTTAGCATTGACTAATTTTGACTTGTTTTAACAGCAACAGGGAGCTGGACCCGTTTGTTTTCCTCCTCTCCAAACTGTGTGAGGAAGAAGAGGTGCGATATTCAGAGTATCATTGCATGTTGCATCTTATATCTAATCTCATTACATATAACTAGTATATCATATAACCAATGTCATATCATTGCATGTTACATGTTATAAGTTATCTCATTACATGTAACCAGTATATCATTTTACCAATAATATCATATCATTGCATGTTACATGTTATAAGTTATCTCATAACATGTAACCAATATATCATTTTACCAATAATATATCGTTGCATGTTACATATTATAAGTAATCTCATTACATGTAACCAGTATATCATGTTACCAATAATATCATATCATTGCATGTTATATATTATAAGTAATCTCGTTACATATAACCAGTATATCATTTTACCAATAATATCATATCATTGCATGTTACATGTTATAAGTAATCTCATTACATGTAACCAGTATATCATGTTACCAATAATATCATATCATTGCATGGTACATATTATAAGTAATCTCATTACATGTAACCAGTATATCATTTTACCAATAATATCATATCATTGCATGTTACATATTATAAGTAATCTCATTACATGTAACCAGTATATCATTTTACCAATAATATCATATCATTGCATGTTACATGTTATAAGTAATCTCATTACATGTAACCAGTATATCATTTTACCAATAATATCATATCATTGCATGTTATATATTATAAGTAATCTCGTTACATATAACCAGTATATCATTTTACCAATAATATCATATCATTGCATGTTACATGTTATAAGTAATCTCATTACATGTAACCAGTATATCATGTTACCAATAATATCATATCATTGCATGGTACATATTATAAGTAATCTCATTACATGTAACCAGTATATCATTTTACCAATAATATCATATCATTGCATGTTACATATTATAAGTAATCTCATTACATGTAACCAGTATATCATTTTACCAATAATATCATATCATTACATGGTACATATTATAAGTAATCTCATTACATGTAACCAGTATATCATGTTACCAATAATATCATAACATAAGCGAGTAATATCATTACTTATAACCACAGGCATATATCATCCAAAAAAAATCTTGACAAGCAATTTTTGACATGGTCCCCGAAAAAGTGGGGGGCCAACTCTATGATAATTCACCTTTATGTATGTAATTTTAAGGTTCTTCGATCCTCAGCCTCAAAGTATTTTTTTCATCATATAAATGTTATTCATCCTTCGAAATTCATGAATGAAATAAAAAAAAGAAATTCACTGATGGTATCCATACATTTTACGAAGCTTTTGCAAGTTTTGCCCATGGTGGATGTAATGGAATAAATATACAAGTTTAGATAAAATTAGGGAGAAAAAAAAGATTGTAGCGGTGCAATGGCGGGTCGAGCCCTTTTGGAGTGTGTAGTAAGTACTTCTCTTTGAGATCACTGAGCTAAGCAGTTCGCGGAGTCCTTGCATATACAATACTTAATAAATTTATCGATATAAAACACAGGTTTATGGTACAAATAAACACATTCCAGATAATTTAGAGTTATCAAACATTGCTGAAGTAAAAAGTTGGGGCAACCCCCCGCTGCTAAGTGCCTGAACCATTATTGCATTGTACGTAACTAAAACTATCATTACATATAATCATTAAATCATTGCATGTAACTAATACTATCATAAAATGTAACAATATCATTCCATGTAACCAGTTCTTATTTAATACATGTAACCTGGTATTTCGGAACATTTAGTATGAAATAAGTAACATTTCATGTAATATGTTACCATTCACATCATTTTATGTTATGTATGAAAAAAATTAAGAATTATCATTGCTTGTATATGTATACCCAGTACATGCAGCATAAGTAATTCGCAGTGCATTAAATGATTAATTGTCAAATGTAGGATGTAATGGCAATGCTTGTAATAAATATATAGAGTGTTTATTACATGTAAAGTGTAAGAATAATGTCATAATATTTCACAAATTACAGATCAAAATCATTAAATGTTTTATGTAAAAAGTTACAGTATATTGCAAAAATTCGCAATTAACAAGTAATATCACATATTATTATTTTCCACTTTTCTTGTCATCTTGAAATTTTAGGGTTTTATCATAGTATGTAACTATGTAATTCAATTTTTTTTATTTATTTGTGTAAAAAATTGATCACACCATATTTATGTTTTTACTTTGTATTTATTTCAGACAAAGGATTATCTGGCCAGAAATGCAAAGGACCGGGCTGATAGGTCAGGAGTGTCCTTGACCTCACACAGCAAGGTCATCTCTCAGCTTCCCGCCCCGGGGACCAAAATCACCATGCAGGATTTCACTGAGGTATGAAATTAGTCTGTAGTCACAAAACTGTTTCACTGAAGAAAGAAAGTTTATTTGTCTGTGGTTTTAAGTTAATTTTACTGAGGTAAGAAATAGCTCTGTAGTCTCAAGTTTGTTTTATTAAAGTAAAAAAATAGGTCTGTATCATATCTTTTTAGTTAATCGTCTGTAATATACACATGTATGATGACATTTAAAGACACAAATAACTACAGGTATACACTCATATCATTTTTATTTTTCTTACATAAATATGTTAACAGCTGAAAGACACAAATAACTACAGGTATACACTCATATCATTTTATTTTTCTTACATAAATATGTTGACAGCTGAAAGACACATTATTTAAAGAATCCAAAGCAATGGCTGCCACCACAGCATCGGAAATTTTACGCAAAGCTCTGCAGGAGAAACCTACCAAACGGAACGGTATATATTCAACAGGCTTTGTAGTTACAGCGGTATTCACAATACATCTGTTACTCACATCTACTTATTATGTACAACTTATTTAGTCGTTAACATTACTGTATTTTAATTAATATGCTAATGCATAGAAGGATTTGTTAATTGAAACAAATTTCTTTCTGAAATGATAAGTGTTTGACGAGATCTCTAATGGCATGTTTAGTTGATTGATTGGTTGGTTGATTGATTGGTTGATGATTGATTGATTGATTGATTGGTTGGTTGATTGATTGGTTGATTGATTGGTTGATTGATTGATTGATTGGTTGATTGATTGGTTGATTGATTGATTGATTGATTGATTGGTTGATGATTGATTGATTGATTGCTGGTGGAATCAATACGAACTGAAAGATTCATGTTATCGATAGAAATGAGATCATTTTTGTGAGTTACATACAAATGAATGAAAATGCCGTGTGTGTTTTGTAATTATTAATAATAATGATGACAAATAGTGGAATGTTTGCAGCAAGTATTTGTAATAACCGTGATTAACAGACTTCTTTGTAATTGCCTACAAGTTTGACATGTAAATCTATTTTATTTTCTGTTGCACCGAAATACATGAACTAAGGTATTCAGTTTTAAAAAGGATCATGTGAACAAAGTCTAAATTTGACATGCACAGTAAACTCGATTAGTACAAACACAGATATAGCAAAGTTTGTGGAGCCCCCGAAAATTTTTTTAACACAGTCTTGCACAATTTTATGGCTGTAATTAATTCAAATTGTATCAAATTTTTGTATATAGCAAAATATTTATTGACTTGGGTCCTATAGATATAAAAAGTAACAAATTTTAAAACTGTTATAACAAATTTCATTATAGTTTGAAATGCAAGCGAAACCAATTGACATTATTGTGTTAATGAATTTATTTTTACATAAACTGTTCAATATACAGTCTGATCATTATCAGTTTTAAAAGAATGTATTTTCATTTTTTGCCTTGATTAGCATAAATTGTAGTCTGGTGTAGAAAACATGAATATGGTTAATTCACTTTGCTAATTATTACAAGTTATTACAAGCATTGGTTCCTAGAACTTTGCTATAACTGAATTTTACAGTACATCTATTTAATTGTTTGTTGCAGTAAATATTCCCCCACAGCCAGACTGGTTGTTCAAAAGGCCGTCCCTGACCCTGGACTTCATTGTCGGGGTAGATGAACCATCAGACCAGGTAAGGCAAAATATTTCTAGTAGATCAACGTCATGGGACTATTCAACAGTCTAAAATATTAAATACAAAGAGCAGTGTAAGACCGAACACCACATAATTTCTTCCTCATCTTGTAGAACATTGTCCCTTTAGGAAGTATGTCCGTCTCTGCCCAGGAGCACGCCATCTTGGATGACATGTTGAATTGTATGCAGGTAAGTTACCATTACAGCATAGTCTGTTATCATTGAGTTATCATTACAGCATGGTCAGTTATCATTGAGTTATCATTACAGCATGGTTAGTTACCATTGAGTTACCATTACAGCTTGGTTAGTTATCATTGCGTTATCATTACAGCATGGTCAGTTATCATTGAGTTATCATTACAGTATGGTTAGTTGTCAGTGAGTGATCATTACAGCATGGTTAGTTATCATTGCGTTATCATTACAGCATAGTCTGTTATCATTGAGTTATCATTACAGCATGGTCAGTTATCATTGAGTTATCTTTACAGTATGGTTAGTTGTCAGTGAGTTATCATTACAGCATGGTTAGTTGTCAGTGAGTGATCATTACAGCATGGTTAGTTGTCAGTGAGTGATCATTACAGCATGGTCAGTTATCATTGAGTTACCATTACAGCATTGTCAGCTACCATTGAGTTTTCATTACAGCATGGTCAGTTATCATTGAGTTATCATTACAGCATGGTTAGTTGTCAGTGAGTGATCATTACAGCATGGTTAGTTATCATTGAGTTATCATTACAGCATGGTTAGTTATCATTGAGTTATCATTACAGCATGGTTATTTATCATTGAGTTATCATTACAGCATGATTAGTCATCATTGAGTTATCATTACAGCATGGTTAGTTATCATTGAGTTATCATTACAGCATGGTTAGTTATCATTGAGTTATCATGACAGCATGGTTAGTCATCATTGAGTTATCATTACAGCATGGTTAGTTATCATTGAGTTATCATTACAGCATGATTAGTCATCATTGAGTTATCATTACAGCATGGTTAGTTATCATTGAGTTATCATTACAGCATGGTTAGTTATCATTGAGTTATCATGACAGCATGGTTAGTCATCATTGAGTTATCATTACAGCATGGTTAGTTATCATTGAGTTATCACTACAGCATGGTTAGTTATCATTGAGTTATCATTACAGCATGGTCAGTTATCATTGAGTTATCATTACAGCATGGTTAGCTGTCATTGAGTTATCATTACAGCATGGTTAGTTATCATTGAGTTATTACTACAGCATGGTTATTTATCATTGAGTTATCATTACAGTATGGTTAGTTGTCAGTGAGTTATCATTACAGCATGGTTAGTTGTCAGTGAGTGATCATTACAGCATGGTTAGTTATCATTGAGTTATCACTACAGCATGGTTAGTTATCATTGAGTTATCATTACAGCATGGTCAGTTATCATTGAGTTATCATTACAGCATGGTTAGCTGTCATTGAGTTATCATTACAGCATGGTTAGTTATCATTGAGTTATTACTACAGCATGGTTATTTATCATTGAGTTATCATTACAGTATGGTTAGTTGTCAGTGAGTTATCATTACAGCATGGTTAGTTGTCAGTGAGTGATCATTACAGCATGGTTAGTTATCATTGAGTTATCACTACAGCATGGTTAGTTATCATTGAGTTATCATTACAGCATGGTCAGTTATCATTGAGTTATCATTACAGCATGGTTAGTTGTCAGTGAGTGATCATTACAGCATGGTTAGTTATCATTGAGTTATCATTACAGCATGGTTAGTTATAATTGAGTTATCATTACAGCATGGTTATTTATCATTGAGTTATCATTACAGCATGGTTAGTCATCATTGAGTTATCATTACAGCATGGTTAGTTATCATTGAGTTATAATTACAGCATGGTCAGTTATCATTGAGTTATCATGACAGCATGGTTAGTCATCATTGAGTTATCACTACAGCATGGTTAGTTGTCAGTGAGTTATCACTACAGCATGGTTAGTTATCATTGAGTTATCATTACAGCATGGTTAGGTGTCAGTGAGTTATCATTACAGCATGGTTATTTATCATTGAGTTATCATTACAGCATGGTTAGTTATCATTGAGTTATCATTACAGCATGGTTAGTTGTCAGTGAGTTATCACTACAGCATGGTTAGTCATCATTGAGTTATCATTACAGCATGGTTAGTTATCATTGAGTTATCACTACAGCATGGTTAGTTGTCAGTGAGTTATCACTACAGCATGGTTAGTTATCATTGAGTTATCATTACAGCATGGTTAGTTGTCAGTGAGTTATCATTACAGCATGGTTATTTATCATTGAGTTATCATTACAGCATGGTTAGTTATCATTAAGTTATCATTACAGCATGGTTATTTATCATTGAGTTATCATTACAGCATGGTTAGTTATCATTGAGTTATCACTACAGCATGGTTAGTTGTCAGTGAGTTATCATTACAGCATGGTTAGTTATCATTGAGTTATCATTACAGCATGGTTAGTTATCATTGAGTTTTCACTACAGCATGGTCAGTTATCATTAAGTTATCATTACAGCATGGTTAGTTATCATTGAGTTATCATTACAGCATGGTTATTTATCATTGAGTTATCATTCCAGCATGGTTAGTTATCATTGAGTTATCACTACAGCATGGTTAGTTATCATTGAGTTATCATTACAGCATGGTCAGTTATCATTGAGTTATCATTACAGCATGGTTAGTTATCATTGAGTTATCATTACAGCTTGGTTATTTATCATTGAGTTATCATTACAGCATGGTCAGTTATCATTGAGTTATCATTACAGCATGGTTAGTTGTCAGTGAGTTATCATTACAGCTTGGTTATTTATCATTGAGTTATCATTACAGCATGGTTAGTTGTCAGTGAGTTATCATTACAGCATGGTTAGTTATCATTGAGTTATCATTACAGCATGGTTAGTTGTCAGTGAGTTTTCATTTCAGTATGGTTAGTTGTCAGTGAGTTATCATTACAGCATGGTTAGTTGTCAGTGAGTTATCATTACAGCATTGTCAGTTGTCAGTGAGTTATCATTACAGCATGGTTAGTTGTCACTGAGTTATCATTACAGCAAGGTTAGTTATCAGTGAGTTAGGATGTGTTTGGACAGCCCTGTAAAAAATCTGTTTAATTAAATGCCTGGTTTTTGTGGAAGTTTAAAATGAGGCTTGGGTAGACTAAAATGAGGCAGTGTGTCTGACTCGTAGGTTTTCAACCAACAACTGATGGTTTTTTTAGTAAAAGGAAAAAAAACCCACTGCACCACACATTCCACATTGAAATAGTATAGGAGAAAACTGAATTATGAACAAGTGGTAATATAAGGGTTAATTTAAAACATGGTATTATTTTAACCACATAGTTTTGAAAGAATTACTTTGAATTTAAAACATGGTATTATTTTAACCACATAGTTTGGAAAAAATTACTTTGATATCCCTACAGGGTATTGAGGGTAAATACATCCTGGCCCGAGCCCTAACAGAGCGCTACGCCCCGAAAGAGTTTATGCTGGACCAGAGTCTGGGTATGTACATTTATGTACTGTAGTTAGGGCCATTTCTTTTGTATTTTAATGTGGGGCTGTTTTATGCCAGTGGGCATAACATCACACTTGGCAAAACAATTGTGCCTCTCTTTAAGGAACATATAACATGTATTTGGGTAGATGTAAAATCCACAATGATATGTTTATGCAATTACATTGTACATGTATTTATGTTGATGCTCTAATCATCTTTCATATCAGCTGCTTTAATACAATCAGAGTGAGTCTCATGTCATCTTTTTGCATCGTAGATCCCTCCCTACAGGACCTGGTGCGGCGGATCCTCCCCCTCTGTTGTAACTACTCCACAGTTGTCCGATTTATTGAAGGTAAGATGTGTATTTTACAAGGGCAGGTTTCCTTAAATGTGTTGTGTTTTGCCCTGAAAATAAGATTAATTGCTTAAAGCTGCTTGGTCCGATTTTATATCAAATTTTATGCACGCTTTTAGACGATGGTTATGCTAAGTATATGTATAATAATAGACATTGCAGTAGTTTTCCCAGTCAATTAAACCAAATTTCAATGAAGAAAAATATGTACAAAATTTGCTAACAAATCAAACGACATAAAAGGGTACCGCGTTATTTCGCCTCATGTTAAGTTTCACCCCAGACGATGAGACGGGTATGGTTGTATTACGACTTTGCCATCGCTTTGAATAAAGGTCGAAATGATCAGACAAGTTACAAATAAACATGTATACGTTTTTTTCGCTAATATTTCTGAAGTTTGCTTTCTTTCCAATCGATGCATAGCATCCGGGTTGAATGACCTCGATCATTAGGGGGACGAAACCAAACGGTTTCTTTTTCTAAACATTTCCGTGATGCATTTTGGTTTGTTTTTTCGTTTGCCCAAAAAGAAATTATTTTTATTTACTTTGAATATTTCTAACTTTGAAAGGAGACTGATTCTTCTGGTGTAAATAGGAGAAAGTCCATAACTTTCTAACATAAATGGTTTGTATGGAAAAAAATTTGAAACTGTAATAACAAATAAGATTAACCATTGGATGTACCTGAAATGTTTGGTTATTATTTGTTTCGCTATAAACTATTTAGTAAAAAAAATTTCATATACTGTGGAATCATTAGAATTCATGGTGGCTAAATTTCGTGAGTAGCTCTACCCCAAGAATTTACATTCTCCACAGAAAAAAGGAAGAATTAATCTTTCCTACTGAAACTGAAAACTGACGCATCCACGAAATTACTTCCCCACGCAAAAAATTCACAATCCTCAAAAATTGGGCACCACAAATTTAAATGATTACACAGTATTTTAGCGTTTAAATTTGAGTGGTTTCCTCTATCTTTATACATAGTTCGTTTCCTAAAGAAGATCAATAAGGTCTAAAAATGGCCACAACCATCACTCCATTCATTGATATATCTGAGTTTGTGACCACAACTTCACATTTCATATTGTAAATGTTTTATATTTGGCCTGTACGATATTTTGCGGAAATTTGTTTTTGAACAAGTTGGCGTAGATGTAAACTAGCGTATTCTTGAATGTGACTATTGTTATACATGTACATACATGCATGGCATTTAGCGATGTACTTGAATTAGCGGAAGTAGAATTCTGTTAAAAGTGCTAAATAGAATACACAGCCAAATGTAGTACGTTAACAGTATTGTCAATACCATGATTTGCAAAAACAGTTATTCAATTTCCCATCGATATTGATCAAACACATTACGGAGACTTGATGATATAAAATACTAGATAAGAATTTCTCCATAGAAAATGTTTTGTGGTAGTTATGATAAAATCTTTAAATCTTCAAATTGGCTTTTGTAGAGAAATCAGCATTTGAGTATGGACTAGTGAACCAGGCCCTAAGTGCTGCAATGAGAACTCTGATCAAAGTAAGGCTGTTCATGAATCACTGCAATGAGAACTCTGATTAAAGTAAGACTGTTCATGAATCACTGCAATGAGAACTCTGATTAAAGTAAGACTGTTCATGAATCACTGCAATGAGAACTCTGATTAAAGTAAGACTGTTCATGAAACACTGCAATGAGAACTCTGATTAAAGTAAGACTGCTCATGAATCACTGCAATGAGAACTCTGATTAAAGTAAGACTGTTCATGAATCACTGCAATGAGAACTCTGATCAAAGTAAGACTGCTCATGAATCACTGCAATGAGAACTCTGATTAAAGTAAGACTGCTCATGAATCACTGCAATGAGAACTCTGATCAAAGTAAGACTGCTCATGAATCACTGCAATGAGAACTCTGATTAAAGTAAGACTGTTCATGAATCACTGCAATGAGAACTCTGATTAAAGTAACGCTGTTCATGAATCACTGCAATGAGAACTCTGATTAAAGTAAGACTGCTCATGAATCACTGCAATGAGAACTGTGATTAAAGTAAGGCTGTTCATGAATCACTGCAACGAGAACTCTGATCAAGTAAGACTGTTCATGAATCACTGCAACGAGTTCTCTGATTAAAGTAAGACTGCTCATGAATCACTGCAATGAGAACTCTGATTAAAGTAAGGCTGTTCATGAATCAAACTAAAATTTCACTATGTATTATTGAACTGTTTATGAAAAAATATTAACTGCATTTGCTAAGAATTTGTCTGCAGTGATTGCAACCAATATGAAAGCGAGTAAAATACTGTTTTAACAGTAGATTCTCATCTTGATTTGCAAAAAGATCACAAAGATATTGTAAACCTACTTTTATTCGCGAGTGAGAAATTTCCGCGAGTTCGCGAGAGAATCGTCATTGCAAATGTTTCTCGTCCGAACCAGCCCTGTCGTATGGCTGCTATAACAACACAAGTCTTTTAAAGGCTTACTCGAGAAAATTAGTCATCGCGAACTAGTTTGTGTCCAGTAAATCGCGAAATAATGTCATTGCGAATAAAAGTTGGTTTACACTAGTGTCTAGATAATTGATATTAGGATAACTGAAGCTCCCTGTAGTGGGTTTTTTTCTGATTGAGGTTTTTTTTTTCACAGGATTACATGGTGTTGGTGGCTCAGCTGGAACACCAGTACAGACTAGTAAGTACTGGTACTAAGTCTTCAAGTCTTGTACTAAGTCTAGTACTAAGTCTTGTAAGTCGTATCCTAGAGGGGTTAAAGAAATTGATTGCAAACAATGGTTGATGGAAAAGAAGAATTGAATGAAAAATGAATTCTTTTTCTCTCTCTCTCTCCCTCCATTTCCCTTTTTCTCCCCACCATCTAGAGCTACCGTATATCAGGTTTTTTCCATGTCATGTTTTCTCTGCGATTCAGAACCTAGAACGGTATATTATAAAATTTACGTGAATCAAATTTTCACTATTTCAGTGTCATAGTGAAAATATAATTCAAGATTGTTTAAACCTGTGAAGTAAGAGGGTAAAAGTATCTCAATTGCTGCTCTTTATAATGAAAAATTCGGACAATTAAGACCATTTACATGATTTCCTAATGTTAAATAATTACCGATAATTATTTTCAGAAACGCAACAGTCATAGATAAATAGATCATGTACTGTTACTTGTACATGTAGCTCAGGTATAATTAGACATCGGGTTACGCAAGAAAAGCGCCCGTTTCAATTTCTATTCAATGAATTATTATATAAACTACGGCGCTTGTCCCCCGATCCCGCAATTTCTACTCTAAACTTACTGAACACAGTTCATTGTACTTTTACATACCTGTTTACTTCATAAGGAAAGAGAGAACTATATTATAAGAACAAAACTTTGTATCAAATTTAGGCTGATATATTTTCTGTGATTCGGAAATCGTTGCGAACAAAGCGGAAATTGGATACACGCTGAAGAAACCTGATATACAGTATTAAGTACATTCTTTCATAACAGTAGCTAATAGAAAGTGAATATAAATTTATTTATTTCTCTCCCACTCTTTCCTATTTTTCTCTATCCACTTTAAGGTATTGTGACGTACTTGTTTTCATCATATTGATTTAATTTTAATGCTACATGTATATGCATATTTTGCTGGTATATTTTTGCTTGATTTTACTAAAGACATCTTTTTTAATAAATATAACATTTTCTTTACAGGGAAATCTGAGTCTCCAGAAAATGTGGTTTTACATACAGCCCACCATGAAAACTTTAGACATTCTGGCATCAGTTTCCAATTCTGTAAACAAGGTTGGAGGAGTGATTTGTTACCACACTACTCATTTTATATCTACCAATTCTGTTGAGTAGTAATGGATGAATGTTCCTTAGTGTACATAGTTTTGGTTAATGTATTTAACACATTTTACGCCAGTACTTAATTTCCTCAATTCAAATGTTTTTTAATAAATCGCAGGAACATAAAATCATGAATGCCAAATTTTTATCATAGTTTCATGTAGTTTATGTATGTCAAAAAAATAAAAGCGAGATTTTAAAATTTGAGAGAATTGCTTCTCGCGATTTTACAAAGATATTAAATCCTGGCATTTAATTAGGAATCTACAGTAATTGTAATTATGTTTTATTATCAATCTTGTATTGCGTTTCTGCGACAGATCTAGAAGACCTACTCATTGCTTTGTAACAGGCTTTTAGTTTTTTAAAATCTCCTTTTTTATTCCAGGGGGAATGTATTGGAGGATCTGTTCTCAGTCTTCTTCATGATAAAACAAGTGGATTAGTGGGGTAAGATTATAAGTGGATTAGTGGGGTAAGATTATAAGTGGAATAGTGGGGTAAGATGATAAGTGGATTAGTGGGGTAAGATGATAAGTGGATTAGTGGGGTAAGATGATAAGTGGATTAGTGGGGTAAGATGATAAGTGGGGTAAGATGATAAGAGGATTAGTGCGGTAAGATTATAAGTGGATTAGTGGGGTAAGTGGATAAGTGGAGTAAGATAATATGTGGATAAGTGGGGTAAGATAATTGGTGGGGTTATATAATAAGAGGATTAATTGAGTAAGATAATAAGTAAATAAGTGGAGTGAGATAATAACTTGATCGGTGAGTTATTATAAGAAGTGAATTATTAGAGTATTAAAGATTATTGTGGTAAGATAGTAAGAGAATAAGAGGAATAAGAGAATTCAATTCATAATAAGTGGGTTTGTTGGGTAAGATAATAAGTGGATTAGTGGAATATGTTAATTAGTGGATTAAGATGATATGTGTTTTTGTAAGGATTAGATTAGTGGGATGAAATTGTTATTAGATGATTGGGGACAATATGTAGCAAATTAATAGGGTAAAATAGTTTAACGAATAAATTGGATCAGTTAATTTATTTAGTAGATGAGTGGTATGAGTAGATGAGTTTATGAGTAGATAAAGAGGTAGGTTATACAGTGGATAAGTAGGGTCAGATAATAAGTGGATAAATGGGGTAAGGTAATAAGTTTTATTAAATTAAGGGGATTTGTGGAAATTAGTGGATTTATAGGATAATGAAAATGAGTTAAATATATTGTTTGGGAAGAGAAGAAATAGAAGCTAAAATCAAGAAATAAATTTTACATTTACAATTATAATACTGAAAACATACTGTTCTTATTAAACTGTTATATATTTGCAGGGATTCCAAAGGTCAAGATCTTTGTCTCTATCTCACTCAGGCGGTAAGTTAAAATTAGGGATAAATAGAATTTATCATAGACCCAAAGATTCAACAACATAGATGTTGTCCACTGTCAAGTAAATACAGCTGAGATTAAAAAATGGCATCATATAGAACATAAGCTAGATAGATTTTCCAAACTGAAAAGCCCAAAGAACGTAGGGACATACCTACAGTGTTTATACAGTGTCTTTTCTATTTAGGCTTGTGTTCCTTATTTTGAAATCTTGGAGAAGTGGATATATAAAGGAATCATATCTGATCCTTACTCTGAGGTAAGTTTTTAAAAAGCCTACTATGTTGAAAAAATATAAAAAACCAACTTTTATTCGTGTGTGATAAGTTTTTGCAAGGTTCGCGAGAGCCACATCGTAAATATTTCTTGCCGTGAACTACTCCTCAAATACCTCTGGTATAATATTTTCCAGATAATTTACTGTGGTTTACAAAAATTATGCGCTGGAAACCAGTTTATCTGTGGTAAATCATGAATGAAAGTAGTCGCAAATAAAAGTTGGTTTACAGTAACAGGTTTTATCTGGTCTGTCTTAATCTTGTTAAGTGTACATCCTGATGATAAGAGAACCTGTTTGTTTTTACAAGTTCCTAGTGGAGGAGAATGAAACAATCAACAAAGAGAAGCTACAGGAGGAATACAATGACGCGTACTGGGAGGGGCACTACACCATCTGTCGCGAACGCATCCCCGTGTTTCTGGAGCAGGTGGCCAATAAGGTCCTCAACACTGGGAAATATCTCAACGTTGTGAGGCTCTGTGGTAAGTCAGGAAATATCTTAACATAGTGAGGCTCTGTGGTAAGTCAAGAATTCTCTCAAAGTGTGAGGTTCTGTGGTAAGTCCAGAATTATCTCAAAGTGTGAGGCTCTGTGGTAAGTCAGGAATTATTTCAATGTGTGAGGTTCTGTGGTAAGTCAAGAATTATCTCAAAGTGTGAGGCTCTGTGGTAAGTCAGGAATTATCTTAATGTTGTGAGGCTCTGTGGTAAGTCAGGAATTATCTCAATGTTGTGAGGCTCTGTGGTAAGTTACGATTTATCTCAAAGTGTGAGGCTCTGTGGTAAGTCAAGAATTATCTCAAGGTTGTGAGACTCTGGTAAGTCAAGAATTATCTCAAAGTGTGAGGCTCTGTGGTAAGTCAAGAATTATCTCAAAGTGTGAGGCTCAGTGGTAAGTCAAGAATTATCTTAACATAGTGAGGCTCTGTTGTAAGTAAAGGATTATCTCAACATTATGAGGTTGTGTGGTAAGTCTAGAATTATCTCAAGATATTGAGGCTCTGTGGTAAGTCAAGAATTATCTCTATGTAGTACAGTTTTTACGCAACTCAATAATTATCTTAACAATGTTGGGATGTGTGGTAAGTCAAGAATTATCTTAATGTCGTGAGGCTGTGTGGTAAGTCAAGAATCATCTTTATAATGTCGTGAGGCTGTGTGGTAAGTCAAGAATCATCTTAATGTCGTTAGGCTGTGTGGTAAGTCAAGAATTATCTTAATGTCATGAGGCTCTGTGGTAAGTCAAGAATTATCTTAATGTAGTACAGTTTTTACGTGACATAATAATTATCTCAACAATGTGGGGATTTGTGGTAAGTCCAGAATTATCTTAATGTCATGAGGCTATGTGGTAAGTCAAGAATTATCTCAAAAGATGTATGTGATAGGTCAAGAATTACCAAGAAATAATGAGTCAAAGAAAAAAACATTCATAGGTTTTGGTCTTGATGTTGCAATCACTGAAATGTTTTGTAATAATTTGGTTGTCAGGTCGAGATGTGCAGTGCCCATGTGCCGAGGAGATAGTGTATACAGTCAAGGAACGAAAGTACTATGAACAGATAGAGAAGGCCTACGAGTACTCCAGTAAACTCCTGCTGGAGCTACTGGTGGAGGAGAAGGAACTCATGGCAAGAATCAGGTAAACTGGGTCCTTAAAAACGTGCATGACTGAGGTAAAACCTTGAATTCATTGCATTGCTATTGTGAAGAAGCTACACTAAAAGCACTTAGCAGATTTAAATAATATCCATCGGCATAGCTCCTTACATATGTTTGATAAAAACATTTTATATCCTTGTAAGGCAATGGTGGTCTCAATGTTTAGTCTGAGAATATTAGTTTACAAAAGTTTAATTCTTCAATCAAGGCATTCTTCATTTTTTTCCTTGGTTTTTACAGGTCTATCAAGCACTACTTCCTCTAAGACAAGGGAGACTTCATTATTTTCTTGTTCTTACAGGTCTATCAAACACTTCTTCCTCTTAGACAAGGGAGACTTCATTATTTTCTTGTTCTTACAGGTCTATCAAACACTACTTCCTCTTAGACAAGGGAGACTTCATTATTTTCTTGTTCTTACAGGTTTATCAAATACTACTTCCTCTTAGACAAGGGAGACTTCATTAGTTTCTTGTTTTTACAGGTCCATCAAACACTACTTCCTCTTAGACAAGGGAGACTTTATTAGTTTCTTGTTTTTACAGGTCCATCAAACACTACTTCCTCTTAGATTAGGGAGACTTCATTATTTTCTTGTTTTTACAGATCCATCAAACACTACTTCCTGTTAGACAAGGGAGACTTCATTGTTCAGTTTATGGATATGACGGAGGATGAGATGAGACAGGATATGGAGAATATAACCCCCACACGACTAGAGACCTTACTGGAGCTCGCCCTGAGAACCAGTACAGCTAACACTGACCAGTTTAAGGATGATCTAAGGTACAGGCAGTTCTTACTCCATACAAGTAGAGGTTATAAAGGAGATGAAGTATGCCCTGTAAGATGGGTCAAGTAAGAGAAAGAAGTGATTAATATTATTAAAATGAATTTTTTTTTGCAGAGTGGATCTACTGCCCTTTGATTTAATTACACAACTATTTAAAATCCTCTCTATAGAGACTAAGAAGGAGAAAGGTTAGATGAAGTCTATATTGATCTCTCTCTCTCTCTCTCTCTCTCTCTCTCTCTCTCTCTCTCTCTCTCTCTCTCTCTCTCAGTTAAGAATGATGTAGTGTTGTGATGATGAAAATTATCATGATTATTATTATCATGATGATGATGATGATGATGATTTTTTAGAGTACAAGGTGGATCCCACTGACCTTCACCTCTCGGGACTCGAGTCTTTTTCCTTTGACTATATGGTTAAGTGGCCGGTCTCCTTGGTCCTTAACAGAAAGGTATTGATCAGAACTGCTGCAAGTGTTATAGTTTGTATTCTTTCATTGCCTTATAAGAAATAATGTGGGGTTTTTTTTTTACAGCAGTTTACTGCATTTCATGAGAAACTTTTAGGGGAATATGAAGTGAAAAGAGAACTTTTAAAAAAATATATTACATGCACATTATGTGAAGTCGGTTTAATGTTAAAAGGTGCATTTGTCTAGATTTTTTATTGTTTAGCTTTTTCAAATTTCTTTAAATCAAAATTTTGGCATAAAATCCTAATTGAAAAAAAAGAATTAAGTGTTATGTAAATACACTTTCCTTTTTGAAGGAAATGTGAAAGAACAATTGGCTGTTTGGTAGGGGGGCCTATTTACATTTTGAATTATTATGATAACCAAATGCTATCCAGACCCATCCCTTAGACATAATTTTATACTGATAATTTTAAAACCTTTAATACGAAGTTGTTTAATTTTCAGGCCTTAATCAGATACCAGATGCTATTCAGACATCTGTTTTACTGCAAGCATGTGGAGAGACAGCTGTGTAGGTGAGTAGTACATGTAGTGATAGGATGTAGATGAGGAATCAGTGAGGTAGTACATGAAGTGATGGGATGTAGATGAGGAATCAGTGAGGTAGTACATGAAGTGATGGGATGTACATGAGGAATCAGTGAGGTAGTACATGTAGTGATGGGATGTAGATGAGGAATCAGAGAGGTAGTACATGAAGTGATGGGATGTAGATGAGGAATTAGAGAGGTAGTACATGAAGTGATGGGATGTAGATGAGGAATCAGTGAGGTAGTACATGAAGTGATGGGATGTAGATGAGGAATCAGTGAGGTAGTACATGAAGTGATGGGATGTAGATGAGGAATCAGAGAGGTAGTACATGAAGTGATGGGATGTAGATGAGGAATCAGTGAGGTAGTACATGAAGTGATGGGATGTAGATGAGGAATCAGAGAGGTAGTACATGAAGTGATGGGATGTAGATGAGGAATCAGTGAGGTAGTACATGAAGTGATGGGATGTAGATGAGGAATCAGTGAGGTAGTACATGAAGTGATGGGATGTAGATGAGGAATCAGTGAGGTAGTACATGAAGTGATGGGATGTAGATGAGGAATCAGTGAGGTAGTACATGAAGTGATGGGATGTAGATGAGGAATCAGTGAGGTAGTACATGAAGTGATGGGATGTAGATGAGGAATCAGTGAGGTAGTACATGAAGTGATGGGATGTAGATGAGGAATCAGTGAGGTAGTACATGAAGTGATGGGATGTAGATGAGGAATCAGTGAGGTGGTACATGTAGTGATGGGATGTAGTGGAGGAATCAGTGAGGTAGTACATGAAGTGATGGGATGTAGATGAGGAATCAGTGAGGTAGTACATGAAGTGATGGGATGTAGATGAGGAATCAGAGAGGTGGTACATGAAGTGATGGGATGTAGATGAGGAATCAGTGAGGTGGTACATGAAGTGATGGGATGTAGATGAGGAATCAGAGAGGTAGTACATGAAGTGATGGGATGTAGATGAGGAATCAGTGAGGTGGTACATGAAGTGATGGGATGTAGATGAGGAATCAGTGAGGTGGTACATGAAGTGATGGGATGTAGATGAGGAATCAGTGAGGTAGTACATGAAGTGATGGGATGTAGATGAGGAATCAGTGAGGTAGTACATGTAGTGATGGGATGTAGATGAGGAATCAGTGAGGTAGTACATGAAGTGATGGGATGTAGATGAGGAATCAGAGAGGTGGTACATGAAGTGATGGGATGTAGTGGAGGAATCAGTGAGGTAGTACATGAAGTGATGGGATGTAGATGAGGAATCAGTGAGGTAGTACATGAAGTGATGGGATGTAGATGAGGAATCAGAGAGGTAGTACATGAAGTGATGGGATGTAGATGAGGAATCAGTGAGGTGGTACATGAAGTGATGGGATGTAGATGAGGAATCAGTGAGGTAGTACATGAAGTGATGGGATGTAGATGAGGAATCAGTGAGGTGGTACATGAAGTGATGGGATGTAGATGAGGAATCAGTGAGGTAGTACATGTAGTGATGGGATGTAGATGAGGAATCAGAGAGGTGGTACATGAAGTGATGGGATGTAGATGAGGAATCAGTGAGGTAGTACATGAAGTGATGGGATGTAGATGAGGAATCAGTGAGGTGGTACATGAAGTGATGGGATGTAGATGAGGAATCAGAGAGGTGGTACATGAAGTGATGGGATGTAGATGAGGAATCAGTGAGGTAGTACATGAAGTGATGGGATGTAGATGAGGAATCAGTGAGGTGGTACATGAAGTGATGGGATGTAGATGAGGAATCAGTGAGGTGGTACATGAAGTGATGGGATGTAGATGAGGAATCAGTGAGGTGGTACATGAAGTGATGGGATGTAGATGAGGAATCAGTGAGGTAGTACATGAAGTGATGGGATGTAGATGAGGAATCGTGGAGGTGGAAATAAATGATGACATGTAATAAGAATAAAGGGAAGTCTGGCATTGGGTAATTATATTGGAAAATCTGGCATGGGATTATGATGTTGGGATATCTGGAATTGAATTATTATATTGGGAAATCTGGCTTGGGATTGTGATATTGGAAAATCTGGAATGGGATTATGATATTTGGAAATATGGCTTGGGATTAGGTATTGGGAAATCTGGAATGGGATAATGATATTGGGAAATCTGGCATAGGATAATGATATTGGGAAATCTGGAATTGGATGATATTGGGAAATCTGGCTTGGGATTGTGATATTGGAAAATCTGGCATGAGATTATAATATTTGGAAATCTGGAATGGGATTATGATATTGAGAAATCTGGAATGGGATAATGATATTGGGAAATCTGGAATGGGATAGTGATACTGGGAAATCTGGCATGGAGTTTGATTAGGAGAAGTCTGGTGTGGGATTCAGGTTTGGGGAAGTTTAGGTGAACAAATGATACTAAAAATGAAGGATCAGGACAAGGGGGTGTTTAGGGAAAAACTGTGACAGTTCTTAGAGATACCAAGTAGAGTGTTCTTGGGAACCAAAAAATACATAGGATCAGGGATTTAAAGTTAGCGGGATTACATTTCAGTCAATATTCATTTAACTGGTTTGAATTTTGGATGTCAGACTAAAGTATGGGTTTAATGTAGAACACATCAGGATTGGGAATTGGTTTTGTGGCAAGGACTAACACAGATTTTTACCACTTATTTCCATTAATCATATGTCTTTACACTTCAAATAAATATTAAACTAATAAAATTATTCGGTTTATAAATATAGTTAAGAAATTTCTGTTGGATGAGTAGGTATGATTATCTTCCCTTAGTTTTGTTTACGATTGCAATGGTGATAAGATATAAATTATGGATACTCTTTCCGTGCAGTGTGTGGATCGGTAACAAGGCCGCCAAAATGTACTCCCTCCACTCGTCCAAGTGGTACCTGGCCGCCTTCGCCCTGAGGCAGCGGATGCTGAACTTTGTCCAGAACTTTGAATACTACATGATGTTTGAAGTGGTGGAACAGAATTGGCTCATGTTTCAGACCAACATGGAAAATGTAAGTCTTCTGTACTGTAGATTCCTAATTAAACTCGAGGAATTTATTTCCGTGTAAAATCATGAGAAGCAACCTTCACAGATTTTAAAATCTCGACATTATTTTCAGAAAGTTGAAAACTATAAGAAATAAAAGGCAAAGTTCCACGCTCGCGATTTTATATTCTCGCGATTTGATACAAACCAGCGGGGTCGCGGAAATAAGAACTCGCGTACTCGTGTAATATAAGGAATTTACAGTAACTAATGGAGTTTATAATCAGGACTTCCTTTATACTGAAAAAACTCGCCTAAAAGCAAGTTTTGCCTATAAGTCGAACATGATTTTTGGCAGAATTTTTCAGATGTTAAAGATTTCATGCTTAAAAGCCAGTTTTAAATTTTTTTTTACATGTATGTGTCATTATCAGCTAAAAACAAATGGTGCAACCTTTTCAAGAACCACAAAGATTTTTCAAAGACTCAAAATAATTCAGATGTGTTGTCATAGATAATTTGAATGTTGAATGTTTTTTCACTCGTAGCTTTGCCTTCTACTAAATAAATTTTGTGTTATATCTGACAGGTTCCCATCTCTGTTATTTTTGTTCAGTTTTCAAACTGAACGTTATTTCTAACTGCTAGATTTATTATTTTCAACTCCTCAACTTTCAACTTTCTGCCTAGGTTTCCAATATTCCAGGTTTCGAGCTCTATGTTATTTCTAACTAGATCGCCATTATTTGCATTATATCTGAATAGGTTTTCTACTCGGTTATTTCCATTCAAATTGTTGTTATTTTTTTGGAAAATTTCCAACATTTTATTATTCCTGTTCAGTTTTCCAAAAGTGTTATTTCTGTTCAGGTTTCCATCAATGTGTTATAATTGTTCAGGTTTCCAACATTGTGTTATAATTGTTCAGGTTTCCAACATTGTGTTATAATTGTTCAGGTTTCCAACATTGTGTTATAATTGTTCAGGTTTCCAACATTGACGACGTGCTTACCTACCACTCAGACTTCCTGAACACCTGTATGAACGACTGCATGCTGACCGACCCAGACCTTCTCAGAATCGTCCACAAGTTAATGGTAGTCTGTGTCACCTTCTCCAACTTCATACAGGTATACCGATCATAAATGTACACGTACAGTCAAAATAACAATAACAAAGTCTAATCATGTAAGGCCATATGACTTCATACAGGTATACCGATGATAAAAAAAATAACAAAGAAATGTACATGTACAGTCAAAATAACAATAACAAAGTCTAATCATGTAAAGCCATATGACTTCATACAGGTATACCGATGATCAAAACAACAAAGAAATGTACATGTACAGTCAAAATAACAATAACAAACCTTATCATGTAAAGCCATATGATGAATTATCACACTTTACCAGAGATTGAGTCTTACTACTGCTGTGGAATCTGAGAATGTTCCGACGCGGGAGAGCTCTCTACAGGCCACCAGCAAGGAGCACCGGGAACAAGCCATGAAGGAGAAACTGAAGACCAAGGTAAGCCAGCCACACCCTCAAATTATATTAAGGTGCAACCACCCTCTGATAAGAGAGGTAACTCTCACTGGGAAAAATGACTGTTATTTCCTTTAAAAAAATTTAAATTACATGTAAAATAAATTTATTTCTATCAAAGTATGCAAAAAAAAGTTGTATGAATGTCTCCAAGTGCTTTATAGAGCAATATATAAACTTGAAGTCTTAATATCAAACATGAAGGGTTGTCAACCGGTAAGATTTGCAGATCAAAATGTTGCATGCAGTCAACAGAAGTCCAACTTATGTACATGAATAAAAAAATTCTCTACCATTAAGATAAAAGAATTTTCAGGCTACATCATAAAAAATATTTGAACATTTAATATAAAATTAAATAAATATTTTGGTATTTATCTGTGAGAAATGATTTTAATGTAAAGATAGTTTGGTTTGAATGACAATACTTCCTTTGTTAGATGTTTGTGTCTCACAAGCGGAATGTAAGTGACTCATTTGTATTAATATTCATTAATCATTATTTCTGTGTAATACACTATCCTACAGTCAAACATAGTTACAAGAAATTGTGATCTTCGTTTAAATCAATAATTTTTGATTTTGAGAAATTTTCTATTGTTAGGAAATGATTACATCAACTTAACTGCCAACAAATGTTCATGCATTTCTGGTATAAATGCACATTCATATTGGTTGTTTGTTATAACTGTGTTTCACTGTTCTCATTCATAGTCCTGTACAGCTTCTTCCTTTTATAAGATTCTGGTGACGATCAAACTTTCAGCTTCATAAAAGTCCTAAGCAAGATGAACAGATGCTGTTGGATCTCTTAACTCTGACGCAAATGCTATCAGAATTCTGAATTAGATTTCAAGGGTATAAAAAAAAAAATTTGAATCATGGATATATCAAATATGAATATCTAGACCTGGGTTATCAAGTCAGATATCATTCCTCATTCAGATATATTTCAGGTATCATTATTCAGATGTCATATCTCAGTCAAAGATATTTTAGATATTAAATAAAAGATTTTAAGATGTCGGACTTCAGTTATAGTTATTTCAGATACAAACATCAGATTTTCAGCTGGAAGACCTTAGTCACAGATATTTTAGATATCAAATATAAGATTTTGAGCTGGCAGACCTAAGTCCCAGATATTTTTTATAGTTATCAAACATCAGATTCTCAGATGTCAGACCCCAGTCACAGTTACTTTAGATATCAAATATAAGATTTTAAGATGTCAGATTTCAGTCACAGATATTTTATATATATCAAACATCAGGATCTCAGACCTCAGTCACAGTTATTTCAGATATGAAATATAACATTTTAAGCCGGCAGGTATTAGTCACATATATTTAAGATATCAAATGTTAGAATCTCAGATGTCAGACCTCAGTCACAGATAATTTAGATATCAGATATCAAACCTCAAATATCAAACATCGGAGTCTTGGATATCTTAGTTAACTTTGATTCCCTGGGTCTATCAGATACTAGCATGTAAATAAGTTTTTAGGTTTCTTGTAGCATGAATCTTCAATATTCTTCAACTGATATCCTACATTTAGATGATCCTTATTCTTCAAGTAATACCCTAAATTATCTTTATTCTTCAAGTGATATTCAAAGCTATCTTTATTCCTCAGCATTATTTTGGTGATTTGTTAAAATAAACCTTTGTAGTTGCTGATGTTAAAAATGTTAACATGATTTTAACAATTATAATACATATATTTGTTTTAATGGCATATAGAATTAGATAATGGAAATTTTGGCAACAAAGATTTGCATTTATTTGTTTGATAGAAAAATAAATAATGTTGTTTTTACCCCCAATAAAAATAATTGTGAAATAAACAATTTAAATATGATAGGATTGCTTAAAGATTGTATATTCATATTTCATACTCATTCACAATTCTTTCAACACATGTTTTGCTTTGGCAGGGAGGGGTCAGTGTATGGTAGTGTGGTGTGGTAGCGTGTGTCAGTGTATGGTGGTGTGGTGTGGTAGTGTGTGTCAGTGGAGGATGAGTTGAGGGGTCAGTGTATGGTGGTGTGGTGTGGTAGTGTGTGTCAGTGGAGGATGAGTTGAGGGGTCAGTGTATGGTGGTGTGGTGTGGTAGTGTGTGTCAGTGGAGGATGAGTTGAGGGGTCAGTGTATGGTAGTGTGGTGTGGTAGTGTGTGTCAGTTGAGGATGAGTTGAGGGGTCAGTGTATGGTGGTGTGGTGTGGTAGTGTGTGTCAGTTGAGGATGAGTTGAGGGGTCAGTGTATGGTAGTGTGGTGTGGTAGTGTGTGTCAATGGAGGATAAGTTGAGGGGTCAGTGTATGGTGGTGTGGTGTGGTAGTGTGTGTCAGTTGAGGATGAGTTGAGGGGTCAGTGTATGGTAGCTTGGTGTGGTAGTGTGTGTCAGTGGAGGATGAGTTGAGGGGTCAGTGTATGGTAGCATGGTGTGGTAGTGTGTGTCAGTTGAGGATGAGTTGAGGGGTCAGTGTATGGTGGTGTGGTGTGGTAGTGTGTGTCAGTTGAGGATGAGTTGAGGGGTCAGTGTATGGTAGCTTGGTGTGGTGGTGTGTGTCAGTGGAGGATGAGTTGAGGGGTCAGTGTATGGTAGCATGGTGTGGTAGTGTGTGTCAGTTGAGGATGAGTTGAGGGGTCAGTGTATGGTGGTGTGGTGTGGTAGTGTGTGTCAGTTGAGGATGAGTTGAGGGGTCAGTATATGGTAGCTTGGTGTGGTAGTGTGTGTCAGTTGAGGATGAGTTGAGGGGTCAGTGTATGGTAGCTTGGTGTGGTAGTGTGTGTCAGTTGAGGATGAGTTGAGGGGTCAGTGTATGGTGGTGTGCTGTGGTAGCGTCTGTCAGTTAAGGATGGTGTGGTAGTGTGTGTCAATGGAGGATAAGTTGAGGGGTCAGAGTATGGTGGCGTCGTGTGGTAGCGTGTGTCAGTTGAGGATGAGTTGAGGGGTCAGTGTATGGTGGTGCGTGTGGTAGCATGTGTCAGTTGAGGATGAGTTGAGGGGTCAGTGTATGATGGTGTGGTGTGGTAGTGTGTGTCAATGGAGGATGAGTTGAGGGGTAGGTATATGGTGGTGTTGTGTGGTAGTGTGTGTCAGTTGAGGATGAGTTGAGGGGTCAGTGTATTGTAGCGTGGTGTGGTAGTGTGTGTCAGTTGAGGATGAGTTAAGGGGGCAGTGTATGGTAGTGTGGTGTGGTAGTGTGTGTCAGTTGAGGAGGAGTTGAGGGGTCAGTGTATGGTGGTGTGGTTTGGTAGTGTGTGCCAGTGGAGGATGATTGAGGGGTCAGTGTATGGTGATGTGGTGTGGTAGTGTGTGTCAGTTGAGGATGAGTTGAGGGGTCAGTGTATGGTAGCTTGGTGTGGTAGTGTGTGTCAGTTGAGGATGAGTTGAGGGGTCAGTGTATGGTGGTGTTGTGTGGTAGCGTCTGTCAGTTAAGGATGGTGTGGTAGTGTGTGTCAATGGAGGATAAGTTGAGGGGTCAGTGTATGGTGGCGTCGTGTGGTAGCGTGTGTCAGTTGAGAATGAGTTGTGGGGCAGTGTATGGTGGTGTGGTGTGGTAGTGTGTGTCAATGGAGGATGAGTTGAGGGGTCAGTGTATGGTGGCGTCGTGTGGTAGTGTGTGTCAGTTGAGGATGAGTTGAGGGGTCAGTGTATTGTAGCGTGGTGTGGTAGTGTGTGTCAGTTGAGGATGAGTTAAGGGGGCAGTGTATGGTAGTGTGGTGTGGTAGTGTGTGTCAGTTGAGGATGAGTTGAGGGGTCAGTGTATGGTGGTGTGGTGTGGTAGTGTGTGTCAGTAGAGGATGAGCTGAGGGGTCAGTGTATGGTGGTGTGCTGTGGTAGCGTCTGTCAGTTAAGGATGAGTTGAGGGGTTGATGTATGGTGGTGTGGTGTGGTAGTGTGTGTCAATGGAGGATAAGTTGAGGGGTCAGTGTATGGTGGTGCGTGTGGTAGCATGTGTCAGTTGAGGATGAGTTGAGGGGTCAGTGTATGATGGTGTGGTGTGGTAGTGTGTGTCAATGGAGGATGAGTTGAGGGGTAGGTATATGGTGGTGTTGTGTGGTAGTGTGTGTCAGTTGAGGATGAGTTGAGGGGTCAGTGTATTGTAGCGTGGTGTGGTAGTGTGTGTCAGTTGAGGATGAGTTAAGGGGGCAGTGTATGGTAGTGTGGTGTGGTAGTGTGTGTCAGTTGAGGATGAGTTGAGGGGTCAGTGTATGGTGGTGTGCTGTGGTAGCGTCTGTCAGTTAAGGATGAGTTGAGGGGTTGATGTATGGTGGTGTGGTGTGGTAGTGTGTGTCAATGGAGGATAAGTTGAGGGGTCAGTGTATGGTGGTGCGTGTGGTAGCATGTGTCAGTTGAGGATGAGTTGAGGGGTCAGTGTATGATGGTGTGGTGTGGTAGTGTGTGTCAATGGAGGATGAGTTGAGGGGTAGGTATATGGTGGTGTTGTGTGGTAGTGTGTGTCAGTTGAGGATGAGTTGAGGGGTCAGTGTATTGTAGCGTGGTGTGGTAGTGTGTGTCAGTTGAGGATGAGTTAAGGGGGCAGTGTATGGTAGTGTGGTGTGGTAGTGTGTGTCAGTTGAGGAGGAGTTGAGGGGTCAGTGTATGGTGGTGTGGTTTGGTAGTGTGTGCCAGTGGAGGATGATTGAGGGGTCAGTGTATGGTGATGTGGTGTGGTAGTGTGTGTCAGTTGAGGATGAGTTGAGGGGTCAGTGTATGGTAGTGTGGTGTGGTAGTGTGTGTCAATGGAGGATGAGTTGAGGGGTCAGTGTATGGTAGTGTGGTGTGGTAGTGTGTGTCAATGGAGGGTGAGTTGAGGGGTCAGTGTATGGTGGTGTGGTGTGGTAGTGTGTGTCAGTTGAGGATGAGTTGAGGGGTCAGTGTATGGTAGTGTGGTGTGGTAGTGTGTGTTGGTGGAGGATGAGTTGAGGGGTCAGTGTATGGTAGTGTGGTGTGGTAGTGTGTGTCGATTGAGGATGACTTTATTTGGTGATTGTGTGATTGTTGAAGGTCGGATAGGGGAAAGATTTGGAAACCATTGGATAATTAGTATTCATGATGACTTAATTTTTCAAGAATTTCCTCTTCTTAAATTTATAAATTTAAACATAGCTATAGCAAAGTGAATACACTGTATACAGGAAGTCAATAAAAGTATGTTTGCTGTAATAGTGTTTTACTATATTCTTAACAAGATACTGAAGTGAAATCTCTATTATAACATTTAACTTAAGTATTGGTAAATATAGATATGAAGATGGAATTACATCAGAATGAACATATAAAATACTGGAAATCAATAAAAATTTGCCCCTCAAAATTTCAATGGTTCTGACTGTTAGTTAGGATTTTGCTGCCAAATGTTATCAGATGTATTAAGAGTTTCAAGGAAAAAAGTCAGCATTGCTTATAACAGCTGTTGACAGTTGATCAGTCGGACCGGCTCGCAAACTGTTGCCCAAGGCCGCGGGCAACAGTTCGCGAGCCGGTCCGACAGATCAACTGTTGCCCGAGACACAGTCAACAACTGTTTTGTTATACCCCTTCTAATCAATGACACGTTTTCGCGGAATGTGACGTCACCGGTCAACAGTCTTTTTTAACAGTCGATTTTAACAGATCCAATCCAACAGTTCCAGTCCAACAGTCAAAATGCTGGACTTTTTTTTGTATAAAGTTATATGGTAACTGCGTTTACAGGGGTATAACAATGTCAAATAATTGGCTGTTATCACAGATTAAGGATACATGGAATGTAAAAATGTTGTAGCTGTTTTCCTGTATCAAATCAAGTAAATATGGAGAGAAGGTTATCTTTTAATAAAACACATAGCAGCCAACAAGCTTAATTTTTATAAAGGTTTTTAAAATTTCCCCTGCATTTTCAGATGTTTATGTTTTGTAAAGGCTTTAAGCTAAAAGAAAACTAATATTAATCAGGTGGTGGCAGAGCATGTGGACTTGATGCTGGGCAGTGAGAATTTCGAGAGAACAATCGCCAACTTTGACAATAACTTCTCGGGGAAGCTGATAGAGCTGCTCAAGAAGATCATGGACCTCAGCTCGGAGAGTGGACAGTTTAAATTGCTTAACATTCTGTACAGGTAGCAAGTTTATCATATAGGCAGTTTGAAAATTCTGCAAATTTATACCGAGGACTTTCTTACTTACATGTAGCCACAAAAATTTAGTTGCGTTGGATTTAATGATTAATACAGGGATAAGATTTTTAGCGGATTTGCCGATTTCAGCTGATTTGGAAATCAGAATGTTCAATTTAGAGATCAGTACATGAGACTGATGATTGATTGATTTTCTCCTCCTTATGCCATTTACATCCCAGCTAAGACAGAAATGCTTTGTTTTTGGTTTAGAGTTTTTTCTTTACTTTCAGGCTGCTTTTTAATCAAGTTTTTCTGTTTCCTGTCTTCCTTTAGGTTGGATTTTAATGGTTTTTACAAAGAAAAGTTAGAAGCAATGTCTGCAGAAAGAGCGATGATGGAATCTTCAATGCACAGCACAGACTCAGGTAAAAAAAACACCCAAAACCTTAAGTGACTGTTAGTGACTGTAAAGTCTTCTGTATAGTACGCACCCCACACAGTTGGGAAAGTGGAAAATCCGTTGGTTGCCAGTAAGACACTGTAGAGTTTTAAATTTGTTGTGATTAATATCAATAGAGGATAAATCCTGTCCAGTATAAATGTCAGTCAGACGTTTTTCCTTTTAAATAGAAAATTATTAAAAATTGAAACTTTAACTGCTTACCCATCGATGGGATGTCACATTTTGTTGTGATGATGTTGTTACGTGGCAGCCCAATGGTAGCATTGAATTGAAACTAACCTCGGCAGTAACGCCACATGATTACAATAATCATCAGAATGTGTGTACTTCATCAAGCTGTTAACATTCTAGAGAATTACTCGTTGCTATGGTAATGTGTGTATTTCTTCAGGTTCAACTAATAGCATTCCAGCATCTTCGCTAGCCAAGGTTTTCTGATCTGCACAGCTTCTCACAAACCCTTGGCATTTCATGCTATCAAAAGTCGGGATTTTTTTGGTTACATGATTACCTATCCTATTTTTAAATCAGCCAAGTGATGAAAGATGCCTTACTTCAACGTACCTGGTGCAGAAATGGCAACTTCTCTAGACATTGATATTGACAAGTTGAAAGAACGCTTTATTAAATGCCCAGTGTATTCAATAAATAGGAATAATGTGAAATGTTACACATAGATTGAATTCATTCAAAAGGTAAAAGACTGGGAGTGGTAAACAGTTGGTAATTCCTCAATGTCAGAGTGCATGCCTCTGTTGATACAGTACTGATCAGACCCAACCTAACACCAGAGTAAACCCCAACTAAACCCCGGGTTTACTTTTTGGGTTTACTTTGGGTTTACTCTGGGTTTACTTTTTGAAAATTTGGGTCCACTCGGGATTTACTTTGGGTTTACTCTGGGTTTACTTTGAAATTGCTTTTGAGGTCAACTGTATGCACTGGAGTGTGAAGCAGACTAGTATTTTATCTTACCATCCTACTGTATGTAATTCCTACCCTTTGCATATTCCAAATACACAGTTAGCGTCTGCTTTCAGTGGTATTCTTCTGACTGGGTTTACTCTCTGTGTCCACTCTGGGTTTACTTTGGGTTTACTTTCTGGGTTTACTCTGGGTCCACTCTAGTAAACCCGAAGTAAACCCAGAAAGTAAACCCAGAAAGTAAACCCAGGGTTTAGTTTGGGTTTACTTTCTGTTAGGTTGGGTCTGATCGGTTCTGTACACAATATCTGGTGTACTTGTTATTGCATTGTTATATGATACATGCATCATGAAGGCTCAAACAGAAAGACTAGAAAAATAATGGTTTTGAGCTATTTGTGTTGGAGACACTTGTGAATAAACAGTAGGAAAAAATTGGTAATTAAATCAGATATGCTTTGCATTTTTTGATTAGTCGAACGTTTTCAGTAAACCCCAATCAAAATCAGGGTAAAAATCACGACTTTTGATAGCACGATATGCCAAGGGTTTGTGAGAAGCGGTGCGGATCAGACAACTTTTACTAGCAAATATGGCATTCTAAAGAATTACTGGTTTCGATGGTATTGCGTGTATTTTTTCAGGTTCAACTATTAACATTCTAAAGAATTACTGGTTTCTATGGTAATATGTGTATATCTTCAGGTTCGACTGGATCATGGCCCACTTCATCGTTTACGTCCCAGCGTCCAGAGTCTGCCCAGTATGTTCCCAGCATTCACCGCCAAAGACCCTCATCAAACTCCTCCAGTTAACACGTCACATTATAACCAGAAAATAACTGGATAACCACCATTATCAGTTAATCCGTGAGGACTTGTATTACTAGTGTGATGTACATGCTAAGGGAAGAACAATACATGTTTTATGTTAAGGATGGAAAGAACATAGTCAATATTTCTGTCTTAATTTATTTAGCAATCTAAATATAATACATGTTCCGTACCATCAAAAAGTTTTAATGTCTTAATGTTTTGATGATGAAATTCAAATGGCTATAGTTTATACCATGGATTACCATAATGATGTTAGATTTATGTTTACATGTACATGTATGCTTAAATAACTGAATTAAAAAAAAGTTAATATTCAATTCAAAACTTGTCCTAATATTTGGGTGTTGATTGAATAAAGAGGTGATACTGTTTGAAATTAAGCTTTATAGTAAAAGTGAAATATGTGTGAAATAGGAATTATTTCTGTTCATGCATTTTGTGCATGATTTCTTTGTATTATAAAAATACATTGTTTTGTTTATATCCTAAATAGGTGCTGCCACAAAACAATATTATCTTCATTAGTGTCACAGCGACATATTAAATACGAGAGCGTGAAGGATCTAATTTTAATTAGATTGCACATTACATATCGTACAACTTCCGCACATGTTGAAATTTTGAAACTTTATGTGATAGAATAAGTTTACTCCAAAATTCAATCATGCAAACTTAAACGTTTATTATTAAAGGATATCATCTAATTCCCCGAAAACCATATATTTTTGTATTGAAGATATGTTTACAAAATTTTAAATGTATAATTTTTCATCTGCGCAATATTACTAAATACCTGAATTTCACATCCATAGAGTAAAATAGGTTTCACAATTTTGTTTAAAACAGCGCATTTAGTATATGGTTTCGCCAACATTATTGCTATTTTGCAAACATCGGACATTTTCGATATTATAGAAGTTTAGTTAAAATATATTCAAAGAATCGCAAATTATACAATTGCCACGTTAAGAGTCATAAATAGTTTACACAGCATCATTACAATCTTCAGCCTTCATGTTCATGACACTCCTAAGATATGGTCCAAGAGTGTTCCTAAGATATGACTTAGAAAACAAGTTAGAAACATCCCAAGACAAACTTAGGACACGTATTAAGATGTAGCTCGACGGTAACATAGGAACTTCTAAATTAGGGCGTCCTTATCTACTAAAAACATTCTTTTTTTCCCCACAATAGATCCAAAACAAAGGTCATCCTAGTTATCAAGTATTTATGCATCATTATGCTTTTGATAACATGGACTTTATAATCTTAGAAACCCCATGAAAAGCATTCATTATTCAAATTTTGCTTAGATCTCCACTATCCTGTGTGTCATGTGCATAGAAGAGTCTCAAGAATAGTTTTTTTTAGCTCACCGAGACAAAGTTGGAGAGAGCTTATGTTATAGCCTTGGCGGCCGCGTCTGGACCTGGTTAAAGTTTTTGTTGCATGTCCTTTATCTAAGTTATTACTTGTCCTATCTTCACCAAACTTGCATGGATGATGCATCTGGACCTACTCATGGACTTGAAAGCTTGAATGCTGAATATGGGCCATGAATTTCAGATGCTGGAGGAGATTAAGGTTTTGTGAGCAGGTGCCCTCTGATGATCTGAGTTATAACTGGTTCTGACTTCATCAAATTTGCATGGATGGTGCATCTTATGATACTGATGCACTTGACAGGCTTGAATGCTGAATCTGAGCCATAGATTTCGGATGCTGGATGAGGTTTAGTTTTTTGGAACAGGTAACCTGTTTTATAAATAGTAGCTTGCATAGTTGATTTAACTATAATATATATGAATCACAGAGGTAGCTTCAGATGCAGAGCCTGATCTCCATTATCAAGGATGCTAAAAATAATCTACCTCACTCAAAACTACTTGATAGATTTGTTTGTTGTTAAATGATATAACTAAATAATGATATAATTAAATGATTCCTATGATATAGTATTGTATGATATGATACACTATTGTTTTATATGATACAATATTATATTATATGTAATAATTATATTGTAAAAAGTTATATATGAAAAGTAAGTAAAATTCATTAAATTGCTGTTAATGTACGTAAGTACGTTAACTAAAAGAAAGAGCCAAATCGTCTCCTGTGAGACTGAGTCTGACGTCGTCATGATTATTTCATGCAGTCCGTGATTTTTCCCAGGTTGTAGGTCTCGACCAATCGATAAACTGGGCGTGTCAAGTTTGGTCCTGTCACTTTCTTGTCAGTTTGAGCCGCTGTAGATTTCGACCAATCAATAAACGGGGCGTGTAGATATCAATCTGGCTGTTTCTATAGAGCTATGAATTAACTATAAGTTTCCGTAAGAAATAGAGGGAAAAATACTCGGTAGATGTAAATATGTTGCTTTAGTAATATAATGCATTTCAAATCGCGGCTTATTGTCAATGCAAAAATCCCGTTAACGATAAGATCATTATCACGGTTTGTTATCAAAACAATATAACAAAACAATATAAATTATAATTGATCGATTGTGAACTATTTTACTGTTCTAAAAAGATATATCCAGGTAAACACCTGTAAGAGTAAAAATGAAAAATGCTAATGAGTTTTTAATTCAATTTTATTTCATGCATCAGAATATTTATGCACTATGACCACTGTTCCTAAACAAGTTCTATAATTATAGCCAGTGTATTCGCCGTCATGTAACCAGCCACCCGTTGACTCGTAGTATATGGTCAATGTCTGTTCAACAATTTCCTGTGTCATAAGTATGCACTGTCGGACTTCACAGTTTATATGAGTATAGGAAGAAAAGCAATAATTATGACTTAATTAAAAAATCATTTATTTTATGTCCCGTTATGCCGTACTTGCTTTGTATACTGATGGGTGCTTTAAAAATAAACCGATCATTTGTACGACTTGATGATGACGATGAGACGTTTCTTCACAATGTATATTTTACAATTAACAAATACATGTGTAATTGGATTAATTATCAATTAAATAATTACCATTGTTGGTTGTTATGATTTAGATTCACAAACAAACGTTATTACTTTTAAACGAAATATTATGTACGTATGCAGAATCGGTGAAAATTTCGTCTTTTGGGATGTGTGTAATGCATAGTAACAGGGTTTTTTTTCAACATAATATACAGAGGTGCGTGCTACACATGGGATTTTACGGAAGTCTAAAATCTTTCGAAACTGCCATTGTCATGACTGGCTTATTTTCAAAACAGACTTATTTTCGAGTAATTTTCAAATCAAGAAATAGGTGGCTTATTTTCTAAAAACCGGCTTGTTATTAAATCAGGCTTAATTTTTAGGTTTTATGGTATCAACAAACAAAAATATAATATTAAATTGAAATTTGCACCAATACAACACACATGCAAACAATAACAAGACCCAAGCTTTGTTTACATAATAAAGAGTTTCAAACTTTTATATTTGATATAATGTGACTTCCACATTTTGATAGAGCTTTAACCATTCTAGATATCGAATGGAAAAAAAAGGTGTCATCAAATCTGTTTTCGTTCCGGTGAATTTGTGCGATGTATTCCAAGTAACTTCCAAATGGAGAAAAGTTGTCAACATCCCATCATAAATCTCCTTAAGAAATCTAGCTGTTTTCGTTCCGGCGAATTTTTCCGAGTAAAAGATGATAATGCGTCAATGATTGAAGTTATCTTTGAAGTTTTCCCTTTTCTCTATTTCAATCGCACGTAATTCTTTCACACGTATGTGCTGCATAAATGTATTGGAACCGAGTAACGATCAAGTCAAGGTAATGGTGTTACTGTTTTCAGATGAACTGGATTTAACTGTATCCTAATTTTGTAAGTGTCCTGATATTGTTCATAAGCTTGTTGTTTGTATGCCGCCTTTGTCCTCTGTATGCCTGTCCGAAAACTACACTACCTGTTGTTTTCCTGCTGTTGTCCTAAGCTTTTGTACCCTGCTGTTGTCCGAGGGCTACCGTCCCCCCTTGTTGTCCGTAGGTTGCCATTTGAGGTGGTGTTTGGTTTCTTTTACGACCTTAATAACACAGAAGACACGAATATATCTTATGGTGTAACATTCAAGTAAATTAGGATTTTCAAAAAACAATGTACATGTAAATTCGATCATAGAAGAGATAGCCATTATCACAGTCAATGAGTCACTTAGCAACGTCCATCAAGGTGCCTTTTGCCTTTTAAAATGAACCACTATCAAGCCTTGGATAAAGGTTTCATAAATTTAACTAAGACATGCCAGTTTATTTTATCTCAGTCTAACCCTTCTACTCTCGATTCTTTATCCTGTGTCCAATATCAGATAGAGACTTGACCATTCAAAAACATCATCAGGTCATTACATAAAATATTGAAAGAATATACAAGCAGGTATAGGATACGCTTTTTAAAGTCACTTTTAGATGATAAAGAATAATGAATACTTTAGGAAAGAGAAAATTAGTTCATTAAATCAATAATAAAGTGAGGTACTTACGGCAGTAGACACAGCACGTCGCACAGCCAATGATAAGAATCACCACCCCAACTATAGGACCGGCAATCGCTCTGTAGAGAGAAAAACACAACCAATACAATAACAGATACACACATGCTTACTTCTCTCTCTCTCTCTCTCTCTCTCTCTCTCTCTCTCTCTCTCAATTGCAAAGTTGTTTGTCAGTTATCATCAAAACTTGAGTGATAGATTGATATTAAACTAACACCTACCCTATGCTGAGACAGGTTCTACTTCCGCTACAGATATACCCAAATGGACAGCAGAAGTCCTTTCCTTTACAACAATGGTATCCGTCATTGATGCACTGACTGTCAGAATAGCACACCCCGTAGCCTGGCGTACAAATGTAATTATATATAATTAATTCATGTTCATTGTACCCATACTAATAAAAAGTAAGAGAGAGAGATAGAGAGAGAGAGAGGCTGTATTAGAACCCCGAAATTTACAAAAGTTAAAACTTACACGAAGCCACGAAAAAAAATACAAATACTTACGGGGAGGACCATCATAGCAATTAACGGGTACTGCAATAACGAAAACTGCCAGTAAAAGAGAGAGTTGAATCTCCATTTTTCCCGCCGTCAAGATGAGTAAAGTTGGAAAGTCTGCCCCGCAATAGTGTACCCAAATCCATGACAAGATCTTCAGACTTTCCCTTATTTATACCGGGTACAACTCATTGAAAAAGAAATATGCGATTTCGAAATACCGTGGCTATATTGTGACAAGCTGTTATCAATCTTACAAACAGTATTATCATGATCGGTTTATCAGCATAAAGTAACGGACAATTTAAATAAATCGATCTAGTCAAAATTTGATTTTTCATATATAAAGAGCATACGGTTCAGTTCTCGAAAAAGAATTCTCAGTTACTTACGCCGTGTTTCCGTGAGGAACATGGTCCATCAACAACAGTCCTCCAACGCACACGGCTCTATGCTGCTCTGGGGGCACTGTTCCAGGTCATATCTATATAGTGCCTGTAGCTCTGCCTCTGTATCCCGCCTCCAGGAGTTTCTTGGGCGTCTCCTTTTCCTCTTGCCCTGTGGGTTCCAGGTAACGGCTTGGCGTGTAAAGCCGGATAGTGGTTTCCTCATGGTGTGTCCTATCCAGCGCCTTATTTGCATTTCCATTGGCTCTTGTCCTGCTTTCCTCCACAGGTCTTATTTTGAGATCCTCTCAGGCCATCTGATGTTGAAGATGCGTGTGTTCTCCATAATGTATTTAAAGTAAAAAGGGTTCGATGGTGGTGGCCATTTTTATGTATTGATCGATCAAGCTCAGAAGAAGAACTTCATATAAAAATATATGAATTCACCTAAATTTAAGGATTAAAATATATGAATTTTGTCGTTTCTAGCTGAACAAATCAAATCTGATTATTTCAGGTCTTGTTAAAATGGTTCTAGGTATATCTGAATGTTATGTTTTGTTGACCATTGGGCGCGTTAAAGTCTAATAAAAATAAAAGAGTGATGAGCCTTTTCTGTTTTTTTTTTTTTTTTTTTTTTTTTGCTTAAGGTGGAATGCTATACCAAAATTTTATTTTATGAATTATTTAATATCATTTCTGAAAGATGATTTTATCGTCTATAATATTTATCGTCTATACTACAACGTGATTAAAAGCATTATATCGTTTTTGTTTTATTTTGCTTTGTTTTTGCATGTACATGTATGCGTCAGACATGATACTTTGATGATCCATGAGATAAAACTTTGGTGTAGCATTCCACCTTAATAAAAGCGGCCGTCGATATTGATTTTAAGGTTAGATACATAGTGTGGCATATTTATACGAAATGTACTGATAAATCTTATTTACCTTCAAGTGCTCATGTAAACCTTACTTTGTGGCATACGACAACAGGGGCTAAATTTGTGTATATCTTCCACCGAAATAAATATTTTTTATATCTTACTTTTCAACCGTCTATGATTTAAAGACGACTATTTGTTATTATAGTTTTTTTTATTTTTTATTACATGCTCTGCGTAACCTGTTATGTCTAGTGCCTGTGATTAATTAAAAAAATTGCCATTTTTTTAATTAATTGTGTGGTCGAAAAAATTTACGCATTTAGCAAAGTTGATGATAATTTGTCGCAATAGAACCACTGTATTTCGAAATACCGCATTCTTTCGTTGGCTTAATGATAAGAGGAGAGAGTCTCAAATTCTCGCGGGTAACTGCACGATAACAGTGGCGTCTTGTTGACATCGGTATTATTGAATTTGACACACGTTGACCACGGAGAGAAAATGGCGACCAAACTTTCTCTTTTTCTGGCAGTTTTTGTCATTGTAGTGCCGGCAGTAAATTGCTATTATGGTTTTCCTCGTAGGTACTTTTTTTATTTTCGTTTTTTTTTGCCTCGGATTATAGATAATATAAACTCTCTCTCTCTCTCTCTCTCTCTCTCTCTCTCTCTCTCTCTCTCTCTCTCTCTCTCTCTCTCTCTCTCTCTCTCTCTTACTTTTTATTAGTTTTGGTACAATGAACATAAATTAGTTATAAATACACATGTAATTACATTTGTACGCCAGGCTACGGGGTGTGCTATTCTGACAGTCAGTGCATCAATGACGGATACCATTGTTGTAAAGGAAAGGACTTCTGCTGTCCATTTGGGTATATCTGTAGCGGAAGTAGAACCTGTCTCAGCATAGGGTAGGTGTTGGTTCAATATCACTCGATCAATTAATCTTTTACTGTGAGAATTCAAAAGTCTTGGATTTGTCAAGGGTGGCGGGGGGGGGGGGGGGGAGTGAACCCTCTTCCTCTTCTAGTTTTGCGTATGTCTTAAAACCATTCAGATCTTTCAAATTTGTATTCCTGTTTACAGAACAATCGTCGGTCCTATAGTTGCCGTGGTCGCTCTGATCATCAGCTGTACCATCGGATGTGTGTGTTACCGTGAGTACAGTCTATAGTTTCTACTCATCTTAATGACCGTTCTTGCTTTGAACTGTCCATACGGGATCAAAGGCGAAAATATTACTTGTTATTAAGATTAAACGTAATACATGTATAATGAATAATAATATATATAATTGAATGGGGTTTTTTTATATCTCGAATTTTGAAGCACATATTGAAGAGCTCTTTACATTTTGTTTAATTAGATAAGTAATACGACTGCATACCGTACGTTAAAAAAAATAAAGTCCTACAAGGAAGTAGAAGAAGACCTGTTATCTATTTTTTGTGACGGGTATTGCATGAATTGCGCTTTTACCACAACCCACTTTAAAAAGTGCGTCTAATTTTTCCCCCTAAATTGCGTTGTACTATAATTCACTTTATTTGATATCGGGTGATATTTAACTAGAGATTGGCTCTTCTAAGGATGTAGGTTTGCAATACATGTCTCTCACATCAAAGTCTTCAAGTGAATTAGGAAACTACGTCTATCTGTTTAAAGACTTTGGCGTTTTCTTTGTTAAGGTCGCAGAAGAAACCAAACGCCGCCACCAATGGTCACTTACGGACAACAGCAGGGTACAGCAGCGTACGGACAACAGGCCTACGGACAATCACAATCCTCTGGACCGCCTCCAAATTACGGACAAGCTACTGCTAGTTACGGGCAACCTCAGACTTATGGGATCAGTACGGGACAGTCTCCATCCTACGGACAGGGATATAGTACGGGGGCACCTGTTGATTACTCACAGACTGCAGAAAATACACAGAAGAGTTGAAATCGAGTGCCTCGGGTGCCAGCTAGAAGTGTTGAGACAGCGTAAGGAGGTTGGATGATCAACAAATTAACCGTCAGAGTTTCCCTCGATTTTCAGATCTGAATTGTTTACTTATAAACTATCATTCTGTAAACAAAGATAGAGGAAACTTTTTGAATTTTTGTTCACTTTGTAGTAGTTTGTATATAGCCTAAAAATTCTTTCTTTTTTTTTTATGCTAGGTCTGATGTTGATTATCCAGCCTCCAATTAGAGACAGGCACGTAGCATCGTTTTTGAAAGTGGGGAGGGGGGCAGACTCATCCAAAAAAAGGAATAAAGGTTACTTTCCAGAAAATCCAAATCCGTGGTGGTGTGGGGAGGGGGGGGGGGTGGCAGCAATACTTTTTAAAACTTCAATTTCACTGTATTTCCATATTTTCACCAGGTCCCAGAAAAGTCGGGGGGGGGGGGGGGGCAACTCCATGTTAATTCATTTTTTTGTATGTAAATTGAAGAAAAACCGTTGCATGCTGCGCAAAAAAGTAGCAGCCCCCCCCCCCCCCCCCCCCCGATGCTACGTGCCTGAAAGCTGTTATAAACCATTGACCCTCTTTTAATCTGGTTTTATTCACCACGTATACCATTTATCATTTATGCTTGCCATTACATTAATGGCGAGAAATAAATAAATTGAAATTCTGTCTATATTGCCTGTTTCCCATTGCCATCCAAATAATATAAATATATATAAAATATATATAACGTTTGAGCCTACATGTATATGACTATCGTTTCTAGGGAAAGTACGGTTTTTGGCTTCGGAGCTACATTGTATAATTGACACAATCTCTCACCAGAGGGCATATTACGCTTTGCTACAACACAGTCAAAGCTTGTGGAACGCGCCCTCTGGTGAGAGATTGTACAGGGTGGTAAGTGACGTCACTGAACGTCATGTGAAAATTTTGTCAGCATTGCGATTTTACGTATACCATATATAAGTCCATATGTGAACTAGATTTCGAAGAATATATGACACGCTTGCACCATAAGTTGACTTCTTTCTTCAAAATCAGTTTTAATTGCTGTGTATTTCATCAACTTTGACCAAAATAATTGATCAATTACCTTTTTTACACCTCTATCTTATTCCTATCATGCAAGTTATACATTTTTCATATATGTATAATAATTGTTTGCTTAATGATTTTATAATATATTATATACATGCTTATATTTATTGAAACCTATGGTGATATCTGATACTGAAATTTTCAAAACATGACATAATTTCGGTGAATTTCTGTATACTACTTCATGTAATTTCACCCGGTTATTATGATATAATAAACATGTACAGGGACATGCAGATATTTTCGATATATACACAAGCGGTATATGACGAGTACTGCCGTGCTTTGTTGGATTGCAGTGATTATTTTTACATGTACACTATATTTACATTTACAAAAATGTACACTATGCTTGCACGTAGACTGACGTAAAGTCGGTTCTCCCCCCAATTCGTTTGAAGTCCGATTGTGTTCATACAACTATTAATTGTAACCCATAATCAAGACCTACCAAGTGTAAATCAATTTGCCCGCCTACGAACACACGCATTCCTTGAATCTTAAACACCTTTTATGCATTTATATGTATCATACCATCGTTTAGTTTATCAAATGACTATTATCAAATTATCAAATTAACGTTTATTTGATATCTACAATAATGGATATGTTAATTATTTTTATCCATTGACTATCGTACGTCATACCTGTATGAACCAGCAATTAATATTTTTTCTTTTAAATAACAAGGCAGAAAAATAATTTCCCATAGTGGCTTGTGTAGATTGTCTTCTATTTCTTCTTTATAAAACACGTTTTTTTAAAAAAGGTTTTATCCATGGATTTGAAAAATATGTACAAAAAATGCTTTTTTATTTTCATAAATAAATCTTTTATTTATTATTTTTCATAAAAAGTTTTTTACTTTAAAAAATAAAATGCCATTGAAATTACTGGACATCAATATAAGATATCAACATCATACATTATGCTAAAAAAAATTACTTTTGGAATAAAAAAAATAGTTCGTGTGACCACATTTCTTTAAAAGGAATACTTGTCTGTCTTTGTTTGATATATGTATTTTACGAAACTTCTACTGCGCTATACCATTTTGAAATAAAGGAATATTATTAATGCCAGTGTTTTGTTATCTCTCTGGAATATATTTGTTTTCGAGGGTTCAGACTGACGTCTGCGAGGTTTACTGGCATTAGTCATGTCTTTCAAGCACCTGCGTGACATGGATTTATTTACAAACATGGCCGACGTATTTGAAAATCAGACAGACGAGTAGAATCGTATTGTGTTTCTAACGTCTTGGAAGCCGAAATTGTCAGACTCACAATTCTGTGCAATCATTTGTTCATTTATCAGACGACATAATGTGAAATTGAAGTATTATGCCGTCATTTTCATCAAACTACACCAAAACCAATCTGGTCGACAAGGGATCTCGACAAGTAAAGACAAGTCTTCACAAAAATTGAGATTTTTTGAAAAGGCAAGTTTTTTAAATTACCGATTGTATAGAAGTTATTTAACGAACTGTGCATTGCTAGATATCGTTGTTATTACACACTGAGAAATGAAATGAAATAATTTTTCGTAGAATTTGTAGAAAAAATTTGATACACCCTTTGAAAATCATATTCATCATGGCCCAGCGAAGATCAAAGATGTCAAAGAAAGAATTCGATGACCAGTTTGAGGCATTCCTCAAGGAGGTGAGTGTTTATCCATGTACACCTTGTCCAGTAATTCGTAACACATATTCATAACAGTGTGACAATTGACACTTTCAAAAATTGAGCTCCACTCCTCATCTGAATTTAACCTGAGGTTATCTGACCAATTTTAAAAACGTTGGTATTTATTTTAAACATTCATCTGTTTATATGATTAAGTAAATGTCAAAAAGATTATAGTTTTAAATGAAAGATTGTGATATGATTATTTACTGAAGTTAAAGTATGGGGAAGAGAAAGTACTTATTAATAAAATGATTTCTATGAAAAAATTGTGATACTGCAGATTCCTTAATTTATACAAGTACTCAATTCTACAATCAGACATTCTGTATCAAATTGCAACCTCAAATGTTTTGTTGTATTTTCACATGGTTTACAACTGTCAGGAAAATAAAAGCAGAATTTTAATATTTTTGAGAGAAAATTCTCACAGTCTTAAACAGTTAAATATCTTTAACACTTACTATGCTTACATTGTAGTCAATGTCATCAGAGGAATCCATGGACTCAGCCCGAGTATCCAAGTACTTGAATCCAACGAGGAAAGAAAAGTCATGGTGGATGGAGCAAGATGATGAAGATGAGGAGAACATTGGACAAGGTACATAAATGAAATGTGTTTTATGAATGATTAATAGTTTCAAATTTCATTATTGATTATTTATCTACTATTTGAGTCTGGACTGTTATTGCTTGAAAAAATTAATACCGGTATATAAGGTTAAAAAAAAATGAATAAATGTATTAGTTCTCAGGCAGGGCCTCATGAAGTCAAATGCTGCCATATTGATTCATTATTTTTGACATATTGAAAAAAGTAATGACTCAGTTTTTGGGAGTTGATTTTAATCAACTCTCCTATGCAGTTACTCTGGTAAACCAAGTGAAACAGTGTTTGTACCTAATCACAAATCATGAGAGCTGAATATACTTAGTTCTTGAAAAAAATCAAAAATTTAGATATTTTTTGCAATGTTATATATTCATACGCTAGAGTTCAATATAATCTTGTTCAGCCAGACGCTCAGCTGTCTCTGTAAATCTCTGACAAGCAGAGAGTCTCTCTTGCTTGTCGATGATTAAAGACAGCCAAGCGTCTGGTTGAACGAGACAAGAGTTCAATATTGCTTGGATCCATACAATTTCTCAGAAATATTTCGATTACTGATAGGTAGTTTGATGGAATTAATACCATCTTTAAATATTACACTTCCTTCCTACCTATTTTTTTAAGTACTTGTTGAAAAAGTCCAAGAATTCAAATTATAAAAAATGTGCATAATGCAAATACATATATATAGGAAACTACTTGCCATGCAAAATGACATATCGTTGATTTTATAAGAAATAATAATTAATAATTCATGTCCCATCAGTACTTCAGTACTTTGATTGTTAAGCCATTTCCATTCTCTCTTAATAAAGAGTACTTGCCTGCATTATATTTTGAAATTTTTGGTCTGAAGAATTCCTATCAAATGGTATTCTTGATAACCTTGATAACAAAATAAAAATCCCAGTGTACAATGATTTTAAAAGGGCTGCGGTCACAATTTCATTATTCAGGCCTGACGGCAAGTGGTAAAAGCTTTTTTAAAAAGAAAAAGCCTGAGCCGGAAACCAGTACCCCAATCAGAGAGGACAAGACAACTTCGATTCGAGATAAAAAGCTGGACCTGGACAGTTCGGATGATGGCAAAAAAATTGGTAGTCCGGCGGAAAGGCGTGCCAAAAACAAGAGAGAGGTGAGTGGGCAATGGAAAGAGGTTAATTTTTACATATTCAATTACTATCATAAGTCTTACAGCTGAAAACCACTTGTAAATAGGCACTGTCCGCCACATATCTCTTTCATCATCAATATCCCTACAACCCCTTTTAAGCCACAGACCTCTTAACAGTTTAAAGTACTTCTCTCTAGAGGTCTCACCATTGTGAATGTACATCTTGCCTCGCTGTGTTACTCGGTTGAGATGGAATTATAAAATGTTACATTTTTTTTTCAATCCTTGAATAACAACAGATGAACAAGTCAATGCATTATTTACAAACGCAATATGCACATGATATAAGAAATAAATTCATAAAATGCACAGACCACGAAAGAAATACTACACATCTGTCATGAGCTTCAGGTGTGCAATCGGGTGTAATGAAATTGAGGGTGCATATACCTGTGTGACTGAATATTGATGAGCGATGTTCAGTTTTAAGAGAGATGGGCTAAAACCAGGGGGCAATGACATGCAAACATATAGAGAATAATACATGGCAAAATCTATGTCACACCCACTTCATGTCATGACTCCAATATCAGTCCTTTGAGCTTCACAGAATTTGATCATGTGACAAACCAAGTTCATATGCTGGTGAATTTTTTAACATTGCATTTTATTTCTGACATGAACATTGCAGTTTTCATTGTTTAATGTTATAGTTGTCTTTTTACATGTAGACCTTGGACATAATTTACTAATTTTATTGATGATCAAACCTTGACTGAGTTATTTATGACCTAGAGAATAAAATCAAATCTTAGAAATGGGAAGAATGTGGATAGAAAATTAAGTTTATCACTGGGTGTATGTGGGTATGTTTTTTGGGGGGTGGGGATGAGAAGAATGTGGAGAGAAAATTAAGTTTATCACTGGGTGTATGTGTGTATGTTTTTGGAGGGTGGGTGGAGGGGGGGGGGATGGATTGGTAATAAGAAAGGATACAACAGATAGTAGAGTTATGTGATGTCAGTAGGTGTTTTCTATCAAGTTCTTGTCTCCTGAAATAAAAGCAAGATGCTTTTAGCCACAGAATCATGTATTTTTCAAATAATAAAATTAAATTTAAAGTAAGCTAAAGTGGGTAGGTAATAAGACTGATATATATGTAGATATTGCTAATAATATGAAGGTTTTTGCAGTTGAAAGCTAAAGGTGTACGGGGAAAAACGGACAACTCCATGAGCAAGGATTCGCTAGAAGACAGTGAGTTTACCAATTAAACCAGTTGTTTGATTCAATTCAAGTCATATAATTGTATGATTCAGAGCTAATTCTATACATTATGAGCAATTTTTTATTGCAAAAATCTCTTTTTTTAATCTTTTAGGGGTAGATTGTATATGTATCAATGCAATGTTTCTGTAATGCAATTTTTATATAACGACTAATTAAATTTCACAATATTAATTGTACAAACATTTTAACTGCCACTCTTTCAAAATGTCAAAATACTTGATTTTAAGGAAAATTTTTAAAGGCCGAAATATGTATAGATGCAATTCATTGAGTGTTAATATAGTACACTGTATTGTAAATTTTTTAAAACAGGTGTTATAAACATGAATTTTTATTTTTATTCAGTATCTGAGAAATCTGAGGAGGAGAGTACGAAGCACAATGACAGGTAGGGGTTCTAGAGGTACCCTGTTTTATCATGACAGGGAGGGGTCCTAGAGGTTCCCTGTTTTATCAGACAAGGAGGGGTCCTAGAGGTTCCCTGTTTTATTATGACAGGGAGGGGTCCTAGAGGTTCCCTGTTTTATCATGACAGGTAGGGGTTCTAGAGGTTCCCTGTTTTATTATGACAGGGAGGGGTCCTAGAGGTTCCCTGTTTTATTATGGTTTTTGTTGATATACTGCTTTATTATATTTCTCTTTATAATATTCCAGTCCATAAACCCTTGGAGTAATGTTGGTGGTCAATTTCTGCTTGTTGGAATAATGAAATGGCTGTTTTCAAGAAGGATTTTGAGTAATCTTGATCGATTTGAATATCCTTCAATATAAGTTTAAAGATTTTTTTATTTTACTCCAAGATCATGATAAAGTTATAAATAAAATTGAAAGCTGTAAAAAGCATGATACTTAGTGAAAACTTTAGATTGTTTTTTGTGTTTTATAGAAAGGGCTTCAGTGGAACAAGGAGTAGCCATGAACACAGCTCAGGGCAGGCAGGAAAAACAGGTAGATACATTATGTTGCTACTTATTAAACAATGCACATTTAGACTGATGTGTACAGAACTTAACAATGTACATTTAGGCTGATGTGTACAGAACTTAACAATGTACATTTAGGCTGATGTGTACAGAACTTAACAATATACATTTAGGCTGATGTACATGTGTACAGAACTTAACAATATATTACATGTATACTAACTTGTGTGACAGAATATAAAAAAAACATATACATACTGACTGTGATATGATGTAAAAGGATTGAGATGCAGAATAAATGCATTGTTTTCTTGTTGTAGGTAGGGCCACCATACCAGGCATGGAGACTTTGGATGAAATTGCGGAGAAAGAGAGATTTTTCCAGGTATATAAAGCTAATGTTGTCTATAGAGAGAGAGAGAGAGAGAGAGAGAGAGAGAGAGAGAGAGAAATTTGACCGACAAAGTAACATAGTGATTACAGTTTTATTTTGATAAATAAACTAGATCTATAAACAGTGCCACCATAGAAAAGTACAAAATTTTGAATATTTGTGCCATAGTCGTAGAGTATCACTTATTTACAATTGCTACTTTAATCTTGATTTGATTTGACTGGTGTTTTTAGACTTTTAAACTACAGTTTTCAATGCTTACATGTGGAAACCTTAATATATTAACGAATTAGGGCCTCACAAAATTCAATTTCTTTATGGATTTATACAAACTTTACATTAATCAACATAAAACTAAAAAAAATTTTTTTTAAATTAAAATGATTTGACTTTGCTTTTGCAGGACCTAGAGAATGCGGCGGGGGAAACACTTGACTATAGTCGCATGAACCGCGACCTTAGTCAAAGTGCTACCACAATGTCACCAGAGGGCGCCGCTAAAGCTGCCGCGACACTCGCCGCATTGGAGGACATAGAACAGGAAGAAGAAGGGTCGATTGTGCCACCAACCAAGTCTGAACCAATCACTGATCAGGTATCATATTCAACTACAAATTAAGTGATCAGACCTAGATTTGAGCCAATCAAAAAACAGAGCTTATGCTTTACTATGAAGGGTACTGTAGAACCATACGAATCCTTGGGGCTCAATTTTCTTGGGGTTTTTGTATGAATCAAAAAACAGGTAACCTGTTTTAACTACAAATTTAGCAATTTTCTGAAGTTGCTTTAAGTGTATAACCATGGAAAAGGACATTAGAAAGCCTCGAAATATAATCGATTACTTACTACGATTTTGATATGAAATGAGAATTACCAGAATAAAGAAACAATGAAATAAACAAGTTACGCCGTCAGTTCTGATTCAATCAAAATACAGCTATTAGGCTAAACTACATGAAGGTTGAAAAGGAATTATTCAAATTTTTAAACACACCTCATTATAACGTAAGATGTCCAATAAGTTTTAAAACATTTGTTTTAAAATTTGTGAATTATAATAAGTTCACAGAATTCATCAATTTTAAGCTAATCACATCAAGTTAATACATGTATGTTAAACAAAGACTTGTTTGTTTCAGGATCCATCTGTCCAGAAACCAAGCATGCTCTCTAAGGGTAAGGAGATACAATTATGCAAAATTTACACCTGATAAAATGTAATAATTTTGTACTAAGGGAAAGGCTACATAATTACGAAAAATTTACTCCCAATAATATGACAATGTACTGATTATGTGCTAAGGGTAAGCCTATACAATTATATGCTAAGGGTAAGCCTATACAATTATATGCTAAGGGTAAGCCTATTCAATTATGCGAAATTTACACCCAATAATATATACTGATTATATACTAAAGGTAAGCCTAATATACAATAAAGCAAAATTTACACCTGATAATATGTAATAATTGTGTACAAGAGGTAAGGCTAAATGTATGCAAAAGATTCACCAGATAACACCTGCTAATTGTGTTTTAATAGTAAAGCTACATAATTACGCAAAATTTACATCCCCATGATACTTACTAATTGTGTACTAAGGGTAAGGCTACAAATTACACAAACTTTGTAATTGATTACTCATAATAATTGTGCAATGCTATACTGATTAATGAATGTAATGACATTGAAAAATATTTTTCCAAAAATAGATTTTGCATTTTCAAGAGCTAAATAAAAATTATTTATTGGAATTTTGATTAGGTTCAACATTATTCTGTTATGCCCAGATTTAATTTGCAGTGTCTTTAATGGATTCCATGGAGTCAACTATGAACACAACAGGTTCCCCCAAAGTCGGGGGCACCCTGCAGGAACCCCGCCGATCAGAGGGCCTGGACGATATCGACGGACAAATCAACGTCCAGCAGTCCACACCAGGGTCATTCAAAACAGGCACAGGTCGGTAGAGCAGTATATTACTAAGGGGCAAAAAGGATCTTGATATTAAGAAAGAACTGAAGTACTGTTACATGAGATATCGGGCCACTTCAATGAATTGACTGATTTTTCTGTAACTAACTTTGAAAATAATAGAAGAGAAAAAAAATTTAGCACCTCCTTTTATCAAAATATTTGACATCTTGATGAATACCAGTACTCAAAATCCTTTCGTCCAAAGCATCGCATCATTTATTTCTGGAAAGTACAGAAATTATTTATATTTTTTTTATCAATGTATTATATCAACCCCCTCAGCATCGCAATACATGTACCGATCGATATTACAATGTAGTTTTACACTTCTACAAGTCAGATGTGTTCTGTCCCGAACACAGCTGATTGTTTTTGAAGGTGGGTCACTATACCTTAGGCTTAAGGTGGGTCACTATACCTTAAGGTGGGTCACTATAACTTAAGGTGGGTCACCATACCTTAAAATAGTTTCTCAAATCAGCAGAAAACAGCTTGATTCTGAAATATAACATGATGCATCAGAAGTATATAAATCAGATAGGTGAAAAACAAGCAAATTGGGGAAGAAATGTGATTTTCTAAATATAAGTAGGCTACTTGCATCACTGCTTACTGTATAAAACAATATTGAAATGATGATTCTAAATTATAACTTTTGACAGGAAAGCGATCAAGTAAGATAAAGTAGATATGACTGTAGACATAGACCTGTATATTTTACATTCAGTTTGATAGCAGAGACTGTACTCTGTAGATGTATGGCTTGTATACATTAAATTAACCCTCTTGGTGATTGATAACATTGGTGACAGCAAAACTACTTATCTTATATCGTTTGATTTTCTGATGAGTTATTCCCCTTGGCAGTCATTGTGGTTGTTGTTGTTGTTGGGGGGGGGGGGGGTGTTATATAGAATCTGACTTCTGTTCTTACAACCTCCAAATGTGGGTTCTTTGGAATATTTACATTCCTATATCCAATGGCATGTAGGAAATTTCAAGAAGCAAAATTGGTCAAAAATTAAATCAGATGTGATCTGATATTTTCTCATCAACATGATACCCAAGTCTACTACATGTACCGGTACAGGTATATAGTTTCTGATTATGGGCAAACTGGATAGACTTTGCTACATGTAGTTTATTGCCTTTTTCAATTGACTTCTTCTCACATTTGTGAGAAAGATATTACCAATGCCATGAATACTTAAAAGACCTATATAAGAGTTCGCTGAGGCAGAATATATCAGTACAAGACAGGTCATGTGTTTGTTACAATAATTTTTGGGGGTTATTTATTTTATGAGTATATCTTAATTGAAACTTTAGTAGACATACATGTAGATAATTTTCCCACCCCATTGATGAATGAATCCTTGTCACTAGATAACTGTGACCCGCTTCCTCCTCTTGCTGCCAAGGGGTATTTCTCTTTTACAGAATACAGTGTATCATGAATGGATTTCTGTAATTTCTAGTTAGAACTTAGCAAGCTAGCACTAATTAGTTATATTTTACTAGGCTAACAAAGTGAATATGTGTACTCATACTTTCATATAGATATATAGAATGCTCAAATATGTTCAACTTCATTTTTTTTCTTTTAAATTAAAAAAAATGTATCAATTCTTTTTTTTTGACTGTATTAATTTTGATATCAAGAGAGACAACACCTTTTTTTTTTAATTGAAGCACAAGAAGTGTTTATACTGAAATACATATTTGCTCATGAATATTCAAGACATACAAAAAATTACTCAGCAGAAAAAAGAAATGGATATCCATTGATGAAAGTGATAGCGTGTATGTAAGTTATATAATTATCATGAAAGGGAGGTAAATCAGCTGATATTATTTCACATCTTGAATTAAATTATCAGAATGCCCCAAAAATTTGAAAGCATTTGTTTAGAAAATATTAATTTACCTACCATGACAGATAATTGAATTACATAACAATGGCAAAAATAGTAATGTTATGGTTTACCTCAACAGGGGAGTTCAGTGCCAGGGTATCAGGTATTCTCACCTGTCAGGTATACACACCTGTCAGGTATACACACCTTCATCATGGTTCATGAATCACATCAACTAAGACATACAAGTTAATATGAACATTAAAGATTTAATTCAACCATCACTTGCCCAGAAAATTCAACATAATTGTTTTGTTTTTTTAAATCTTGCATTGAAGAGAATCTTGGTTTAGTGTCTAGTTTGCTTCTTTCTTTTCTTTTCCTTTAAAATAAATTGATCTAATGGTCTGGAGATTTTGCCCATAAATATTTTCCATAAATTACTGGAAGACAAAAAATCATGATAGCTTAAAGATTCCTCTTTTCATATTTTGGGCATGCAATTTTAAAAGCTTTTAAATCTTGGAATTTGAATTACTTAATATTTAGTTGTTTATTGTATTCTGGGGCCAAGGGAAAAAACTTCTTTTTAAAAAAAAAATTATTAAATATATATTGATTTTCCTGGGATACATTTATCATCAAAGACATGAACATGTAATGCGCTGTATCATGGTTGTTCATTACATATGTAACTAAGAAAAACATTTAACTTGCCACCTGAGATTTAATACAGTCATTGTTTTCGTACCAATTTGTAACAAAGAACTTATAATAGCACGTATAATTATCATAGATTATCAATAATATTCATTGGCATGATTAATTTTGTGTATTTTATCATGCATCTTAAAACAAGCCCATTTTAATTTTAAGAACTTGTCACCTTTTTTTGCATTTGATGCATTAACTTATTCATTGCCAATTACACTGTAATATATGTAAGACAGCATTTTTTGTTATAATTTTCTGTATACCGGCCCCTTTTTATCATTCAGTGCAAAAGTAACTGTAATTTTTTCCTTCATGGTTCAATGCAAAATTACTGTAAACTGGTTTCTTTATTGTTTGTTGCATAAGTTGCTGTAAACTGACACATTATTGTTCTGTACACAAGGAACTGTAAATCTGTTCCATAGTTTTATTACTGTAAATCTGTTCCTTTATTGTTTGGCATAAACTACTGTAAACTGACCACTACTGTAAACTTTGTTCTATAAACAAGTACCAGTAACTGCAAATTTGTTCCTTTATAGTTCAATGCATATTTACTGTAAACTGGTTTTGTTATTGTCTAAAGCATAAGTTGCCGTAAACTGGCCCATTGTTGTTCGATCTACCTGGTATATAAAATTTACGTAAACGAGTACTTATATTGATTACTGCATGAATATGAGTTATCCTGTGAAGTGAAACCTAATTGATCAATGTTGAAGCTGGGTTTTCTGTTTGTAGGTTTTATGGGAACTAACACAAGCAATGAAATCGAGGCTCTACACAAAGCCCTGAGGGAGGTGGGCCTGTCCCCCACCATAAAGAACGACAGTCAGGGGCTGGACTCCTCCATGGCCAACAACACAGACCTTTTGCAGAAAATCCTCTCTACTGAACCAGAGAAGGGTGAGAAAATACATCTCATACTGTATACAGGAAAATATTCGTCCCTGTTTTATTTACCGGTATATGCCCCTTTTACAGTCCTTGTCGGCGGGCGAATTCAAGATTGGGCGAATTCTCAATGTCCCAAATAATCTATGTTTAAGCACAACTTGTCTGGGAGAATTCAAGGCAGGTCGAAACTGCATGCAAGTGTAAAAGGGCGAAAATTACAAGGAGCAAATATAACCCTATATACTGTAAATTCCTAATTAAACAGGAGGAATTAATATCCGCGTAAAATCGCGAGAAGCACCGCTCGCAGATTTGAAAATTTCGCTTTAATTTTCTGAGATATGAGAAGTATAAGAGATTACCGTAGGATAAAAGTTCTGCTTTCGCGATTTTATATTCTCGCGTTTTGAAACAAAACGCAGAGATCGCGGAATTAAGTACTCGCGTAAAATAAGGAGTCTACAGTACAGATTTGACAAAAAATGTTTTTAATTTTTATGACAATTCCAAAATCATTAAGCCCGTCATGAATTGCATTCATATGTTTCATATGAAAAGAGAATTGTGGGAATTGGATTCTGAACATTTTATTGTACTATGATCCTAGAAGTGCATGTTGTAAAATAAAAATTGATGTTTTCCCTTAGGTAAACAGAGAACAGTGGAAGAAGTTCTTCAGGAAATGGACAACATAGAGAAACGGAACCGAAGTCAGACTAATGACCCGGACGTCCAGCTGCTGTCTGACAAAAAGAAAACCCCTGCTGATAGTAAGAGATTCAGACTGCTTGTCTTCTCATAAACCTCCAATTGCTTAAAAAAAGGGGGGGGGGGGTTCTTCCCCCTCTCGCAAAGTTAGCAAAAATAGGCCTGTTTTGGCTAATACATCGTGTATCTTCATGCATGCATCAAATGAATGTCATTGAAATAAACAGACCACAAGTTCATTATCTTTTTTGTAAACTAGAAGAAATGTGAACATTTTTTGAAGGTGAGAGAAGGATGGAGGACATCCGAGGATTTGGTTTGTCCCCCATTCAACAAGAACAGCCCTCACCCCAAGGCTTTGATCCCTCGCCCCGGGGATTTGATGAATCTCACACCGAGGACACAGAAATGTACCAACCTGTCACTCAAATTGTAAGTTTAGCTCTCAGTGATTGGAACTGAAGCAAGAACTTTGGGGTATACGACAACCACATGTATCTTAGTGAAAATAAACTTGTCCAATTATACAACCTGCATTATGTGACAATATTCTGATGAAAATTATTCATGTAATCTGCGAAATCACACTGCTACATGTATGCTACCGAAAAAAAAAACTTGTCCAATTCTACGAGCCTGCATTATTTGACAAACCTTTCATATTCAGACAAATTCCTGTTGTCTTGGAATATTACTTTTCTATATGGATCTGAATATTTATTTTTACATCGCCTAGTAGGGTGCTTGTATTTTCTGACATGTTTTCAATAATCTTATTATCTTGATATTTGTGAAATACTGTATGATGCAGCAACATTTTTGGCTTTCTCTGTCAGTTCAATTTCCAAGTGTTTTATCAATCTTAATTCACAGTTAGCTCTGACAAAACATTATAAAATGGGACCATTTCTTGATAACCAAACCCAGACAGTGTTTTAACTATGAAAAAGTCTCAAAAGTTGAGATGTTTTAATATTTAAAGTAACTGTATATCCATGTGTTAGCTCCTAATGTATCAGATGCCTGTATTGACTTGCCTAATATCATTTTTCAGTCAAAGGGTTCAAAGGTCAAGGTAAGATTGTGTGTTGTGTGACCTCTGACCTCTGTATGAAGTGTTTGTGTGGACACACCCAAAGTCCTCACATCCTGAGTGTCAAAACATTGCATGGGGTTTTATTGAGGGCAAACAGATCGAGTTGGGGCACAGAAAGTGATACATCTGCAACATTTTCAAAAAATTGATTATTTAAGTTGTAATGTGGTTGTGCAAAAAATTTAACAAGACTGCTAATTTTCTACATATAGCTATGGGTCTGATGTAATTAATTTGAAAAGTATTTTTGATATCTATGCATGTACGAAGGAGAATACATTAATTTAATTTTGCATGACTGGCTAGAAATGATTGAAATAGACATGGGATTATTATGTGTGCATGTATATGTAACTAACAAAATGCTAGATTTTACACACCAGTGTCGTACAGGTAATTTTATTTGATATCATAGTTCATCTAAAAGACATCAGTCTAACTGAATTATAAGAGCAGTTGATTTGGGGGATACAAATGTCAATATTTAAACAACATACTGATAAGTCATATCAGAGAGATATTACTGTCAATATTCTTATTGATATTGAAATTAGTTTATTTTGTTTTTGAATGAGAAATATAAAAGTCAGCATGAACTATTATAATAGGATTATTTTTCAGTTTGAACTTTTTCAAGCCTTAAAGTCACGTTCTACTGAAAACTTGTACATTAAACAAATACAGAAAGAGAAAAAAGTATGAACTACTGGTATTAAATCACATTAACTGAGTACTTACAATTTGTTTATGTATTTTAAGAGAACAGAAATGTCTGGATGTAATGATTACAGATGCAAGGCATTAAAAAAAAAAGTTGTGTGTTTAGGGTAACCCGACCTAGAAAAATGCCGCGATCCTACCATTTTTAGAAGTCTGTTTTTATCCGATTGTTAATTTTATATTATTTCTATTAAAAAATCTGTTTTTGAATATGACACAAACAAACATTCTTAGGATTCATGCAGAAAAAAATATGATAAAATTAAAAAAAAATCCCTATATATATATATATATATATATATATACCTAACCTAATTTTTTCATCAGTGTTACCCTAAACACAACTTTTTTTTATAGGCCTAACCTGGCATAGATTAGTTCTACAAGTAATGAAACCCATCATTTTGTTCTTTTGACCTGTAAAAAAGATTCAAAATGATAGTCAAAAATGCAATAATACTGATGTGGAGAGGAGTTATCGTTTTTCACTAGGCAGTGCCTGCTGTCCAATACATTTACGCTTTTTCATAATGAAAACATTGTGTTGATGAAATCATTTAATACTGATATTTTCAGTCAATATCTGAAAGAGGAAGAACTAAGAAGAAGGATTCTAAAGACAAAAACAAAAACAAGAAGATGTCCCCTTCTTCCCCTGGTCGAAGTCTATCTCCAAGGTCATCCCCACGGCGATGGATGTCTCCAAGGTCAAATACTGCCAAACTTGACGAAAGGTCAAGGTCTCTCTCCCCGTCTAAGCCAGGTAAATATGTGACTGCATTTAATGATAAAGTTTGAAAATAAAATAATATGTTTGAGTGCAATATTAGAAATAATTTTTTTTTTTAATTCACATGTATTATATATTAAGTCACAAAGGAAGATGGTCATTATATATTTTAAAATGTGTTGATAGGTTTGACCCTTAGAAACAAATACAGCCACATTAAGAGCTCTGGGTATGGACAGCAGTCCCCCGGGAGAACCCCAAGTCGAGAGAGGCCGTCCAGTGCCAAGGAGAGAGAAACCCTCAGAACTGATCATAGGGGGGCCCAGCAGGGGGACAGAAATGGGGCTCAGGACAGGGCCAGGAAAAAGGAGAGAAAACCGAGAGATGTGGGGAAACGCCAGGATCAGACATGGTCTCCGGCGGACATAGCACGGCAGAAAGTCATGGGTAACTTGTACTATTACTCTGTATACTGTTTAAAGAATTATTTTCAGTCTTGCTTCAATATTAAATAAATGTGTTGATTTATTATCAGCTCAAAGTTGATTCATTATTGGCTCATTTGTCATGATATGAATCTGGTATTGAGTAAATAAAAAAAAATCTTTTTAAAGAAGTTTTCAAGTTGGATAAAAATAACAGATTGAATAGAACTCATTTGGTATTACATGTACTTTATAGGATGAGATGTAAGTTTAATTCTTATAAACATGTATCTTTTTATTTTAGGAACTGAGTCACCAAAACAGTCCCGGGGACACTTAGCCGGGCTCGACTCACAGCTCCGAGTCTCTATCGAGTCATTTGCAGCCTACATTGCTGACCACTTCTCACCGACCAGAAAAATGCCCAAGGTGAGTTGAGTCAATCTCATCTCCATTCCCTCCCCCACCCCATGTTATTGTCCAAATAAACCATTGATAGAGTTTATTAGTCTTTATGATCTTATATTAGATGTGAAGCGTTTTCTCTTGGGTCAAGCAGAATCTGACAAAAAGAACCTTAAACATGTACTGTAGATTCGTAATTAAACGTGAGGAATTAATACTGCATAAAATTGTGAAAAGCAAAATCATGGATTTTTAACTATAGAAAATTTTAACAAAAATGGTGCTCATAATTTTATATTCTCGCAATTTGATTCAAAACAGGGGAATCATGGAATTTAGTATACTGACATACAATAAGGATTCCGAATCTACAGTGCTCTGTTTTGGTTTATGGACATGTTTATAAATGTAAATCTGTTTTATAAGTTTTTATTTTTGTTTTTATTCCAGGCCAAATACTCTGAGGATGAGCCCTCTCTAGCATCCAGCTGGAAGGGAGATAAATCCGCAGAGGGTCTGCCTAATGACTCCGAAGAACTCCAAAAAGTGGTGCTATCAGAGAGAAGTAAAAATCTGAAACTAAAAGGTTTGCATTAACTTTGTAAAATTTAGACGCTATATAGAAAAAAATATTCAGAAATACGTATACATGTATTTATTCCATGCATTACCAACCTAAAGATGTACAGAAACATTCTTAATTAGAATGTCTACTTAATGTTCAAGAAGTTTAAGCTCTCGCTCTCTCTCTTTCTCTCTCTCTCTCACACAATCATTAGATATTGCTTAGAAATCATATTGTTAAAATGATTTTACAGAAGAATTGGAAAGGTTTGTGAAGCTCCAGGGACATGAGCTGGAAAAACTGAAATTAAAATATGAAGAGGAAATCCACAATCTCAAACAGGAAAACTATGTCTTATCTGCCAAGGTTAGTGTTTCAGCAAGAAATAGCCTGAAATGTTTAATTTGCTAAATTGAAAGTATTTTTTGTCTAAATGTCACAGGAAGTAAAAGTTTAAGATTTTTTCTGCCAAATTTGTTCATTTGTTTGTTGTGTGACAACTTTATTTGACCATACAATGTGATACATACACTTCTCATTCAGATACACTGACTGCTAGAATTTTTCTCTTTAAAATTACTACATGCATCATTTAGTAAGATGTAAGATGTAATTTAGTGATTTCATGATTCAATAATCATAAATAATAATTATAGACTTTATAATGGATGAAAATTAAATGTTACCCAATCGATTATTTTTATTGCTATATTGAAAAGTGGAATAACTCAATTTTTGAATAAGGTACCTGTCAGCCAGATTATATTTTGAAAATTTTGCTTTAGAAACTAAAGCCTAACTTTTTTTGGCCTCATGTTTAATTTCCATTGGCCCAGGTACCTGGAGACAAAGAGGAGTTAAAGAAGCAGTTGATGAATGGTGCTGCCAATGGAATCAGCTCCCAGCAGATAGAAAGCCTGAAGAAAGAACTAGAGGAACAGGAGAATCTGATAGCCGGGTACCAGCAGGAGAACCAGCGATTGTACGACCAGGTCAAGGCCCTTCAGAAGAAGGCCAAGGTCACAGAGGATAGGATGTTCACTGAAAACCAGAGACTGCAGACCGAGCTCACAAACATAAGGTCTGAGGCTAAAATGTCTGAGGTGTAAAAAGTCTGGGGCTAAAATGTCTATGGCTAAAAAGTCTGTGGCTAAAATGTCTGGGGCTAAAAAGTCCAGGGCTAAAATGTCTGTGGCTAAAAAGTCTGAGGCTAAAATGTCTGAGGCTAAAAAGTCCGAGGCTTTAAAGTCTGAGGGTGGAACATCTGAGTCTCAAATAATGTCTCTGATTTTTTATGCGACAGTGGCTCTGTTCCACTCATTAAAAAGATCCTACAAGTTGTCTGATCTCAAGACAGCTGTCATATTCCCAACATTGAAACAAATTTCAAAATGTCTGATTGTATCTGAATAGAAAACAACTCTTATCTGCCATTCAGTAATCCAAGTAGTTAAACAATTCTGCTGTTGCTAAAGACAAAGTTGGTATAGTAGTTATGTTTCCAGTGGGATTTTCATTTTCTTAAATCTTAAGTTTGGTTTTCTGTTATCCTTTTTCAGAGCAAAGACAGATGTAAGTGATGGAGAGACTGTCATGTCCAGAACCAGGGCAGTGGTGGCGGACAGAGAGAGTGTGGACGTGAATGCAGCCCTGGGGGTGGGGCAGATAGCAGAGTTAGAGGCTGAACTCAGGGAACACCAGGTGTGTGGTCGTTAGAACAGTACTGTAATGTATGACATTTGGCTGTTTATTCTGTTTAGAGTTTTTGGCAGAAAGTAACTTCCATTAAATCAAGTAGAAATAAGCTTAATCCAATTCATGTATACGTATTGAAAAATCAGATTCTGCCAAATATCATACATGTACTTGCTAAATATTATACATTTACACTATTTGCACACTAAAAATATCTGAAATGACATTATTTTTTGAGATTTATTTGGGAGAAAGTAATCCTGAAAATGTCACTTTTAATTAATTTTTTTCTTTGATGATTTTTTTGTGAACATTTTTCAATTGCAGAATATAAAACATACAGAAATGGTACACTATATACTATTATGCATTTCTTTTTTCAAATAGTCACTTAAAAAGTGTTATTTAGGAAATATATGTTTTTTCTAGTATCAGTTCAAAGAAAGAAAAATTTCACAGTGATTTTATACTACTTGATTGAGGCCAATGATTTTTTAACAGAGACGAGAAGTAACAATGAAGCGAGAGTTAGAGATTGCTCAGAGAACGAAGATAGAGATGGATCAACAAATGGATAAACTGATCAAAGAGAGACAACTCCTACATGACAAACTTGACAAGGCCTCGTACCCAGAGGATGTCCGAGTAAGATGCAGTTATCTCCCCTTGCTCAGAGTTTTTGAAGAAATGGGAATTTGCTCTCTAAAAATTCTTTATAAGAAATTGTGACATATCACAAATTAAATTATATTCATAGTGATTGCTTTTTGCTAGCAACTGTAAACATGTTATTTGTAAAAGGTACATTCAGTCAGGCTTTGTTATTGCTAGCTTGGTGGGGCCAAGGAAAATACACTGAAATATTTATTGATTCTAGATAAAATACAAAAGAAAATGCTTTAAAAGTGCAACTGTAAACATTCTGTTCTTTTCAGCAATTGGAGGACAAATATAAAGAAGAAATAGATCGCCTGAGTCGGAAATTAAAGTGGTACGCGGAAAACCAGAAACTTCTGGACCAAGACGCCAAGAAACTCAAATCCAGAGACGAGGAGATCGCCAAGTTAAAGTCCAGGATACAAGACTTCCAGACAGAGGTTTGTGTCATATAGTGACATCAGACTGAAAAGGCCAATATAAAATTGATGGAATGTTCAATCACAATGTTTTCAGACAGAGTATAGGTTGAACTAAGCATTTGTATACAGTGTGCATTTTCTAAGCCAATTTAGCCCAGTTTGGTCCCTGTATAGCTGCAGATCTGTAGTTCGAGAGTTTTTGTTCACTGTAAATTGCAAGTTTTTTTGTATGCAGGTAACTGAACTTTAGGTCTGTCAACCCGAATTTCTCTCTTTAAAGCTGCAGACCTGCAGCTGTCTGTGTATCGTATGATAAAGAAAAACTGAAAGAACATTTTGTGAAAAAATCAGACATTATATACATATAAATGTACAGCAGTTGTCTCACATTTTTTATGAAAAAGTTTGAATAGTTGATCCTTTGCCATTCCAGTCTTTAGGTTTGTTTTTTAACCAAAATATCAATTTCAGACTGGAAAAAGGTTGGAAGAAAACAAAATGAGAAGTACAGAGAGAGCTAAAGATGCCAAGAAGATTCAGGATCTACAGAGACAAGTAATTGTTCTATTTACTTTGACATTCAGGATCTACAGAGACAAGTAATTGTTCTATTTACTTTGACATTCAGGATCTACAGAGACAAGTAATTGTTCTATTTACTTTGACATTCAGGATCTACAGAGACAAGTAATTGTTCTATTTTACTTTGACATTCAGGATCTACAGAGACAAGTAATTGTTCTATTTACATTGACATTCAGGATCTACAGAGACAAGTAATTGTTCTATTTACTTTGACATTCAGGATCTACAGAGACAAGTAATTGTTCTATTTACTTTGACATTCAGGATCTACAGAGACAAGTAATTGTTCTATTTACTTTGACATTCAGGATCTACAGAGACAAGTAATTGTTCTATTTTACTTTGACATTCAGGATCTACAGAGACAAGTAATTGTTCTATTTACTTTGACATTCAGGATCTACAGAGACAAGTAATTGTTCTATTTTACTTTGACATTCAGGATCTACAGAGACAAGTAATTGTTCTATTTACTTTGACATTCAGGATCTACAGAGACAAGTAATTGTTCTATATACTTTGACATTCAGGATCTACAGAGACAAGTAATTGTTCTATTTACTTTGACATTCAGGATCTACAGAGACAAGTAATTGTTTTATTTTACTTTGACATTCAGGATCTACAGAGACGAGTAATTGTTCTATTTACTTTGACATTCAGGATCTACAGAGACGAGTAATTGTTCTATTTACTTTGACATTCAGGATCTACAGACACAAGTAATTGTTCTATTTACTTTGACATTCAGGATCTACAGAGACAAGTAATTGTTCTATTTACTTTGACATTCAGGATCTACAGAGACAAGTAATTGTTTTATTTTACTTTGACATTCTCGATAGGATTTGTTCATGAGAATATACATGTATAACAGAAGTTCAATCATTACAACCAAGGATATGATAAACAACCAGGCCACTGAAGGATGTCGTAAATTTATGATTGAAAGGAATTTTTGTTTATCAAGTCAAAATGCTCATAGAAACCTATGAAAAATGATCTAATAATATAAACCAGCCATAACAAAGTAATTTTTTTATACCGCAGTGGTGAATTTAAACATAATTCTGCACTTCTTAAAGAATTTGACAAATGAAGAATTGATTTATATTTTCTGGCAGCAATTGTGCTAGTATTTTGATTAAGTTAAAATTTTAAATAATTCCAGTAAACATTTCTCAATAGTTTAAACAAAAAAAGGAAGCCTGAATAAATTCCTTTGATTAGTATCACTATCCAAATAATTTCTGATTTTTATGAATTTGTGCATGCTTCTCTTTTTTTATTATAAAGCAAAAAAAATTAAAGTTTTTTTTATTAAATTCAAGGTTAAAGAAATGGAGGCAATAATGAAGAGACGTCATCCCAATTCTCTGCCGTCGTTGATGATGACGGCAGCAGTGATCCCCGGGGAACAAGAGAAATCCCCACTAGTCACGGTGCTGGAGGGGCGTGTCCGTAAACTAGAGCAGGAACTCGAGAGCAAGGAGAAGGAGGAAGATAAGATGTTACGAGCCGTGGAGCAGAAGTACAACAACATCAAGGTAATGTGTGTGTCTTTCCCACAAAAGGGATGTAACATAGGAGATCAATAAAAACATCTCTCAAACAAGCGCTTTGTTTACATTGCAAAGAATTTCAAGCTCTGTAACTCCCTTATAACTCAACGAATGACACTCAAATTTTGGTTGCCTATTAAAAAATGCCTTTATTACTGAAGCATTATAAATATTAAAACTGGAAAATAATTCTTGACTAAAATCGTGACCATGCCCCTTTAAGGGTTTTTTTCTGTGACATTTTGTCTGCTTTAAGTACGCATGTTGTTCAATAAACTTTTGACAGCTGAAGTTCGAGGAGAGAATCAATGACTTGGAGACACAGCTGGCTGCCTACCAGCGACCAGACGACCAGAACCTGAAATCTTACGAACACCCCCACACCCACACAGTGGCTCTACAACAGGAGCTGGACGCCACCAGAGACCGCTACAAGAAACAGGTGGCCGATCTAGAGGAGCAGGTGTCTCAACTCAACTCACAGCTCCAACAGGCTCACAGAATTCAGGAAGGTAAGGCATATAACTCACACCTTCAACAGGATAGGCTTACAGAAACCAGGAATAAGTGTATTAACTCACAACTCCAGCTTACTCTCAGAAACCACAACGATAAGTGTGGATATTGCTTCTGTTCAGATCTTTGCTTAGTTATTTGTTACTAGACAGTGTATTCCGACACTGCACAGTAAAATAGCGGTATATGTATATAATTTTTTTATTAATTTATGTGAGTTTATGATATAGTAAAGAATGTAACAATTGTAGAAAATCAGGCATTATGTACTTGCCCGGTGGATAAAAATAACAAAGATTCCTTTTACACCTTTGCTAAGCATTAAATTATATATGAGGACTAAATAGGTGATGTTAATTTTATTGTAAACTATTATGAAGATTTAATTCTGACAATAATAGTTATTGATTGAGGAATATTTTTATCACTTAGGACCTATGAGCGAGGTTCAGGCGTCAAAGGAGAAGGAGGTAGAACTGAGCAGTAAGCTTCAGCTCCTACAGTTAGAGTTGAACAGCCGGAACCATGACCTCCAGGTGTTACACAAGTCCCTAGAGAGACTCCGAAAGGAAAAACAGAACACTCTGGTCAACAGTCTGTCTCAAGGTAATGAAAACTCCAGAGAGTTTGTAAGTGTGTGTGAGTGCTCAGATTAAATGAATGTAAAGTCTAGAGAGTTTCTGAATGTGTGCTCATATTAATGGTAAATGAAAACTCCAGAGAGTTTCTGAATGTGTGTTCATATTGGCCGTGATCCTCAACAAAATATTTAAAAATTTTGTAGAAGTTGCTGATATGTGATTTGTCATGAATTTGTAGACAAGAAAAAGAAGAAAAATAAAGAGGGTGTGGATGCAGAGAAACTCTTAGAAATTCCAGAGAGTGTTAGGAAGGAACCTTGTGATCACGAGGATGAGATTTGTAGACTTGTCCAGGAAAACGAAGGCCTTCGGGCAAAGGTAGAGTATTCATAAACTGTTATTGATCAGTCACAGACAAAAACCAGTACACATATTTATCAATTGTGTACTTTATAAGTTAAAAGTCTTTTGAGAATGGGTAAACAGTGCTAAAAATTGTTGAACAAAAAATTTAATATTGTGTTTAGAACTCTTTCTAAGGGCAGTTGTCAATAGTTTTGCCATCTAGCTTTAGGCAGCCAAGATTGAGTTGACATTTGACAGAGAAGAGATATTAATAATTTTGTTCTGGTATAATTCTTTTAGATGGATGAGCTACAGCTTGAAGCTGAGCACAGCAGATTGAAAGTACACAAAGTTCAGGCTGAACATGAGGCTTATGTTCGCAGGAGTCGGGAAAACTATGAAGAAAAGGTAATTAATGTTTTTTATCTCAGTTGTAATACTTATAACTGACTAGTTATCTCAAGTATGTCTGTCTGTCTGTCTGTACGTCTGTTCTGTCTGTCTGTCTGTCTCTTATGGATTTACAGTCTGGTGGTCTGCAAAATAAGCTATTGCTTATGTGTCAAATGAAACTGATTTGGTTTAGTTGTATACCAAATACATATTTGCTTATTTCCAGAAAATTATTAAGGTGTAGGTCACACAGAGAGAGAGAGAGAGAGAGAGAGAGAGAGAGAGAGAGAGAGAATATATATTACTTTGAACCAAGGCAATTTGATTAGAATTAGATCAAGATGGATTAGGTTAAAGAGAATAGTTGTACCATATTAAGACAAAAGTTTGATCATGAATTTCAGATTGAGGCCCTGTGTCAATCCCATCAGAAAGAACTCCAGCAGATGTTGGCTGAGCAAGCTTTGGAGCATTCAGCCTCTAAAACAGCCCACCTCTACAGCAAAGTCAACGCACAAGAAGTAAGTACAAATGTACCTATAACACACCCACCTTTAAAACCTGAGGGTTACAGGTAGTCAATTCTCAATGACTTTCATGACAATTAAAATAAAACAGGTACTCAGTGAGCTATATACTGTGGAGTCATTAATTTTAGTGGGGGCCAATTTTCGTGGATTGCTAAAATTTTACAGGTTCGTGGGGACGTAATTTCGTTCATTCTCTTAAACCTACAGAGGAAATATGACTTTATTACCCTAATTTATTAATTCGTGGAGGATGTTAATTCGTGGATGAAAGGTATCCACGAATTCCACGAAAATTGAGCCACCTGGAAATCTAATGATTCCACAGTAGTTCTATAGGCAGTGAACACAGTATTTAGTTCTTCATTAAGGTTTACTGTACTGGGGTTTGTTTTCAGGTGATGATTCAACATCTGAGAACACAGCTGACAGAAGCTCAGGAGGAGCTGGAACAGATGTCTATACTAAAGATAAAGGAGGCCACTCATGTCACCCAGATAGAAAAACTACAGCAGGAGCTCCGAGAGGCCAAAAAACACCACTCACCGGTAAGTCTTTTTTTTCCTCTCTTTTATTAAAACAAACATCATTAAGAAACATGTACAAAATAAATTCAAAGCAAAATATTTTAATCACAAATTGGTAAACAAATTACCATTCACCTTTAACTCAGAGAGAAAGAGATGAGAGAGAGAGATGAGAGAGAGATGAGAGAGAGATGAGATGAGAGAGAGAGATGAGAGAGAGATGAGAGAGAGAGAGATGAGAGAGAGAGATGAGAGAGAGAGAGAGAGAGAGAGAGAGAGAGAGAGAGAGAGAGAGAGAGAGAGAGAGAGAGAGAGAGAGAGAGAGAGTAAAACATATTAAACAGGAAGAAATGGGATAAGGATAAAATCAATGAAGAAAGTAAATGGTTAACTGTAAATAAGACAGAATTTTTTAAAAAAGTATAAAATGTCTGGGTATTTTTGCCTTTGCAGGGCATGAAACATTTTGAGCAAATTGAAGACAAGATCCTCAGCATTGAAAATAAGCATAAAAACAGAGAGAAAGAACTCCAGCAAGTGATACAAAATTCAAATGACTCTCACACTAAAGAACTAGAACAACAGACCGCCAAGTGGAAACAGGTTGTGGAAGTTAAGAACAAGGAGATCCAGAAGTTCCGTGTGGAGCTGGACGCCATATTGGATGTTCTCAGACTGTTACAGAAACAGGGAGTGGTTCTCCCAGTCCGGACAAGTCACACATACTCCTAGCAGGAGTGTAGTCATTGTCTATGACTATTGTAGTCAGTATCTACTGTCTATGACTATTGTAGTCAGTGTCTACTGTCTATGACTATTGTAGGCAGTCTACTGTCTATGACTATTGTAGTCAGTGTCTACGACTATTGTATTCAGTGTCCACTGTCTAGGATTAGTCACATGTATTACCGTATGTAACAGGAAAGTTTTGATCTGACTGTGAGCATTATTATGATGCAAACTGAGTGTTTGCTATCAAGGATTATTGCGTCCACTCAGAATCTGACACGAGCCATGCCCCGTGCATTATTAGTCCATTAGACTGTGATATTAGCTAACATGTATTAGACTGGGATATTAGCTAACATGTATTAGACTGGGATATTAGCTAACATGTATTAGACTGGGATATTAGCTAACATGTATTAGACTGGGATATTAGCTAACATGTATTAAATATTATAGAGATCTCTCTACGGATCACAGATTAAGACTTAGGTCTTAGTTTCAGTCATTCACAAAATGTTTGTTTGCCATAAATATGAAATAAATGCTAAAGGTATAATGGTCTTTGTCAATAACATTTTAATTTAAAAAAACTGTTTACAGGGAAGTATTTGTCTGTTTTATTTTTCTCCATATTGCCTTAGTTGTCAGTGGGTGATTTTAAGACTGGGCCTTGCCAATTCAAAGCAAATTTTAACAGTGTTATCTAGAGTATTTATTTGTGACTGTGTATGGACAGATTGAAGACAGGGTTAAATCATTTTCAAGTGTAGAAGGGTAAAAAAAAAACAACATGTGGCAGTATACATGTACTCTTTTTACACTTAGATCCATTGCATTCTGTTTGAACTTATCACAGTTCAGAATATCAACTACTGCTATACACGGAGTTTCCCGAATTTATGACAAATCAGTTCTTGCAGACACCATTATAAAATCAGTACAGTGTACACAAGCAAATGTATAAGAAAGGGTAAATTCAAAACAATTTTCAAATTACTGTCACTGTGTTAAGAAGAAAGAGGATCCATATATGCTGTGTCTGAGTGAATTCAAGACGGGGTGACACCGTTTGCAAGCATAGACTGGCAAAAAACATGAGGCAAAAAACAATAACCCTGTAAATAGTTACTTTAAGAAACTGTACTCATTTACATGTAGAAATACCAAGGCATTATTTATTTTAAACTTTTATTTTTTTTAAAATAAAACATATAAACAAATAAACATATAAATAATTAGATAACATCAATACATGGATCAATAAACAAGATTGAACACACTATGGACCTTGAAATCTATGTAGATGTGACAAGCACCAGTCAAGATTGTCAGATATGAAATTAATGACACATCATGGTAACATCATAAGACTGTGTCTGTTATTAAAAAACTTTGTTGTGGCAACTTTTAAGTCTGTCCAAATGCCACATGGAACTGTTGTACTATAACTGTTGTACTAGAACTGTTGTACTAGAACTGTTGCACTATAACATTGGATAGACATATCCAACTCCAGAAGTTTTTATGAACTGTTCTCACTGGTAACAGTCCAAGTTTATTTCAATTTGTTGATTGGGTTTTTTCCTGCTGCTGAGAAGAGCTTGATTTCAGTTTGTCCAGGTTCTCTGTAAAAAAATAATAACGGACAATTCAAAATATAATGAAAAAACAAAAATGTGTTTATTCAAATAGCTCATTGATTGATGGATCAAATGTGGGTTTAGTCTGCTCCCAGAAAATCAAACTGGCTACTGCTGATCATTATTTGTCAGAACATAGAATACCATGACTATACTTAATTTGAGGTTTCAATATTATCTGGTTTTAAGCCCAATTTATAAAGATATAACTTTCAACATTATATTGTTTATTGTTGACATAACACAAATTTTGACCGTGCGCCGTGGCCTCATTTTTGCAGGATTAGATTCTAAATAATTCTTAGAAGTAAAGGAATTTATTAACTTATTTTCTTGTAAATTGTTTGCAACTATTGCTAAATTATGTCTACCAAATTTAGTAATGATATAACGTTAAGTAACAAAGCTATGACAAGAGTCTTTGTATTTTTTGATTGACCCTCGTATCTCATTCATTCCAACACATCCATCAAATTCATGAACTCTTTTTTAAGGTCTCTAATATATACAGCTTCCTATTTTCACAGTAGAAAACTTTTACTCCTAAAACACTCAGTGACACTATAATTATTGTGGAATCCTTTTTATTTGCTGGGTCAATGCTTGTATGTAGCCAACATTTTGTGGTTCTGAACTTCATTGGGACGCAATTTTGTTGGATGCAAGTTCGGGATAATTTTAATAAATACCAACTGAAATAAAAGAGTGTATATATACATGTACATTCTTGGGGATGTATATTCACAGGGGTTTCTTAAGAAAGCCACAAACATTGGTCCCCCAACAATGATGATTCAATAGTACATCCAAAGATCTGTGGTGTGCTACTAAGCTCATGAATCATGATCAGTACTACGGTAAATGAAAGCGGTACCTACCTATAATGGTATTATGATCAGTACCTAAATGAAAGCGGTACCTACCTATAATGGTATCATGATCAGTACCTAAATGAAAGGGGTACCTACCTATAATGGTATTATGAATCCTTCGCAGTGCCTCTTTGCTGTTCATGTTTTTTCTGTTACCAGGAGAAATGTTCAGCTCGAAGTCTGGACCATAGGACATAAAAAACTGGGAAAAAAAAAACGAGGTTAAAATGTAATACATGTACATGTACTAATAGAACATATACTCTCAAATTCTGACAGGTGATGATTAAAGATGTGTTATATTGAACATGAATACTCTAGTCCCATATTACATTACTTTTATTAATGATTTTAAACTGAGCGCTACCTTAGATCTATTGTATCATGATATTTTCTTGGATTTATAATGATTTACTTTCAATATGCATAAAACAAGAGGCCCAGGGGCCACATCGCTCACCTGAGCAACAATTGCCTTAATTCTGATCAAATTAGCATTACAGTATCAAAATATCTTGACAACTGAGTACAGTAGATCTTGCTAAAAAAATTTGAAAATCTGCCAATTTTTATCAACCTCTTATTTTTTGGTAAATACCAAGCCCCTTTTGTTGTTGTACCTGTAAGAAGATTTGTCTCTATTCCTATATACCCCCCCCCCCATTTCATGGCCCCATTTTTCTCTAGGGAATCATTGTTTCATCAGACTTAAATCTGCATAACCTTTGCTTTCACACTAAGTACTGAGTTTTGAACCGAACACTTTCCCAGAATAGTTTTAAAGATTTTCTCTTCATATTCCTATGTAAAAATTCAAACCGCCATCACGGTCCCGCCCTACCACTAGGGACTGTGATTTTGCAAACTTGAATTTACACTACCCGAGGATGCCTCTACACAAGTTTAAACCCTTTCTGGCCAAAAATTCTTTAAAAAGAAGATTTTTAAAGATTTTCTCTATATATTCCTAAGTAAAAATTCATCCCCCATTGTGGCCTCACCCTACCCCTGGACTATTATTTAAACAAACTTGAACCTATACGATCTGGGGATGCTTCCACTCAAATTTGGGCTTTCCTGGCCTAATAATTTTGAGAAGAAGACTTTTAAAGATTTTCTCTATCTATAAAAATTCATCCCCCATTGTGACCCCGCCCTACCCCCAAGGACCATGATTTGAACAAACTTGAATCTACACTTCCTAAGGATGGTTACATGCCAATTTGAGATTTCTTGGCCAAATATTTTTGAGAAGAAGATTTTTAAAAGATTTTCTCAATATATTCCTATGTAAAACTTGATCTCCCAATTGTGGCCCCACCCTACCCCCGGGGATCATGATTTGAACAAACTTGAATCTACACTACCTGAGGATGCTTTCATTTCAATTTGAACTTTTCTAGCCTAATAGTTTTTGAGAAGATTTTTAAAGATTTTCTCTATATATTCTTATGTAAAACATGATCCCCCTATTGTGGCCCCACCCTACCCCCGGGAACCATGATTTGAACAAACTTGAATCTACACTATCTGAGGATGCTTCTACTCAAATTTGAGCTTTCCTGACCTAATAGTTTTTGAGAAGACTTTGGCTCAGGTGAGCTAAAAAAGGTTAAGTTTACAATGCAATAAGTTGTTAAAGTTGGTTTCTGGAAGAAGAGACTTTGAAAATTTTCTTAATAAATATTGAAATTTTTTTTAGTTTTTTAATCTTTAGTTTTTAAGATCTGTGTACAAACATAGAATTGTGAGCAAATCTCTGTATCTTGCTTATAATTCGAAGCTTAACACTCAAATATGGTTAGTAAATAGAAATTGTAAACAATTATATAAAACACAAGAAACATGCACTATAACAAATAAAGAACACAATTTATTTTTTCGAAATGAATGATATATATACATGTACATGTATATACCTACATATTTCCGACAGCGATATCAAACTCTATTTAAACTGAATAAACTCGAGAAAATGCCGAGCATCTCAACAAAACCTATTGCATTAATATACCATTACGCAAAATATAATGCCGAATTACCGATAGAATGAATTGTATTTCAGTACTTTTTTGATACATCAGATTTTGCTTAATTTGCGCAGATAAACAGTTAACTGTTTGATTTACCGAAGTCTCTGTTTGATTTGATACGTAAAAATCACGAAATACAGACGATAGTTCCCAGGTTACAAAGCATAAATAATGAAAACGAAACGAAAATCAGAACAAGCTAACATCAACGTCATGTGTGAAAACTGTCAATGCATTGAAATATTTAGCCTCAATTTACTTCACAAAATCGGCACAAATACATTTTGCATGTTTCAAAACTCTCCCTTCATTCGCGAACTGTTGCACAACAAGCAAATTCATCATAGTCAGATCGACCCTTTTTCGTATAATGTCATGGCTGCTTTAAACAAAGAACCTCGTTTTAGATGTATGGAATACGAGTCTTGGTAAAATGGGTACGCAAACCTGGGCCGTGGCAAAATAAAAGCCGGGGCAGATCGGCAATCGTCAATTCCAAATACGCATTATTTTGCAGCAATATTTACAGCAAATACAAATATACTGGTCCATCAAATATCCTGAAATTTTAATGAGATTGGCAGATTAATAACTGCCAATCTTTTGTTTTGCCCAGGCCAAGTCTTGTCTACCCATTTTACCGAATGCCGAATCCGAAGCTATTAAACTGATTGAAACACGCCTTTCCTTTATTATTATTTTCGTAATAACTCAGATTTGAAACATAATTAGACCTTAATTTTTGCAATTTATATTTTCCTTCCCATAAGGATAATTTATGCTAAACAACGTTGAATTGGAATCAGTAGTTCTTTTAAAGATTTTTTAAAATGCACCCCCCTTTTTTTACAGTTTCAAGGTTTTCTCCGCTTTGAATACAGATCTGACTTTTATTTCTGCAATTTATATTCGCCCTCCCATAAGGATGCTTTGTGCCAAATTTGGTTGAAATTGGATAAGCGGTTTTAGAGAAGAAGTTCAAAATGTAAAAAGTTTACAGACGGACAGACAGACGGACAGACGGACGGACAGACAGACGGACGGACGGACGGACGACGGACAAAAAGTGATCAGAATAGCTCACTTGAGCTTTCAGCTCAGGTGAGCTAAAAACTACAAATGAGGTTTGAAAGGCATATAGCAAAAATGTTTAAAATCATGCCGTTAAAACCACAAGTGTTTAGTATCATATAAAAAAAGTTACTTAACAAAATAATGTCTACAAGCAGTGTAAAAAGAGCAAAATTGACTGTGCAATGATTAAAAAACATGATAAATAATTGTATACATAACACTACAGTTAGAGAGTGTTCAGTGTCTAATTTACCTTGTGGTCTGGAACTTCGGACGATAGTTTACGCCCACACAAGATAGCGGTTAGGTGAGTCCAACATCTGGCTGTGTTGGGCGAGTTGTAGCCTCCTGTAAGAGATATCTACGACATCATTTATCATTACAATTAGAACAAATAACATCACAACTATACAGATAATATTACAACTGAAAAAGATATCTACATAAAGCAAATGCCGCAGCTTTCACAGATACAAAAGAATAACAGATAACACAACTGGAAAAGATATCATAATTACTTTAAAAGATATCACCACAGCTGTAAAAGATATCATCCAATATAACAAATATCACTACAATTATAACAGATATTACCACAACTGTAACAGATATCACAACTGTAACATATATCATTACAACTGTAACAGATATCACCACAACTGTAACATATATCATTACAATTATAACAGATATTACCACAACTGTAACAGATATCACAACTGTAACATATATCATTACAACTGTAACAGATATAACCACAACTGTAACATATATCATTACAACTGTAACAGATATCACCACAACTGTAACATATATCATTACAACTGTAACAGATATTACCACAACTGTAACAGATATTACCACAACTGTAACAGATATTACCACAACTGTACAAGATATTACCACAACTGTAACGAATATCACTACAATTATAACAGATATTACCACAACTGTAACAGATATCACAACTGTAACATATATCATTACAACTGTAACAGATATAACCACAACTGTAACATATATCATTACAACTGTAACAGATATCACCACAACTGTAACATATATCATTACAACTGTAACAGATATAACCACAACTGTAACATATATCATTACAACTGTAACAGATATCACCACAACTGTAACATATATCATTACAACTGTAACAGATATTACCACAACTGTAACAGATATTACCACAACTGTAACAGATATTACCACAACTGTACAAGATATTACCACAACTGTAACGAATATCACTACAATTATAACAGATATTACCACAACTGTAACAGATATCACAACTGTAACATATATCATTACAACTGTAACAGATATAACCACAACTGTAACATATATCATTACAACTGTAACAGATATCACCACAACTGTAACATATATCATTACAACTGTAACAGATATTACCACAACTGTAACAGATATTACCACAACTGTAACAGATATTACCACAACTGTACAAGATATTACCACAACTGTAACGAATATCACTACAATTATAACAGATATTACCACAACTGTAACAGATATCACAACTGTAACATATATCATTACAACTGTAACAGATATAACCACAACTGTAACATATATCATTACAACTGTAACAGATATCACCACAACTGTAACATATATCATTACAACTGTAACAGATATTACCACAACTGTAACAGATATTACCACAACTGTAACAGATATTACCACAACCGTACAAGATATTACCACAACTGTCACGAATATCACTACAATTATAACAGATATTACCACAACTGTAACATATATCACCACAACTGTAACGAATATTACCACAACTGTAACAGATATTACCACAACTGTAACCGATATCATTAAAACTTTAACAGATATCACAATTATAACAGATATCACCACAACTCTAACAGATATAATCACAATCAAAACAGATATCACCACAACTGTAACTGACATCATTATATCTCTTAATATCAGTACAATTGTAAAAGATATCAACACATTTTTAGCAGATATCAACACAACTCTAACAGATATCAACACAACTCTAACATATATAATATATCAACACAATTATTACAGACCCTGAAACATACTACTACACCACACGCTCACTAAACGGTTCACACGAAACGCTGAACAGTTTACACGAAATGCTGCACGCAATGCCCGAAACGCTAAACAATTTACACGAAACATTGAACGGTTTACATGAAACGATTCTCGCACGAAACGATTTGCTCGCTTTTCACACGCTTTGGACACGCTTTATCGATTTCTTCGGGTCATCACTAAATTTTACCCTGACTCTGTTAGTAAGAATTAATTTTCAGAAAACACGAAATAATAGAAATCCTGATATAAGAAACATATATGTACATAAGTATTGAATTGATTAATTAAATTAAATTGATACTAATATTCAAAGCAAAAAAAAATATTCAAATAAATAAGAAAAAAATACTACTTCTATAAATATATTTATTGCTCAAAACAAATATCCATGATTCTTATTAGTGTCGTAAATAAATTAAAAAATCCAGAAAAAAAAGTTACCGTAACTCAATATTCAATACCAAAATTAAAATCCGTATGATTACAAACTGAAATCGGTTCTTCAGTATTCGGTGGGATTTGCTTTTTCTTCTCACAGTAATTTTTTTTTTATTGGTTTCAGAGAATACGATGTAAAACACTAACACTAAATAAACCTGTAATTATTTACATCACGGTAATAATTTTGAAAGTTATGTAAAATTAAATTAGTCACGTAAGTTAGAAAAAATGCTATAAAACAACCGATTAATTTTTTTCTTACATCGTATCATTCGCGTAAATAAATATGTTCCGTACATAAAACCACAGGAAAAAATCAATCAATTAAACAATAAAGAAAGTTGTCATCACTATTTTGGATTTCGGAAAGAAAGAAAATAAAAATGATTTAAATTTTTGACTCAATATTCGTAAACATAACCGGCGCCTTGCATAACGGCATACAATATATCTATCATAATTTATTTGAATTAAGTACCATGCATACATAATGGGCAAATTCCAGTGTGTTAATTACTTCTAAGACTTGTTGTTTTTCGTTATCAGTGTTTAAATAATTAAAATAAATACTTGCAATGGAGAAATATTTTTAATCGGGATTCCGAAGAATTTACTTCCCGCATTTTATAGAAATGAACAGTAAATATTCTTTATATTTTTATATTTAATTTGGTTCAAATAAATGTTGAATAATCAATCATTTATATTGTGTGCATCATCAAATACTGATTTCGACTACCTTGAAGTCATTAAATTTCTATTGGCGATTGACAGGTTCAGCCAGGTGCAGGTCTTACCCGATGTCCGAGGTTATTTGTGTTGGTTGTACAAAGTCGAATAGTATCAGTAACTCTAGTTTTCTTTTTAAATATGCGTACCTTTCTATTGTTTGTTTAAAATTAATTCAATTTTGTAAAAAGATAAGTATATAATTTATATATATTTATATATATTTTTCATGTGAATACCTACGAAAGAGTTTTGCCAATCACAAACAGTTTAAAGTAATGTAAAACACAGTTGCTATTTTAAAACAATTAGATTGTCAGAAAGTTCCAAAATCTGATGAATGTTTCACATGATTCTTGCACGCTTTGCTCGAAACGATTTACACGCTTTGCCCAAACGCTAAACGGTTTACACGAAACGCTTCACGATTCACACGAAACGCTTCACGATTCACACGAAACGCTAAACGGTTTACACGAAACGCTAAACGGTTTACACGAAACGTTTCTCGCACGAAAGTCGCACTCTTTTTTGGTGTAGTACATGTAGTACGTTTCAGGGTCTGTACATATCACAATTGCAACAGTATATTGCTACATATACAACAGATATAGGTACAACTATTTCAAATATTATCCTTTTTTACATATATCACCATAACTTATGCATATTGAATTTCAAACATCTATCACAGATATCATCAAATATTTAACAGATGTCATACTACTTCTCTTTAGCTGGAAACATCTTTGATTAATTTTAGTCATTCTTGCTGAACTAACAACTTTCTTTCCCTTTCTTATTTAGTAACGTCTTATTATACACAATTTCTATCAGGTTTGAGAATCTATTAAAATCTTTCTTTGGTGAAAACTACTTATCTATCTCATAACTTCTCATTTTTTCTGGCTAAAAAATTTCAGCAGTGACTTTAGATTAGAGCAGTATTAGCTTTCAGCTAAAACAACCTTTTCCACTGAAACGCTAACTGTCCTGCCTGATATCGACTCATACTACTCTACTTCAAACCAACATGTTACATACATGTATCTTGTACTCACCTCCCCCTAATACAAGAGTGGGCAGCCTCCACTGTAGCATGAACTGAAGACAGCAGCTGTACGCTGTGGGGGTGAGGCTGAAGGAATCCATGGGGTCACCACTCAGCCCGTCCGCCCCGCACTGACACACCAAGGCCTGGGGTGAGAACACCTCGCGGGCCTTATGTAAGACTCTGCTCAATAAAATAATGCAATACCGTACCCTCTATAACAGAGGCTAGGTGGTCAACATATCACCATCTGATCTCGGAGACTCCTTTAAATATATTTAAATGATTTGTTTAGCTATGAACAATTATTTAGTACAGAATAATTCCATATATTTTAACTTTAGAATTTGAGTGTTTGCCTAAATAAGGAGTATACTATACAGAGTTTCTTCTTAAAGGATATTTAAATAGTCTAAAAGGACCACAGCCATCCTTAACACATATAGTTGATGAAAATTTGAAAAAAAACTTAGTTGTAATCAGCTATAAATGAAGTAGACAAAGCTATATGTATATTAAAGTTACGGGTCAGATTATATATTTTTACAGTCTAAATGAAATGTACAGTAAATTAAAACGTCAAAGTTCCAAACAATACCTACCTGCATACTAAAGGGACAAACTCTTCATCCCTTGCCCCCTCCAGCAGTGGAATGTTGACCGTGTACCCCCGTCCTTTACCTACGCCAATACTGTCCAGTCCCCCAGAACCTTGAAAAATTCAACCAAATCAGGACTGCGTTAAATATTTCCAGTCTAGTGGAATGATCTTTGGCAATTATTTTTTTTATATAAAACCAATAATTTACCCTTAATTTAATTTCTTTAATTATATTATACAGCCATCAAATTTAAATATTGATTTGTTTGTGTTTAATAAGCATTCATTAATTTGGCCGTAAGTTGTTAAGTTCTTTTTCAAACATAGCCCAGGTCCCATGATGAATAAATTGCTCAAGAGCTGTTATTGAAATTGCATTCGACTGATGTGTGCATAGCTTGTATTATTTAAGAAAATTTAAGCTACCTCAGATACCTTTTTTGTGAACATACCTGGAAAAAATCCTGGAGAATACTTGTGAACAGAGATAGTCATTACTCTAGTAGATGCACAGAATGCCTCCTCTACACCTGTCAAAAATGCATTAACTAACTTAACACAAAATTCACAGAAACTGAACCTCAGCTGATTTCTGGCAGATACAAGAACATTCGTTACATTGTGAAAATAACCAGCTGTGCATCATTCAGCATTTTGTTAGTTTTTTGTTATACCGTTTACAACTCACTAATAAAAGATTATTATTAACATGATTACGAATATGACAAAGACATACCATTGCCATGGTGAACATGACAAAGACAAACCATCGTCATGGTGAACATGACAGACATACCATCGCCATGGTGAACATCCAGATCCACATACAACACTCTGTCGTATTTCTCTCTCAACTTCAGAATGGCTAGAACTATGTCGTTGATGTAACAGAATCCTGAAGCCATGTCCCTGCAATATAACAGACTCTTATAACAGATTGTTGATGTAACAGAATAGCTATAACAGATTGTTGATGTAACAGAATAGCTATGACAGATTGTTGATGTAACAGAATAGCTATAACAGATTGTTGATGTAACAGAATGGCTATAACAGATTGTTGATGTAACGGAATGGCTATAACAGATTGTTGATGTAACGGAATAGCTATAACAGATTGTTGATGTAACAGAATGGCTATAACAGATTGTTGATGTAACGGAATGGCTATAACAGATTGTTGATGTAACAGAATAGCTATAACAGATTGTTGATGTAACGGAATGGCTATAACAGATTGTTGATGTAACAGAATAGCTATAACAGATTGTTGATGTAACAGAATAGCTATAACAGATTGTTGATGTAACGGAATGGCTATAACAGATTGTTGATGTAACGGAATGGCTATAACAGATTGTTGATGTAACGGAATAGCTATAACAGATTGTTGATGTAACAGAATGGCTATAACAGATTGTTGATGTAACGGAATGGCTATAACAGATTGTTGATGTAACGGAATGGCTATAACAGATTACTATGTGTTACTCATGTAGTACATATTACATGACAATGCGTCACACCTTTTGGCATGGTGCCAGCCCCCGCACCAATTGACAGCTACTTGACTCCGCCCCTCCATGAGACATTCAGCAGCACGGAGCGAGGCACCGCTGGTCAGGGCCGCATAGGTGTAAACATGCCTATTTATAGGACAGTCGTAGGCTACAAAAGTAGAAACATAAGTACTAGTACTATATAGAATTAAAAATGGTGATTTACTGAAAAAGTGGTTATTACGCTGGTTGTTAAATACATGTTTTCTGTAATCAAACAATATGTGTCGGTATTGAATACGTGTATTCAAGATTTTTTTTACTATTCTAAAATTTTAATTTTTTTTTACTATAAGCGTGGGGGCATTTTACACAATTTTAAGCTTACAGCATAACTAGCGTAAATATGCTATTAAATAACCACTTTTACAGCATAGGGAAATCTTGCACTACTAAAATATAAACAAACAATGTGCATAATATTGATAGGAAAGTCATATGCTTCAAAAGTATCAAATACACATTAGTACATAGTGTATAAACTTGGCAATCAACAGAACTAATATTCCTACTTTGGTAAGAGTTATCATTTAATATGAGAATATGAATGTATACTTTTGATACATTTTGAGAATTTAGTTGGTATGGTATCAAATGAGCAAAATCAGTTCTAAATCTGGATAAATCAATTGAGTAAAAATGTAGCAAGCAATAGAAATAATTATATAAAATGACAAAAAATAGTACCGGTAATATTAAACAAGAAAAAAAAATTTAATAATCATACTTAAACCATATTGCTCGCTCTCCTCTTCCAGTTTTTCCTCGTCAGTTTGACGGCCCAACAAAGACAAGAACTGTATGTAATCTTCAGCGTGGAACCCCAGCATTTCCTCCGTAGTGGCCGAGCGAGGAGGGACTACCCTGGTCAAATAAATCATATGAACAGTAATGATCTGGGTTCAACTTCTATAGAACAAACTCCATGTATCAGGTACCAGACATCTGGATTTGAATTCATACAGCTTTTTAGAGATACTATAGTATGTGTTATGTGAGAAGCCATATTTTAGAATATATCAAAATAATTTCCCCATCTTTTGCAAGTTTTGATTGTCTGGGATATAATTTGTGTAATATATATATAATACTTGGAAGGTCTATAATTCAAATGATACATAAACACATTATTTCAGCAATATATTGGTAGTACTGATAACAGTACCGCTTTAGATTTTCTGTCACACAGTTGACCTGTTAAACTTACTGCATTGAATTAAGCAGTCCATAAGCCTCAATCAAAGTGTGAACCTTGCTGGCCTGAAATATAACACATAATGACAAATACAATGTAAGACAAACATCAAATTATCACATTTAAATAAATGTATATAAAACTTAATTGAAAGGATTTTCCAGAACAAGAGAACTGAATATAAAACATGATCAGATGACGGCTAAATGTATTAAGTCATTTTGTCTATTGATGATGTATGGGTTTGTTTATATTTAATCATTTTACAACATTGATTGAAAGTTTATCCAAAGGCAATCCCTATGAACAAGAGGTAATCAATAATCTAAAACAACATATTTTACTGGGATTGAATACAGTTCTTCAAATTTAAAATGTGTGATATTTAAGGAGTAAATTTGGCAAACATAGAAGTTAAAATGCCTATCCCATAGTATATATGTTCCTAGTAATAATATTCTGTAAAGTAATAGAAAATGGTTACATTTGGCTTAAGACATCCAATAGAGGTAGGTTTTCTGAAAATTTCTTCTTAGTTTAATAATGCCCAATTGTATTCTTACACTGGTGTATAAACATGTACTACACACATATGTTCTTACACTTGTGTTTAATTATGTACACACGTGTTCTTACATTGGTGTATAATGTACGTTAAATGTAAAACAAAGAATATGTATGATATACCCTATTAATTATTTTTGGCATGGCATCACACCGCTGAATTAACTCAGGGCTGTATATATACACTGGCTTCTTCTGTTTGTCAGGATCACTCTGAGCTTTGGAACTGACCGTGGTATCACGTATACGAGGACACAATTCACTGAGGTCCTCCCTCTGCTGGCTAGCATTACATGGACCTACGGATTGACTGTTTAGGGTGCCACCTGTCAGTGTAGGGGAGAGTTCTTTTTCATCAGAGGTTACAGAGTCTGTGGACACTTTATCTTCTGCTGGAGCAGGGAAGGGTTCCTTTTCACCCCTGGTTACAGAGTTTGTGGACACTTCATTATCTTCTGCTGAAGGAAGGATCCGTCTTGCTCGTTTTGTCAGAGGCTTCAAGGGAGAGAACTCTTCTTGACTACTCAGGTCAAACACATCCATACTGCACGTTACCCTATTACATAAAGGTATTTCGGTTTATTTTCAAATTCTAAGCATACATTGTATTGGTATATATGCAATTCACTTTTCTTTTTTTCAATACACTGAAAATTCATTATCTTACTCAAGTCCTTAATTCCTCTATTCTGCTGTTTTCAGTGTTTTGTATAATAAAAATTGCCAGAATATAAAATCACAAGCACCAATTTTTTGTTATAATTTCAAGTAGTTCAAAACTGTCTGAAAATAAAATCAAGATTTTAAATCCATGAGGGTTGCTTCTCGCGATATTACATTGATATTTTTTCCTTGCGATAAATAAGAATCTACAGTTTTCAAACGTTTTGACTATATATAGGCAATTCACTTCTTACTCAGACTATAAAACAACTGCATCCCTATTACTGTTTTAGAACTCTGAGTACAGGTTTAAGACTGATATAGATGGAGAGCGCCTATGGCTTCAACTCAAGAGTTTTCACCAGATATTTCTACCTTACTTTAAACCCAAATAACTTCTAACATACCATCATTTACATCTATATATTATATTTAATGTCTTGATGTGTAAGTTCTGAATGACCTGAGTTTGGTTGATTGGTTTAGGTGTATGGGACAACTGCTGGTAATATTAATTTTGATAGAAGTAAATCATGATCAAAGTACCTTCACAAGTTTAGAATTTTAAAATTTTATGATATTTCGGCAAAATTTTAAACCAATGTTTTTAAATGTTTAAAAGATTCCAACAAATAACTTACACTAGTTACAGATTTCTAGTTCATGTTCTAACCCATCTTTGTGATGGTCAGACCTGCTTGAATACCAGTGCCAGATAGCTCAGTATGTAGAGCATCTGACTAGAGATTCAGAAGGGCCAGGTTCAAATCCCGGTCTGGTCCGTCATTATTTTTCCCATCCCCGTTACAGATTATCTCGATTGGAAGTACATCAGACTATGGCAATGCTATGGAGGTGTCCCATACCACCACGATCAGGGCTAGTCACGAATTTTTTGTCTTCTCATTATGTGACCACCCCTGTATTATAAAATACCTACAATAAAATTTATTTTCTGGGGGTAACGTTTGTCACGTACAGTAAAGAAGACAGAGTTCGTGACGAGCCCGCTATACCACAGGCCTCTGAATTTCTATCAATAAGCCACTAAATGTTGGGGAAGAGAAAATATATACCCAATCTAAATATAAATTTATAAATAGTGTATTTATATATAGATAGGGTATATATTTTCTTTTGCCCTACATTTAGTGGCTGATTTTATTGATAGAAATTCAGAGGCTTGTGGTGATAAAATTACATGTACCAGCTTCACCAGTCAACAGGTTAATCTCCACCGACCAGCACCTGCGTTCGTTAAAGTCCGAGTCCTAGGACTGAAACAGACTGCAATTGTAAGAAAATCACAAACCTCAGCTACAAAATCATGTCGAACTGTCAGATTTCCATTTTCCCGCAATAGTTGCTCTCTAGGTCCGCAAAACGTTTTAAAGATGAGTCTATTTAGCCAATATCGCCGGAAACCTACATGTGCCTGTTTTTTATATTGCAGATTTTAAAAAAGCATATACTTTAATGTAAATGATGTAACTAAAATATTTTATCTTCCTTTATCATTTTATGACAATTTTAAAATGTATATGTAATAAGCATGACCATAAGTGGCAATCGAAAGGTGGGGGGGGGGGGGTGTTGATATTTTAGAGTGTGTTAAAATACATGCAATTTATCTAGTTTTATTTCTTGGTAATTGTAATCTGCCAATGCTTAATGATATGAAATAAACAGCGATACAGCAAATTCAATTTTTGAATTATTTTCATATATATCTCATGTGTGGCATATTTTTAATTTTTGCTTATGCACATGTAAGTTTTTGCATATGCTATTTTTCTACATGCTTTAATTATGTTAATTAACATGATCAGGATAATTAATTAAGATATATCAACCACAACCATCTGTGTTAAGAAAAATATTGTCTGATCGGAAAATTGGAAAATATGTCAATTTTTTTTAAATATCGACCACACTTGACCTCTAGCATGATATATTCAATTTACAATGTATTTGTAGTGACATATTTAAATTGATGCATGTCGACACGCGAGTCCCATTCAAAAATATTATGTTGACATGCGAGTTATGTATATTCATTTTTCACCAATCAAGGGCCCTCAGGGGGCATATACATTAAAAAAAAATAATACAGTAAAACACGCTTATAACGAAGTCCCAGGGACGGCCAATTTAACTTCGTTATAAGCGTATTTCGTTATATTCGTCAAGTTTACAACATGAAATAGAGACTTTGGGAATGAAATTCACTTCGCTGTAAGCGTCAATTCATTATAAGCGTGTTCGCTATAACCGTGTTTTACTGTATCATGATTATAACAAATAATGAATGAAATAATCATTATTTGCAACTTATTAATGTTGGCATATAATTTAAGATTTTGTTGACGACTTTTTGTACACAGAGTCCGGTATGTATTTGTTATAGATGCTAATTACTAATATCTTGCATTTGAATAAGTTACATTTCTAAATAAATAAGTTGCATGTCAACATGAATAACTTAATTGTCTATTACGATCGAAAAAAGAATACAAAGTCCTGACAGCAAGGCTCAAACGTCAGTATCAACAAGCGGAGGGAAACATGCTGGACTACCTACGTAAAAGTAACCCGAAAGTCTTCTACAGAAATTTCCGAGGGAAAAAAAGGCAGCAGACAAATATCAATCCAAGTGTAATTTATGAACATTTTAAAAATATCGCGCACGCCATGAACGCGTCCGAAAAAAGCACAGATTGTATAGAAGCTGATCCTGTTTTTGAGGAACTAGACTGTCCAATCACAGAAAAAGAAATTGCTGATGCTATCAAACGTTTAAAAAAAGAAAAATCACATGGTACTGATTTGTTAATTAACGAATATTTCATTGAGTTTAAAGATTATCTTGTTCCATTTATACTAAGATTATTCAATAGAATATTGTCTTCTGGTTTTTTCCCTAATATGTGGGCACAGTGTATTATAATACCAGTTTTTAAAAAGGGTGATGCATTAGACTCCAAGAATTATAGAGGCATTAGTCTTGTCAGTTGCTTTTGTAAATTATTCACATCTATTTTGAATCAAAGATTGTTAACATGGTCTGACGCAAATGATGTAATCACTGATGCACAGTTTGGATTTCAACCCAAACGAGGTACAGCTGAGGCTATATTTAGCCTTTCAAATATTATTAATATGTCTATAAGAAAGAAAAAAAGATTGTATTGTTGTTTTGTTGACTTTAAGAAAGCATTTGACACTGTTGAAAGATTGAAATTATGGGAAAAATTGTCTAACGTTGGTATTAGAGGAAAATTGTTGAATTTTATTCGTAGTATGTATAATAATATGAAATCATGTGTTAATTCAGCAGGAAAGTTATCTGAGTTTTTTTAAAAATAACACAGGACTTTTGCAGGGAGAAGTGCTATCTCCAATATTGTTTTCATTATATGTGAATGATTTTGAAATGGAATTTTTGTGCAAAGGTAACATACCAATACAAATTCAAGAGTTAAATCTTTTTTTTTTAATGTATGCAGATGACATGGTAATTTTCTCCGAAACTGCACATGAGCTTCAAGAAATGTTCAATACAATGTATTCTTATACATCTGTCTGGGATCTTACTGTAAATGTACAAAAAACCAAAATTGTCATTTTTAGAAATGGTGGTAAAATTCACAATTGTGAAAGGTGGCATTTAAATGGCGAGCCAATTGAGGTTGTCGATAGCTTTATATACCTGGGCCTTTTGTTACAATATAATGGAAAGTTTAACAATACACAGAAACAGTTGGCGAGCCAAGGGAGAAAAGCCATGTTTTCTTTAAAGTCAAAAAACAAGTCAATTGTATCTGAATACAGAAACAATGCTGTCAATTTTTGATACTTATATTGCTAGTATATTAAATTATGGCTGTGAGATATGGGGCATGCATGCTGCAAATGCTATAGAAAAAGTGCATTTAGAATATATTAAATTTGTGTTAACTACAAACATTGCACTTGTATATTTTGAAACCGGGAGGCTACCTATGAAAACTATACGAATGTTTAGAATATTCAAATTTTGGTTCAAATTGTTACAAAGTCAGAATTGTATTTTGCAGTCCTGTTACAAAATGCTGTATAATGAGTGTGAATCGTCTTTGGCACCTGCTGAAAATTGGGTTACTGTAATTAAGAATAAACTTTTTGAAATAGGTCTAGGACATATATGGTATGAACAGGAGTATATACATTGTGAAACCTATTTTCCTTTAATTAAGCAAAGAATCATTGATCACTTTACTCAACAACTTGTAGAACAGATTAATTCCTCATCTCGATGTTATTTTTACAAGCATATTATTGACCAGTTTTCATTACAATATTATTTAACAAAATCAATACCTTCTACATATAAGAAACAAATTACAAGAATTAGATTGTCATCTCATAGACTTGCAATTGAAAGTGGACGACACACTAATGTACCAAAAGAAAGACGCTTATGTAAATTTTGTTCAGATATTGAAGATGAATTCCATTTTGTTTTGAAATGTCAGCAGTATAGAGAAATCCGAGTAAAATATATTAAGAAATATTATTGGAAAAAACCTTCTGTATACAAATTTATACAATTATTAAGTGTTCAAAATTTCAAAGAACTGTGTAATTTGGGGAAGTATCTCCATCTAGCTTTCAATATTCATGATAATTAAGAAAAATTTCTCTGGTTTCTTCGCCTGTTAGTAAAATTTTATTTTATATACATTATCAATGAACTTTACATGTTCATGTACCATACCATTATTTCAATATTGCTATATTTATATGTAATAACCTATGCCATAAGATGTATGTCTTGTGCAAATAAAGAATATATAATTGGATATAAATATTAATCAGTTATTTATCCACATAAACAATTAAAATGTCTGTTGACATACTCACCTTGCATGTCAACTGCGCAACTCCTCCCCTTAAAAAATCCCCCCCAAAAAACCCAAAACAAAAACGAAAAACCGAAAAAAAAAAACGGAGAGGGGGGGGGGGTCATAGAGTTAATTTTGTTTGCCCGTGGGAGGCTATTTTTGGTTACTTACACGTAACTACAGTGTATATGAATTTTAAGAAATAGAAATTTAAAGCCCCCCTCCCCCTAGATATCTACGTGTAGATATGCGTATGACTTAAGCAAGATCTTTTATAGCTATATATGTAATGGAATTAACTGCAACTTCTACTATACAATGTTAATTCACTTTATTCCCTGCTCTGCTATCATTATAGTTCAGAAGTTTATCTTCTTACTAAAAGAAATATTTGAATTTAATATGTCAGGTGCCGCCGTGCCTGTGATCAGAGACATATATAACATGTTATTCATGTCTCTACTGTGATTGAACAAACAAGTATACTGGTTTTGATGCATTGCCGGACATCGGCAAGGAGACGAGCTAAACGCAACATTATTTGCATCATTTATAGATGAAATAAAACAAAGGCGCCCAACTTCACCATCATCTCAAACCACGGTCCGCAGTCCGCAGAGACCTGTCTTGTCTTGTAGATGGGAGTTTAGAAGATCGTATAATTACATGTATAAACATATTGGCCGCGATTTTCTATAATACGATATGTACATTACAACTACCCATGTACACAGCTAGATGAAAATTATTTCCCACCAAAACTCCTGTGAGATTTAGGATATTATGATGACATGTATTTTCTTTGGACATTTTATATCCTTTTCCCGTGCCTGGTGAAGAGATGGGGAATTATTCAACAATATTTGACCTGTCAGTTTACCTTTATTCTTGAGTTTCATTTATTTACAGGTACAAGTATTTTACTATGAGATTTCCAGTCATTATATTTCGGTTAAATATTGACGCTTTTTTAGATTTCAATGGTATATGTGATGTATATAATTTTATACAATGAGTTTTGTGCAATTTCTATCCCCTAGCCAGCCGTGGCCAGTTGTATGTCTTCACAAATTATACTTTTTTATTCACGGGGTTTATACTCCGTTTGATTTTGACACTTCAAAAGTTTTACATACATGTCAGATATTTTTGTGGAAGAAAAAAAAATTGTGGAATTTATTCATCTTGATGTATTAAAATAGAATATATAAAATTCACTTCATATTTTTCAAAGCAAAATTGTAATGAAAGCATTATTCCATTAAAGAAAGAAAACACACAGAACAGGTTAAAATTATTACATTCAAAAGAAACTATATAATAAATTTGTTTACTTAATGGATCACAAGTTATAGATTAGTTGATTCACAGACAGAAATATAGATAGGACGTTTTGAAAAAAAGTTATTTATATCGAAATGCATGCATGCATCACTACAGATACTACATGTACATGTACGTCAAGACAGTGTAATTATGCACCTAAATGGTACATACGTTTGTGTCCATCTATCTATACCATTATATGCATTATTTAATGTTTGATATTGGACGAGAAATAAACATTTCTAATCATTTCTGATTTTTGGCTTCCTCAGAATTCTTGGTGTGCATTTAAAGTCTAATACATAAACATTTGATCCACAAGGGAACAATTCTTCTAATTTTTCCTACAGAAATAGGGAGTGACATTGTACGAAGTTTAACATGTGACTCTCGTTAATATAAGAAATAATTTATATAAAAAATATATTTGACTTGGTTTTTATAAAGATTTAGAAGTGAAACCTGAAACTATAAAACATACATATTGTTCAAAAGGGTGAGAGTTATAATAGTGACAGTCTGTGTTACGTAATGCTAAAAATCACAATACACTTTCTTCCTCTTTCTTGTTTGTTTTTCTTTGTTAGGTTTACACCGTTTTTCCAAAAAAAATAAATAAATTAATATATAGATAAATAAATTAAAAAAATTAAGGAAACTTGGTTGTTAGCAAATTTACCAACAGATCAGCTACTATTATTCAGTAAAGAAAAGAGTCAAACATATCAGCCTTAAAATTTGAACATTTTCTTATTTCCTCTTCAGGACACTTATGACATTATATATTTTTTTCATAATAAAATATAACCTCTACATAATCATTGTATCATGAGAGAGAATGTATATATTTTTAATTATTATGTAAGCCTCTTATCTGTCGCCTTGGCGTGAAAATAAACGAGTTATCGAACCTTGCAGTAAAACATTTACCTTTCATTGTATTAAACAATATGATTAATGGAATGCGAATTATCATTTGCATAATTCTCTACAATATTAATGTGTATCGATAAATATTCAATTTTGAGTTTGAAACTGTTATTCAGATTTAAAACATTTCATTGTTCGTTGTTTTTCCTCTCTGTATAAACCATGCATATCTAACGACTGTTTCATGCATGCATTATTCATTAGTCCGATTAATCATTGCAGTGCATGCCGACTACTTCCTTTTGATCCGCCCCCGCATTCGAAGGTGATTGTCGTTTGGTGATGGCAGAACCCTTATTGATCTTGCAGACGAACTTTGTACAAAATGTGTATGATTCACTCTCCTCTTAGCTCGGATGTGAGTCCTTAAAGCAACAACAAGCCTCTTTCTGCATAGAACATTCATAATTGTGCGTACAAGCGTGGTGAATATATCTGTGACTGCACACTGCAGCTATCTGGGGGTGAAAGGGCCTTTTTATATCGTTGAGTAATGCCCATTGTAAACAACCCATATCTCTTTTTTTACCTGTAAAATTCAACACTTGTTTACATGTGAATCACATGAATCAGTTGTAGCGGAAAATTTCAATGAACAGGATGTTTAAAATTTGAATTTAACTCAAGGTAAGTTGCCTCTTTTACTCTTTGAAACGATTTATAGAAAATGAAAATCATTCGGGTCTGGTAATGGTTTTGTATTATGTATAGAGATCAATAGGTTGTGTCTTCTCTTCAATATGGAGAAATAGGTAGGTTTTTAATTATTGATTAGCTTTCGCTGGATAGTTATAAAAACATTTTTTTCTCTTTATGTTAATGTTGGGGTAAACGGGGATATCCCGGTATTCATAAACAATCTTCCCTGAGCGAGACCTTCGTCAAAATCTAATACTTGGGGGAATCGTACAACAACAACGTAATGTAACAGGGGTCAGCAGTACATATTGGGACCGATGTATATTGTCTGTATGTGTGTGTGTGTGTGTGTGTGTGTGTGTGTGTGTGTGTGTGTGTGTGAGAGAGAGAGAGAGAGAGAGAGAGAGAGAGAGAGAGAGAGAGAGAGAGAGATGCTGTCTAAATATATACACTGAATCTGTTTTGTCATTATACTACGCCATAGAGGTACACCTATACAGCCTGCGAAATAGAACAAATACATATATAATATACAGTGTTTGTAATTGTATACTTCTTCGTATGAAACGAAAGCCCTCAGAGAAAAAGTGTGTTAGTTTAATATTAGTCACACACGCAGCAATTATCGTATGTTAAATCTATAATTATTTCAGTATGTTCTATGCTTTCACTCAACTCAAAAACTATTTTATATCCCATCGGCAGGCCTGATAACATGGGCTTTTTTATATCGTTGCTGATTCCAGCATTGATATGACATTATTATACTTGTTTACATTGTGCCGCTACAGCGTGTGACATGGATATGATAATCTAGATAATCCAGATATGCCAGGGTTTTCTCTTTGCCCTTTCTCTCTTATCATAAAGGTGGCATTTTTAAGTTGCTACCATTCTCAATAAAAAGTCACAATTAATGGCGAACCAGAGTGCTCCTTACAAAAGGAAGTCTACTTCCTAATGATAAGAGTTCCACGGGCTTTGTCATGCGGTATTTTCTAAATTATACCACTTAAAACTCGCTAACGGATATACACCCCCATCTCTCTCTCTCTCTCTCCTCTCTCTCTCTCTCTCTCTCTCTCTCTCTCTCTCTCTCTCTCTCTCTCTGTAATCAAAGTAGCTTTCGTCATTAAGGTCTAGCTAATACGGTTAATTATTTTCAAAAAAATGGAAATCGAGAGAAAAGAAATTAAAATGAAAGTAAGAATTTCTAAATTTTAGAAAAACAAAAACGGAAATACCCAAATTGTTCCAAATTGCAAAATTGTTCCGAGAACATGTGAATATCTGCATGTACCCGCGTTGACGACATTTTGGGTATTTATAAGATTAAATTGAACGCTTGAAAAAATTTAATGGCTCGTTTTTCTCAATTAGCATATTTTATCCATTATCACTTCGACGGGTTTTAAACCATGAAATACACAAATATTCATAAGATGCAATTACGAGGGGGAAAAATAAGTGGAATGCCCTGCCTTCTAACAGACACGTGTATGTAAACAAAGTGTTTACACACGTGTTCTTGAAGGAATCTCGTGTATATATTCACAATATCAAGACTTATTACTTTCCTCCCATCATTGTTTGTGAACATATAACGGTAACACGCCTTAAGGGTGTTGGGGGGTTGTGAACATGTTTAGACTTTATGAATCTCCTTTGACAAGGAGAGCTTTGTGTAGGAAAATTTTACAAAGGTTTACCTAAGTTTAAGGGATATTTCTTTACTCTACACTATTTATGGCTTAAAATTTCATTTCTAATAAATGTAATTTGATGGTTAATATTTTGACTATCCAGCCACCTTAATAATCTCCTTTACAAGGAGAGCTCTACTTGTAGAAAATATTCAAAAATTTAATGTAAAATATAAGGAATGTTTCTTTTCTTTATGGCCTAAAATCATCGTGAATCTGATTGTTGACATGATTTGTTTTTACTATTCACCCACCTTAATAACATGGTGGCGGGTAAATGTAAGTTTGGGCCATCGCCTTTAGGACGTCGTGGTCCTGCTTCTTCATTGCAATAAAATGGGAAGGAATCATACATTTTTTTTTTTATAGCCGAGTAGTAATAAAACAGTTTTATTTTCCTTCTATTTGCTGACAAATGGAATTATGAAAATAAAAGCTTTAATTGAAGTAATCAAGTTTATTATAGGTCTACAAACAATAAATATGTGTCTTCAATACCGCTATACAGGTATGACAAAATATCTCTCTCTCTCTCTCTTATAACCAATGACCAATGGTAACGTAGTTGTTAAAATTGAACTCGAGAAGAAAAGGCATTGTTTTTCTGCAATTCAATTCTGTAAGAGAACCACTCCTCTCTACCCCAAGCTAAGACTTGGGGGAGGGGGGGGGGGGGGGATTTCACATTCTGCATTAAAAGCTTTTGTGAAATTCAAAACGTAATATTGAGAATACTGAGCCCGCAAGTCAAATTGCACTTTTTTCTATCGTGAACATGTTTTAATATGAATTTCAAAGTGCCTGTTCCCTGGCACTGAATAATGGCAGAAACTTGACGCATTGACTGTGTAATCGTCTTCCCATTAAAACTATTTATCATGATGATCTAGCTACAGAGTGTAAAAAATATAAACTGACTGCATGGTGCAAACGTTTGCACTTTTATTCGAATTAGATGAGTGTATGGTTATGAACATGGCTGCACGTGCGCTATCCTTTTTCCATATTTTATAAATGAATACTATCTGTCTGCTGTCATGATTTTGCAAAATAAAATTTAGGCACATACATGTAAGTATGATTCAGTGATAGTTAAAATAATAAAATGATAGCTAGTATCTCGTCAAATGATGCTAGCTACATGTTATATCAATTTCTTTGATTCAAATTCGACCACTCCACAATGAACCTTTTACAACCTGAACTTACCTGTAGAGTTGCCGATCTGCAGCTATCTTTATACCTGTTCTCGCACCTGTCTGTGTATCAACAATATGTTATGAAAGTGACTGGTGTCTTACGCTAAGAAAATTGTGTGAAACAGCTATGACAAATCTAAGGAACTTTCTAAGTTATAACTTATGCATATCTTAAATAAAGGGACCTGGACACGATTTCTGATGAAAATTTTATTTTTGATTTCTATGTATAAGATAGTTTACTTTTGTATTTTGAATGATTCACCAAAGTTTTAGTGTTAGAAGTCATGTTACAAGCGAGATACAGAGGAAAGAAGTCGTTGTTATGTAAACAAAGCTCGAGTCTTATACTTGTTTACAAATACTGTAATGTAAAGAAATTGCCATTTCTTTATCAAAATAACTCGTGGAAACAAGATAGACTGATTCAGTGGGTTCATAAATAATTTCATTACAACAAACAGCAACATTAGACTGAAGTTTATACCAATACAACAAATATGTAAACATTAACAGGACACGAGCTTTGTTTACAAAACAAAGAACTCTAACCTCTGTAATTCGCTTGTAACTTGATATTTGATTTTTAATTTTTTTCAAAGCATTGAAAACATCTATATTAACAATTCTAGACATAAAAATTGAAAAAAGAAATTTTGAAAATTTTGAGCTCAAATCGTGTCCAAGTCCCTATCTTAGGAAACATCTTTGGGAATCTTTGTGAAACGGGCTCCCGGTTATTTAAATATATTTACATTCTACAATGTTTTTCCATGAAATTCTGTGATCTTCAAATGCTTCTAAATGCAACAAGTAGTCAAAGATCAAATCGACGAGTTTTATTATGACGTCACAAACGAAAATCAAAGTTCACGCTTGTGGCTGTTACTGTGGCTCTTCCATTAATATTAACTTACCCTTAGAATAAGATAGGAATTTTAAGGTATGAATCACATTTGCAGACAAGGCATGAAGTAAAAAAATGTAAATATAAGCATTGGATCATGATTTTTTGAAGTATACACTCTCATAACTGCAGCGGTGTGTGCATACAAATTTTCATAACGCGCTAACGCGCGTTACTCAATTTGTATGCACACACCGTTGCACTTATGAGAGTGTATACTTCAAAAAATCATGATTCAATGCTATAGTAAGGTTTTAAAACGTTAAATGTATGCATTTAGCTGTCTTAGACCAGGAGACAGGGGGGTGTCAATCGCGACTTCTCAGACGTTGAAAATGTGTGTTAATGTACGTGCATGTATAGGAAAAACAGTCCAATACTGGAAAACGATATTATTCCAACAAGTATGTAGTTGGTGTTTTCGAGAGTCTCTCCCCTAAAAAAAATCAAACAAAAAACTAAAACAAAACAAAAAAACACTGCAGGATATCTAAAATACTAAATATCAATAGGTTCAAGATATTCAAAACAAACAGGTAGAATAGTTTTATTGTCATCTATTTTTCGAAATTGTGCGTGTTGGGGGTGGTGGGTGGTGAGGGTGGAGTGGATGGGGCTGCGTAGAAATATACATGTACTCAATGTCCATTAAATAACTCATAAAATTTTTGCATGGCTTCCAGACTTCAAGATATTATAAACTCTACAACTTGTATATCCACATTCATATTTTATTGAGAAAGGGGGGGGGGGGGTGTTATGTTACAGTTTAAGATATTCAGAGATTCAACGTAACTATACATCATCAAACTTAATTTGATCGATAGAGGAGTGAACACAGAACACATTGCGTAACAATCTATCTGATGCCAACAGTTACATAAGAAGTAAAACCAATGCATCTCTGATGCATGAACATGTGCTTCCTACTCTTTAACAATTTGACGATGGTTGGGGCGAGGATGTGTAAACGATGTAACCATTGCACTAACTGGTTTATTCTGTTTGGTTTGATACACACCAGCAGGTTTATGAAATTTCTATATCACTTAATATTTTTTGTTTAAGCATTCATAGAGCTTAGTCATTCATTGGGTGTTGTTGTTGATGTAAACAAACAGCTATATCAGGATATATCTTCAAGCTCATCAAGCTTATTTTAAATCTATTTACATGTACTTCAATATTTACAGTTTAACATTTGACATTTTGACACGATCAATCATCTGCATATGGTTAGTTATTATAATTTCAAAACACGTATAGTGGCAATTCAAACTCTTCTTTGTAAGGAGTTGTAAAAATACTATAAAATGGCCTCTACCATCGAACTTCGTTAATTATCTTTTATAACATACATTTCATTTATCGCCGTCGACTCAAACTAAACCGTGGGGAGAGAGAGAGAGAGAGAGAGAGAGAGAGAGAGAGAGAGAGAGAGAGAGAGAGAGAGAGAGAGTTTTTAATTGATATGCACGTCCCAACTTTGTATTCTGGAAAATTTCACTCTATATCTACAGTCGTGTCGCAATCTTATAATATATTTCAATCCAATGAAGTAACTAAGAATGAATAGGTTTATTCATGGAGTTACGAAAGGCAAGTGTTACTAAATGATTAGACCTCAAATTGCAAGTTAAGTTTGGAAACAAGAAATATATTAAAAGAAAAAAACCCACTCCAAAACTTAACAAATATCAATAAGGTCATAATGATACACTTAATTCTTCCTTTATTAAAAACCACCACTCATGCAGTGTTAAATAGTACATCATTCAACGCATTGTTCAAAATCTAATACTAGTATACGTTTAACCTAAATTGTTTTCAGTTTAACTGCCTAGCAATTATAAGTTAAGATAACTGAAATATTTTCAAGTGCAACTAATTAAAATCTAAAACATGATCCAACAAAAACACTAGTGGCATTATGATGCGCTCCTTATTATAATTATGACTTCTTAGCAGAAGCTCATAAATCGGGCTCGGAATTCGGAAGCATCCAAGTGTTTCTGAAAAGCCTAGAGCTATACAGCCACTAGCACTTCCCACTCTTGTTTGACTCACTACTGCGTCTAGCTGCCCCTTAATTCACAACTTCAGACAGATGAACACTTTCTAATAAAACTTTGGTTTAGTTCTGACTGTATATACATGTAGTTGTATAATGTTCATATCACAGAATACATACATTGGCTAAAAAAGCCTAATTGAGTATTCAGTTACTTTGAAAAATATTTAAACGTTAGATTACTGGGCTTGTGTAGAAAAAAACATTGTTAAAAATGGGTACCTCGGAGGAAAAATAACAGTGGATGACGCCATCTTGGGTATCGCTTTTTGGGGGTTGATTTTAATCAACTCTCCTATGCAGTTACTCTGGCAAACCGAAACTGAAACAGTGTTTCCCCACTGTTTGGACCTAAGCACAAATCATCACCGTTGACAAGAGTTAGTTCTTGAAGATAATCGATAAATTCGATGTCATGTACGCTGAAGCATTTTTTCAAAGGAAACTTATTTATAAATACCTAAGCAATAGTCAAATTTTAAATAGTACGAACAATTTAGAAGTTTTTTGCAGTCGTATGTATTCCAACGCCAGAGTTCAATATAGTCTCGTTCAACCATCGGCTGTTTTCGTACATCTCCGACAAGCAGAGAGTCAGTCTATATTTAGAAGTCGCATCATCAAGCTATTACGTGACCTGGTATCTCTTACTTGTCGGAGATTAACGGAGACAGACGAGCATCTGGTTGAACGAGACTAGAGTTCATTATTGGTTGGATCCATACACTTTTTGAAATATTTCGAATACCGATACATAGTTTGATGAAATCAATTCTATTTTTTAATATAACACAACATGATTCATAAGAGGTTTTCTCAAAATTCTTGTCGGAAAAGTCCGAGAATCCAAATTAAAAAAATATGCGCAATTCAAATAGAGATTATAAACTACTTGCCAAGCAAAATAACATATCGATGATTTTAAGATAAATAATAATCGATAAAATCAACTCCCGTCAGTACTTCAGTACTTTGATTTCTAGTGTGGTCAGATATGATGGAATACACCTACATTTCAAGGGATATAGTTTTATTTATAATGGTTTCCTCAGAAGTGATTTAACAAACAAGTGAACACAGATGTGCATGCTTTTACATTTTATTAAAGTACATGTACAGAGTTGGAGGCATTTAAAGAATTTCCTCAAATGAATTAAATATTTTACAATTTGTTCCTGACATGTGCTATTGTTAATAAGGAACCAATATCAATCCATCAAGCAGAGATACAAATCGTGTCTTGGCAAATAGAGAGAAACAACATAGTCACGTGTAAAGTATACTACTCACGTGACTATTACATGATTTAATGTACCGATATTGTCGATAACATTATTCTGAACACCATTCGACTACACAACAAAAAAGAAAATATCATATGTAAGAAATCCAGCTTGGCAGCACTGCACTTGCTGGTTGTTCACTGTCCTGATTTTTTTGGGACCAAATATTTCAAATATAAAATACTGACCTTGACAAATTATATTGTCTCTGTAAAGATTCATGTCAGACGCCACTGCTGTCTCAATCAGTCAGAGAGACCTAACTCTATAACGTCAATAGTCTGACGCCACTGCCGTCTCAATCAGTCAGAGTGACCAAACTCTATAACGTCAATAGTCTGACGCCACTGCTGTCTCAATCAGTCAGACTGACCAAACTCTATAACGTCAATAGTCTGACGCCACTTCCGTCTCAATCAGTCAGAGTGACCAAACTCTATAACGTCAATATCATGGTTCACACTTTGCAACAACTACCTATATGTCCCGTGATCGCAATCTTTTGGGAGAATACTATATATTATAACACCTATCTATAAGTCCCTTGATGGCTATCTTTTAGGAGAACACTATATATATTATATAAAACAGTATATAAATAGTGCCTGTTTGGGAGGGTAACTGTTAAAATTGACACCCCGAGAAAACCATTGTCAACCGACGCGAAGCGGACGAGTGGTGTCAATTTTAACAGTTACCCTCCCAAACAGGCACTATTTTTTTTATTATACTGAATGTCTTATTTTTAAAGAAAATTTAACTGCTTTTATATAGAAATGAAGTGAATTCTACGGCGAACCGTTCGCGCATAATTTACGCGCATGTAACAATTCTGTTACCCGTTGCCAAGTGTGTTGCTAACGCTGAGGGTAATAGAACGAATTACCAACTGCGTCTAAACCAATCAGATTTCAGTATTTAACATGAAAGTATAATAATAGCCTTTGTTGTTTAACGGTTAGCTGTTTTGTCCTCTGACATTAATATTCTATCATGTATTCTAATTTTACTAGGAAGAGGTTATCCATAATATGTTGATTGTGACCTTTGAATTGACTCCAAAAAGGGGATTCACTCAATTCAGTTTTCATACAGCGTGGACAGTGCGTACCATGCATATTCTTTGAGAGCTTAGAGGAAAATGCAAAAAAAAAATGAAATTGGTTCAGCTGTTTTTATATAGAGTGTATAGAGTGAATAAATGCCACAAAGAGGATAATTTTTCCACAAAGGGAAAACCCTAACATCTATGTATAGCATACAACATATAAGGAAATTATAAGATAAGTGGAATCAAATCACTTCCTTATAATCTGACTATTTCGCCATTAAAATTTCATAGCAATGGATTTATTGAAGCTAAAACCGCATTTGTATGTGTGCATGCGACACATTGGGGGTTTTTTTTTGGGGGGGGGGGGGGGGGTTCACATGGTTTTATCATGTGATCAACCAAGTTCATATCCCAATGAAATTTTTAATAGCTGTTCATATATGAAATAACGAGTCAAACAGAAATTGTGAATTTGATACAATTTTTGTAACAATCAGTTAAACTATGTAAAGGGAGTGGGCCATTGTTGACAGATTAAAATGAAATGACATTGATTTTGGAAAGAGAAGATTTTGATGTTCATATCTATGTAAATGTCATAACAATCTGAAGCTCTCTGATTGCATGACCTATATCAAACATTCTAGAAAGAATTTGATTACCTGTTTTTTGTTAAACTAAATTTTTAAACTGATACGATTGGTTGGCTTTAACAGTATCATCCAATACAATCTCACGTTTCTCGTCGTGTTCGGATAGGACTTCAGTAAACTCGATTTGAGACATTACATGATATCAGTATAAACTCTGTCTTTTTTTTCTCTCTACGATGATACAACTTCCGCACTGGTTTGTCTGGGTGAATTACTTCTAAGTTTGAGACATTGTGGCAAAGTTTAGCGAAAAGTGACACAGTATCAAACATTTGACAAAAAATATTAAATAAGAATACATGGTATACAATTAATTGATTCAGGATATGAGAGAATATGGATTTTATTCTGGGTGAAATAAAATTATTCTTTTTTTCTTTATTTCAGACTTGGTTACAGCGTACATGCCAGCCACTGTGAAGAGAAATGTTTCGTTGAAGATTAATTCCGCAGTAATCACGACATCATAGCTTCCGTAAACATTATCTAAATATACATTGGATACACTGACAATACGTATTATATATTCTACAATGACAGCAAAGTTATGAAATATTATCTATTGCGGTATTAGGAAGAGGGAAGTATGTAAATACATGTGGTACTTGAAAATCAATTTTCGTTTCGACAGAAAAAAGTGCAAATACAACAACAGTATATTTTTGTCTAAGACAGATTATAAGCGACTGCTCTCGTGTGATGGGGTTGCCTTAAGAAAGCAGACACAGTCATCTTGAATCAAGGATGCGGCAAAACGTCACAGTTTCCGCCTTCAGAGTTACTCGTTAGTGATGTGTTGATGTAGACTAGTTCCGGTGTTCGTGTGCAAGTTTGATAACAATACGTCTTCCATTAATTGTGTACCAGGATATTCGCTGACTTTGTGATCACAATATTAAGGATATATTCACAGTGTTTAGGAAAGATGGACATGTCGATGGAGCTCCCCCCGCCCCCTCCGCCCATCGTGAGTGAAGGGCCTGGCTCTCCTGATTCTCCTCTACCCCCGCCTCTTGATGGCCTTACGATCCAAGACAGTCCGGAAAGTACCTATTGTACCACCGAGGATATTATCCACATGCAACAGAAAGCCAACAAAGCTAAACAAGGAATCAACCGAATCTCGGAGAAATACGACGCCGTGGATAAATTCGGCCCACAGGGCAGAAAAGATTTGTCAGGCAGCAAGGAACGGCTGGATATATCCGAGCCCACGCCTAGCGGGCCCGGCAGACCGGGACTCAATGTGTGTAACTTTGCCGAGGGCGTGACAGAGGAGGATTTACTTCAAGTGGACATGTTTTATCGGAGTCATAAGACGGAGATCTTTGTGTGTCAGTGCCTTGCCAATCTCTATTTCGGGAAAATTAAAGGAAATCAAGACCAATGGAAATTCGCAATGACGGGTATACCCGTCCTCGTTTTGGATACCGGTGATCATCATCGGAAACGGAAGTTACAAATTGTCCTTGCAGAAAAGGGTACGGGCTTTCTTTTGTGGAAGGATGATATCGACCACCTGTCCACGTACAAAGCCGAGCACCCGAATTTTCACACAATGTCTTTATCCACCGACCACACAAGGCTGGCCGGTCTGAGTTTCGACCATGCAGCCTCTGCCTCGGACTTTAACACCACTATTGAAAAACTGACCTCCAACCCTGACGACGAACTCATGAGTCTTAGCAAAACGAAACACAAAAGACAAAAATCTGAGAAAAAGAAAGCAGGCAAATACAAAGCACCGAAAAAGACCGAGATCTCTACGCCATGTTGTTTTGTTCACGTGACTAAATTAGAACGACCCGCTATTGACCTGACGGCGGACCATAGCATTATTTCGGGTCCAATGCACTTTGAAAATGTTTTAGAACCACCCAACGGAGGGCAAATGAATTCCACTAGTGATTCAAGTTCGGCCTATTCTGATGGATTTAGTTCTCACTGAAGTTTTTGAAAGGATATTAAGCCAAAATAAGAGATTCATTAATACAATCTTAGTTTAAGAACTTGAAGACAAATTCTATATTTAAATCCTAATATTTGATGGAAATTAAACATTAATATAACAAAATATTCCGGAATGATATAACTTATTGCGAGTTAATTTACTTGACGTATAACAATTATTGTCCAATGTAAAATATCGTGTACAAGAATTGTGTAATGCTGCGCACCATTCAACCAAAGGTAAATAATTTTGAATACTGTACTCCAAGTTCTATATATAAATTTACACAACGACTAAAATCTATTCATTTAAAAATTAATTAAACATCAGCTTTATTTGTACATGTACCAAAAGCTCTGCCATTCACATTTATTTTCAGATCATAAACACTTCACATCAAATCGTTAGAAACGTAATTATATAAACCATGCAGTGAAGAAGCATAACTCTAGAGATAAATGTCATTCAGGAACGCTAGATAATATAGATTAATTCAATTCACTTAATAAGCCTAACTATTCATATAACTTCTGCAGATACAAATAACAAGCTAATACAAGATGATAAATAAAATGTGAATACCCGATATGTATGGATAACGTTGTGTTAGGAGACGGATACTATATGATATTACGAAGAATAAGACACATTAAGAATTTTAAAAACCGTTATAAAATGTTAAACATATTTTTTCATATGTTTATAACATATCGGTTAGATATGGCCGAGAGGGTTATTGTTATTATTGGTGCATGATGTATTCTATATGTTTGCTGAATAAATATTTTGCTGATATATCTGAGAGTTATTGTTTTAAACTTTTAATATATTCAAGAAGTTCCATATTTTTATAATCAAATTTATGGCATGAAGACGTTACATTTCCATCCAGAGCATTGAATTAAATGTTATAATGATACAAAAGAGTTATATTTAATGATTGGATTCTTTCGGGGTCAATAATGGCAGCAACAAAGACCTTATTGGTACATGTTTATTAGCCGGGCTCTGCTGAAAGCAGAGTCCTGGCTGTAGGCAGGCAAATCGTTAATGTTACTATAAATAGCACAACTTCAAAAGTAAACAAAAAACCAAACAGCGTCAAAGTAAAAGCTTCCGCTATACCAAAATAGTTACACAAAGAGCCACGTTTTGAGGACAGTTTCTTTCTTTTTCTTAGTTTCGAGAGAATTGTCTATCTTTTTGAGTTTTCTGATTAATAATTAAAACAAGTTTATGCATTTTATAGACACATACAATGCGCATGAATTTCCATGAACTACTTTGCTGCGCGTTGAAGAAATGGTGATTGAATATATAATGCATGTTGCAAAATTCAAGGCAGCAACTGTTGAACTTTTTTCTACTAGACAGACATATTTTTGTTTATAGCCGCTTACAAAATTTGGTCGCTCTCTGACGCTTTGCCGACATTAAAAGCATGAGAGAGAGAGAGAGAGAGAGAGAGAGAGAGAGAGAGAGAGAGAGAGAGAGAGAGATATTTCAGTCTTTACCACACAATATGCATAAAGACACACCAAAAGAGCCCGGCTTTCAGTACTTCAGTATTTTGATAAACTTTTATTATGATACTATAGTGATAATGACGTCATGTATTGTACAATCTTTTTCATTCATAAATGGATCGGTAATATCGTCAAATCAATGATTGCGACGTCTACTCAAAATGAAAAAAAATCCACTGGTGATAATGAAATACCATGTACATGTATAATTGTATTTGAGTGTAGTGTCATGTTCAACCTCTTAAAACTAGTGACCTGCATTTTCAGTAAGAGACCATTTAATTATTTTTTAAAGTTTTATAAAAATACGATTATCCCTAAAATTTTTACTCTTATGATTTAGAGTTTCTAAACTGTGAAAAAATGTTTCTTTTATATAGAGCAGAAAATGATTTCACATTTTATCAACTTTTGTTTGAGGAAAATGCTTATTGTACAATCTTATAAAATTTAGACCAGCTCTTGGTTGTATTCTTATTGCTCGTGAATACGTACACATGTATTACAACAGAGAGCAAGACGAAAACTGTAATATTAATTAGATTGCCTATTGAAATATTTTACAGTTTTGCTTCCAGGTGCGGAAAATTTGATTTTTTTTTACATATTTATATATTTATTCATTCCTAAAGTAAATGTTCTTGTATTTTGAGATGGTCTCAAAAATGTCCAGATGGTAGAATTTCAGTTTTTATATTGTAGTTTCTATGCAAAGAAAACCAAAGTTGGCCTCCTTACATCATTTTTTTTTCCAGGTATTCAGAATAACATTTAGGACTGATATCGTACATTAGCAAAAATGAATATCTGTTGTTTATATTAGAGATCATATGAATAACAATTTGATACGATAAGATTTTTGACGTGTAAGGGCACGTGTATTTGTGGTGAAATCCTTACATGAACATGTGATCGTATGATAAAAAATGTGGTTAAGAATTATATATTAACGTTCAGCACGTAACATTTTAAATATATGACAATGACCTCCCCCTGATTGACATTTTTCTTGAAAGAAACGTACGAGAGGTTATCTTAGGACAAAATAACTACATGTAATTTGATACATATTCTACAAAACTTTTATTATTGAACTTCTATGAGATAAACGAAATAATGTCTAATGTTTGCAACAGCAATTCTATTTTGAACCCACAACTCAAGTTCTCACACCCTTTATTCAGAAATGTACACCTTCAATGATTTCAACATCATGTTTTGGAGATAGCGTTTGTAAGTAAAAAAGTAGACTCTCTCCCTTTGGTTTCAATATTAAAAAGCTTTACTGGCACTGTGCCTGTTATCGGCTAAAATTTAACGTTTTCTTTTCGTATTTCCATATTTCTTAATATTTTTCGATAAAACTTAGCATACTTTAAATGGTTAACTTTTTATTTATCAATCTGGGCCCGGTTTTTCGAAAGGTGGTTAAATTTAACACTGTGTTAAGGATAACGACATGTTAAATCCTAATCAAGTGATTAGCTAACAGTGGTTAAATTCTGTTGATCAAAAGCAATTTAACGCATTGGTTAGCTAACACTGTGTTAACCGAGTTAACCACTTGGTAATCACTTGGTTACCCATAATTCATTTCTACTTCCTATATATGAAAAAAAAGAAGATTTTGCTTTTGGATTTCAATAAGTTTGAATTAAGTGATTATTGATATAATTATTGATATAATTATATGTTGAACATCTATATCATTTCCAGGGTTCCATCCTATATAGTATGCAATTTTCCAAATTATTTCTTTCTTTTCTTGTTGTCTATATAACACCATTAAAGTACAATGTAATAGCTTCAAAATACCATTATAAATTCCTTTCAATGTGTAAATTAATTACTAGGTACATGTATCATAAAATACAGGTCAAAGGCTCAACAAATTTTCTAATTAATTTATAGGGTTTAACTTACACTAATATTCTATGAAAAGACAATTTGTCTTGGAATAAGAAAGCTTATGCAATTTTGAGAAAAAGTATACCGCATATTGCCAATTTCATTGAGGTTTGAGAAATATATGGTAATTTAAGTGAACCCACCATTTCCACTTTACTCTATTTAACATAGATTAATATGGTTCTTCTTCAGCAAAACATCTTTACTTAATCTTTAAGAGGTCAATTGTTGTTCAACCTCTTTTAATAGGAAACCTTATTCAATACTGCATGTATCTACATGATATTATCATTCTAAAAGCACCACATCACTTAGAAATACCCTTGCATTCATAACCTCCTCCTATGTATTGATTTTCATAAAAAGAAGTGGTTTGAAATCTTTCACCTAATATTATGAAACTTGTGGCAATTCCTAGTGTCAATTCTCACACATATTTGAAAACATGTATCACCGACACTAAAAATTGACCTATTTTGAAAATTGGATGAATTGTAGCATTTTAGAGACAAAATTACATACATGCCGTCCTGCATGTGATTACTTGTTTAAATTTCTTAAAAAGCAAGCTTAACAATCATATCTAATAAAAATCTTATTTATTCTGGTTTCTAATTCTACTCCCTTTCCAACCATGATAAAATAAATAAGACCTACTAGTGTGATGCCTGCCTTTTATTAAAATAAAATTCAAACACACCCTGGTAGCTGGAGACGGATAAGAAATCCAAGAAAAATGTTCAAATTTTACATGTTTTCCTATTAAATGCATAAATTTTATACAAAGATAAAAATATGGTTGCTTCTTGTTCATTTCAAAAGTAGTTATTATAGCAGATGTTATTTTAATTTATGTAAAATGTACATTTTCATATCCTACATGTAATTTAAATTGAGACAATTGGAAGGAATAGGTGATTTTTCAACTATATGTAAATATATGTGTAAAATTTCCCTTTGGACAGGAAGGAGCTAAAAACTTGGATTTTTTTTTTTTTACATTTTGTATTCAATGATAACTGCATTTGTCTTCATGTAAACTTAATTTGAAAGAAAAATATGCCTTAAATAAAAGGGTAAGAGGCTTACTAGTATTAAATGCATATTTTTATACAAGGACAATATAGACAAGAACATACAAAATAAATGTATTAAATATTTAATCTATCATGGGTAATTAAAGACATTTTAACTGCTACAATTTGTCATAAAAAACACAACAATATAACATTTACACCTAAAAGCTGTGATAAACAAAAACTGAGTCATCTATATGTAACATTCTGTGTATACTTAATGTTTCTTTATTCGGTATTTCATATTTGGATGAAAATCTCTATTATATTATAAAAAAACAAATATAAAGAAATCAACATACTCTTTTACACGAGAGAGAGAGAGAGAGAGAGAGAGAGAGAGAGAGAGAGAGAGAGAGAGAGAGAGAGAGAGTGCAAAGGTTTACATTCGCATTGTTTTACATACTTTAATAATTATAATTACCAGTTTATGGTACTTTAAACAATTTTATAATAAAAACATGTTAGACATGTTGAGAGAGAGAGAGAGAGAGAGAGAGAGAGAGAGAGGAGAGAGAGATTTTTTTGGGCTATTGTGTATTATAATTATAAATTAGGATGTAGACATTAGATTAAATGTCACAATAATTGTTCTCCTTCTCTTGGTGCATGGTGTTTGAGGCTTAGAGGTTGGTTGTTGTCAAATACTCGTCTTTCTCAGTCTCTCCAAGTCCTCTTCAAATAAACAATGCATGCAGTTAATTCCTGTATCATGCAAATCAGTGAATTAAAAAGGATAAAATGTAAACAAAAAGACAACAATTGTGAAATAAAGACAAATATAGTCATAGTTTGGGACTAAACTTCATATTCACCTTAAATTTTTAACAGTTCTGATTACAAAATTTGTTTAAAATGGACACTACAGAAAACATGTACTGATTTGTGTATACATGTATGTACCCTGTTGTATGCATATGAGTCTGATATGAGTTACATGCATATACATGTAAAGATGATGATTCTGGTATAGCAAAGCAGTTCACATCCAGGTGACATTAAACTCTTAATAATAATTCAGTAATTGAGACTTATCAGGTTTGTTGATTGAGAGTACAGTAAATGTAATAATACTTCCCTAATTGAAATTTTCAGTTAAATGTTAAAATATTTAGTCTTAATTAAAGCATATAAATGCTCTGCTATAAATTGTTTGTGAAATACCATGATAATTGAAAAATTGTCAGTTCAACTGAAAATACCCAACCTTCAGTGAAAACAAGAGGCCCATGGGCCACATCGCTCACCTGAGGAACAATAGGTATGATAAAATCAGCTTAATGGAGTCATAATACAAACTATCTGGACAATGTACAATAATACATGTTGATCCTGTATAAATAAAATCCATTTTTCCCTGGATATTCTTATGTTTATAATCATTAGTCCCTTTTCTAACAGGACGATTTTATAGTCATATCATATGTTGAGTATTGCAGTTCTCAAAAAGATCCTTAACAATTGTTTATATATGGGATATAAACGTACATAAACTCTGAACCTTCTTGTGAGGCCAAAGAATTGTCCCGGGGCCAAAGTCTTAACAATTATAAAGAATCATCTGGCTGATTAGTTTCTGAGAAGAAGATTTTTAAAGATTTACCATATATATTCCTTTGTTAAACTTTGAACCCCCATTGTGGCCCCACCCTACCCCTGGGGATCATGATTTTCACAACTTTGAATTTACACTACCTGAGGACGCTTCCACACAAGTTAAAGCTTTCCTAGCTGATTAGTTTCTGAGAAGAAGATTTTTAAAGATTTACCATATATATTCCTATGTAAAACTTTGACCTTCCATTGTGGCCCCACCCTACCCCCGGGGGTCATGATTTTCACAACTATGAATCTACACTACCTGATGATGCTTCCACACAAGTGTCAGCTTTACTGGCTGATTAGTTTCTGAGAAGAAGATTTTTAAAGATTTACTCTATATATTCCTATGTAAAACTTCGATCCCCCATTGTGGCCCCACCCTACCCCCGGGGGTCATGATTTTCACAACTTTGAATCTACACTACCTGAGGATGCTTCCACACAAGTGTCAGCTTTCCTGGCTGATTAGTTTCTGAGAAGAAGATTTTTAAAGATTTACTCTATATATTCCTATGTAATAAAACTTCGACACCTCATTGTGGCCCCACCCTACCCCTGGGGATCATGAATTTCACAACTATGAATTTACACTACCTGAGGATGCTTCCACACAAGTTTCAGCTTTCCTGGCTGATTAGTTTCTGAAAGGAAGATTTTTAAAGATTTACTCTATATATTCCTATGTTAAATTTCGACCCCCAATTGTGGCCCCACCCTACCCCCGGGGGTCATGATTTTCACAAATTAGAATTTACACTACCTGAGGATGCTTCCACACAAGTTTCAGCTTTCCTGGTCTTATGGTTGATGAGAAGAAGATTTTTAAAGATTTACTCTATATATTCCTATGTAAAACTTTGACCCCCCATTGTGGCCCCACCCTACCCTCGAGGGTCATGATTTTCACAAATTAGAATTTACACTACCTGAGGATGCTTCCACACAAGTTTCAGCTTTCCTGGTCTTATGGTTCATTAAGAAGATTTTTAAAGATTTACTCTGTATATTCCTATGTAAAACTTCGACCCCCCATTGTGGCCCCACCCTACCCCCGGGGGTCATGATTTTTACAAATTAGAATCTACACTACCAGATGATGCTTCCACACAAGTTTCAGCTTTCCTGGTCTTATGGTTCATGAGAAGAAGATTTTTGAAAATTTCTCGAAAATGTTCATAAATTCCTAATTATCTCCCTTTGCAAAAGGGCGTGATCCTTAATTTTCACAAATTTAAATCCCCTTAGGCTAAGGATGCTTTGTGCCAAGTTTGGTTGCAATTGGCCCAGTGGTTCTTGAGAAGATGTTGAAAATGTGAAAAGTTTACAGACAGACGGACAGACGGACGGACGGACAGACGGACGGACAGACGTGTTGTGATTACGTACAATTGGTTACGTAATGTAACGTAAATAAAAATATCCAGTTTTAAAATTTAGAATTTATTAAAGTTCAAAATCACAATTAAAGAAACATCATTTTAAAAAGAAATCCAAAGTGAGAGTGTCCAATAATTATCAATCCCGCATGTCTCATCTTTGACAACTCCTCCCCTTTTTCTATAAAGGACCAATGAAATAACTCCAAGATGGAACCAAAATTTGGGGAACGCTCAAAGACATAAATTCTCAAAACAGGATACAGGAGGGAATTACTATAATAAATTCAAAGACACGCAAGTCTTAAGATCTGACCATCAATCAGATAAACGAAAATAAACAAATGGCAATAAACAGGGGATCACTGTGAGAAATGGATAAGGGAGAGGAGGGAGATGTCAACATGAGAGATCACACACAGATGCGGCAATGTATTTCTAAAATGATCAAACAAATGAAATTTCAAACATAAAATACCACTCAGTTTACAAAAGGAAATTAATTCAATATGAATGAAATATATAAGAAAGTTGTCTTTATCAATAAAATATACATATGTATATAACATCCGCCCCGAAAAAAAAATTGACATTCAATTTTAGATATAAAAAAAAAATTGATAAAGACAATAAAATCATACTGCACAAACATAAAAAAATAAACATTACTCACCATATAAAAACACAAAACTCAAGTCATGCAAGTAAGCATTAAACACAACTGAAAAGATAATGATCATGTCACCCGAAAATTATTTTTATCACTTTCACACTGTACATGATTTGCGCAGTACATGTACTCACACATTCTCCTTACACTGCAATGTCATGGTCATTATCCTAACTTTTAAACTTTTTTTTTTTTCTTTACTTTTATTCTTTGCACACAAAAACTACTGAAAAATTTAACAACTAAATTATATCAATCTTGTCTTGAAAATATTTCAGTCACCATAGAAATGCATAAAATATAACCCTGTCGGAATAACACATCCTTGGTTAGAAACAGCAATAACTATGTCAATTATTCAAGATATCTCAAATACTATAGAATTGCGTAAATTATAACCCTGTCGGAATAACACATCCTTGGTTAGAGAGAGCAATATCTATATAAACCACAACAAAAAGTTGCATATATTTTTATATGACATAAACAAAATGAACTCTCAATATATCTCGATTTGTATCATAATTGTTAAACCTTGTCGATGCATCCATCTAAGTTAACACAATACAGACAAGATACATTTCTATTCTAAACAATTCATTTACATTTCAAAAGTTGTACATGTAATCCTTTTGGAATAAAACATCCGTGATTACATACAATGACAAAATTTGTAAACAGTTATCTTCATAAATTACTACAGGTCAAACATACTCTGCAGTAAAATGAAAAATACCACTCAGTTTACAAAAGGAAATTAATTCAATATGAATGAAATATATAAGAAAGTTGTCTTTATCAATAAAATATGCATATGTATAACAGACGGACGACAGACAAAATGTGATCAGAATAGCTCACTTGAGCTTTCAGCTCGGTGAGCTAAAAAAGAAGAAATAGAATCACACCTTATGCAAACAAAAGAACCTCTCAATTTCACTTCTGATCTTGGTATGCATGTTTGAATAAATTTCTCCTTTGCTGCAGTTTGTGGGCCTCATGAAGTATGGCTTGGGGAGAATTAGGTATCAAGCACAGCAAGTGTCACCCAGCAGAGCATTCCATGTTCTCCTTCTTCCAAATCTTTAAATAATTAATTTTTAAAATGTATTGAAAATACAAAACAACAGATTTTTTTTAAAATCATAAAGATATATACTTAAAACATGTCAGAAATGCATTTATTAATAATGTAAAATACATTTGAAATAGATACACTTCAAAAAACGTGTGCATCATGATTGGGATCTGCCCAGTGAAAAGAAATAAATAAGGTCAATGCTTCAAAAATTTAAAATGCAGTTATTCTTTAAAAAAGTGATTTAAAAAAGGAAGATATAATATAAAATACATGTACATAAAAATCATACCAATATTGCTCCAATCAGATATAATTTTAGTATCTTTACATTGCTTGACTATGCATAACATTTATTTAGACTATATAGTTAGACATTTTAGAAATAATTTTGATCCACCACTTGCATTTTGTCAAAAAGGAGATAAATCTTAATATGCAGTAACAACATTGAAAAAAATTATGCTAACATGTTCACTCAATATTTATTTATCAAGAACCTGATAATTCCTTTCTCATTAATGTTTTAAAAATTCAAGGAACAAATTGTACAATGTTTTTGTACTTATAGTACCCATTTCACTAATCATTTTGGAAATTTTTGTTAAATGTCTTATGTGACAACAACAATATAATCAATGTGAAGGTCAAATAAAGAAAAAAGTACCTTTTACTACTGTCAACAGTGCAGCCTCCTCCAATGAAGGGATCCTTCAACATAGGGGGTATGAACCTTGTGTAAAATCCTTCTTCCATAATTATATCACACAGATACTGCAACTTTTCATGTCAAGCCAGTTGCCTTTCCGTATCTTAATCATATGTAAGATTTTTTAAACTTTAAAATTTCTGAAAAATGCTTCTTATACCAATTTTTTGAGTTGAAGTGGCAAAATAATTACACTGGCGACCATATTTAATCACTGTGTTAAATCTTAACCAAGGTACTGGGGGTGGATTAAAGTTAACACAGAGTTAACACATGGTTAAACCCTAACACACTTTCGAAAAACACTTAACCATTTCGTTAACTTTAACACCGAGTTTAACACAGAGTTAACACGGTGTTAGAGTTAACCATCTTTCGAAAAACCGGGCCCTGTTAGATTATATTATTATTTAGAACCCAAAACATATCATTTTGTGCTTTTTAGCACGCACCGAATTTGCCGAGTTTTTACGATTTACTGTACCAGTTATCGGCCTCGTGATAATAACATATATTTATTAAAATTCCTATACATGTTGATTTCATACTCTGCAAAATGTAATTTGAATTATGTCCCTTGTGGGGTCAGACTTAAGAAGTCGGGGTTATGATACATTTAAACAAAACTCATAAAATTATACGTTTATTATCGTACGGCAATACACAAAATCGTAGACTATTCAATACATTATTGTGCCATCAGGCGTTCAACTGCGCTATTAATCTCTCAGAAACTAGATAATTCCTTTTGTTTTATACATGTTATATGTATTGATATTATGTCAAATCAAAGAATGGATATAATAACGTATCACAAAGATGTAATTATATTCTATTTTTAACTTATTACATCACTTCCCTCACTGTGAAAGATCAGCGGTAAACAATGATCGTTTAAGCTCATGTATAAAACATATTCAAGAAAATCTTCAAGCAAACTAACCTCTCTTTAATCGAACCAGACGACTGAATTAAAAAATCTTGGACTGTCGCGTGCTATAAACCCGAACTCACAGTTTAGCCGATAACTGGTACAGTGCCAGTCTACTGACATCTACTGTAGAAACTAACAAGACTGAAATATACACCGTCCAGTTCTTACCAGTTTATCGATCGGTCAAAACCTTTTTAAAACAACCTTTAAAAATTACGGACTGTGCAAAATAATTACATAGATATAATTCAATATGATGCGATTTAGTTGTTTCTTTTATTTGACATACTGATTACATCAACAATAATTTAGTCAATTTTACTAACTTTTTACAATCGTTAAATCTTTTGTGAAAATTAAAATGCAATTACATACAATAAAATGCATCTTTCCTGATTCATGCCAAATATGAAGGTAGCTACTGTACTTTCACACCAGCATAATTAAAGAAAGTATTTTTAAAAGTGTTTAAATAAATACATGCATATAAACCTCACACTATTGAAAAAAATATTAAACTAAAATAACAGTATTATGATTTTTGATAAAATTAATACGAGCAGTCTCTTGAAATAGAAAGATTGTTCTACTTTAAGTTGTAATTATGACGTCATAAACTAACATTGACGTAATGAAAATTCACATCAAGTTTTGATCACACAAATATTTTTTAATAGCTGAATGATAATAAGGATTAAATTAAAAATTAATCTAAAATAATATGTATATCATGTTTTATTCATGCATCTAATAATTTGCTTTTTCAATCTATCTCATTTACATTTCATTGAAAATGTTGTTAAGCTTCGTGTGATTTTTTGTGTCTTCTATAACCTGATGGATAACTGAACGCCTTCCCACAAACGTCACATTTATACGGTGTTTCACCTGTATGTGTCCTCATGTGTTTCTGTAAGCTTCCTGATACACTGAACGCCCTCCCACACACGTCACATTTATACGGTTTTTCTCCTGTATGTATCTTCATGTGTGTCTGTAAGTTTCTAGAATCACTGAACGCCTTCCCACACACGTCACATTTATACGGTTTTTCTCCTGTATGTGTCCTCATGTGTCTCTGTAAGTTTCCTGATTTATTGAACGCCTTCCCACACACGTCACATTTATACGGTTTTTCTCCTGTATGTGTCCTCATGTGTGTCTGTAAGTGGTGTGACAGATTAAAAGCCTTCCCACACACGTCACATTTATACGGTTTTTCTCCTGTATGTGTCCTCATGTGTCTCTGTAAGTGGTGTGACAGATTAAAAGCCTTCCCACACACGTCACATTTATACGGTTTTTCTCCTGTATGTGTCCTCATGTGTGTCTGTAAGTTTCCTGATTTATTGAACGCCTTCCCACACACGTCACATTTATACGGTTTTTCTCCTGTATGTGTCCTCATGTGTGTCTGTAAGTGTGGTAACTGATTGAACGCCTTCCCACACACGTCACATTTATACGATTTTTCACCTGTATGTGTCCTCATGTGGTTCTGTAAGTGGTGTGACACATTGAACGCCTTCCCACACACGTCACATTTATACGGTTTTTCTCCTGTATGTGTCCTCATGTGGTTCTGTAAGTGGTGTGACACATTGAACGCCTTCCCACACACGTCACAATCATACAGTTTTTCACCTGTATGTATCCTCATGTGTGTCTGTAAGTTTCCCGATTCACTGAACGCCTTCCCACACACGTCACATTTATACGGTTTTTCTCCTGTATGTGTCCTCATGTGTGTCTGTAAGTGGTGTGAAACACTGAACGCCTTCCCACACACGTCACATTTATTCAGTTTTTCTCCTGTATGTGTCCTCATGTGTGTCTGTAAGTTGTGTGACACATTGAACGCCTTCCCACACACGTCACATTTATACGGTTGTTCTCCTGTATGTGCCCTCATGTGTGTCTGTAAGTGGTGTGACAGATTGAACGCTTTCCCACACACGTCACATGTACATGGGTTTTTTTCACTTTGAGTTTGCAATACTTGAAGTACCGACCCATGTGCTGCAGAATTTGTTCCTCTCTTTTTTCTAGTACATCGTTTTTTCTTTAATGGTTTATTTTCTTTTTCATCTGAAATAGGTATAATATTAAATCATGGATAATTGAAGATAAATTTTTCCCCTTTTTAGCTCACCTGAACCGAAGGTTCAAGTGAGCTTTTCTGATCACCCGTTGTCCGTCGTCCGTCCGTCCGTCTGTCTGTCTGTCAGTCCGTCTGTATACTTTTCACATATTTGACTTCTTCTCAAAAACCTCTGGGCCAAATTTAACCAAACTTGGTACAAAGCATCCTTATGAAAAGGGAATTTTAAATTGTTAAAATAAAGGGTATGACCCTTTTTAAAGGGGAGATAATTACGAAACAGTGAAAATAGGGTGCATGTCTTTAAAAATCTTCTTCTCAAGAACCACTGCACCAGAAATGCTAATATTTACACAAAAGCTTGTATATATAGTGAATATTCTAAATTGTAAAAATCGTGACCCCCGGACCAAAACTGGGGCCCCAGGCAGGGTTCAAATTTTAACATGGATATACATAGGAGAAATGTTTAGAAATCATCTTCTCCAGACCCACTGCACCAGAAATGCCAACATATACACAAAAGCTTGTATATATAGTGAATATTCTAAATTATAAAAATAGTGTTTTCTGGACCAAAACTGGGGCCCCAGACGGGGTTCAAAGTTTAACATTGAAATACATTGGAAAAATGTTTAAAAATCGTCTTCTCAAGAACCACTGCACCAGAAATGCCAACATTTACGGTACACAAAAGCTTGTATATTTAGTGAAATTTCTAAATTGTAAAAATCGTGACCTCCGGACCAAAACTGGGGCCCCAGGCGGTCCGGGCTACAACTTAAACATAGAAATATGTAGGAAAATTGTTTTAAAACCTTCATATCAAGAACCACTGCACCAGAAATTCCAATATTTATACAAAAGCTTGCATGTATAGTGAAGATTCAAAATTATAAAAATCATGACCCCCGTACTAAATCTGGGGCTCCAGGCAGGGTTCAAAGATTAACATAGAAATAAATAGGATAAATGTTTTAAAATCTTCTTCTCAAGAACCACTGCACCAGAAATGCCAAAATTTATACATAAGCTTGTATGTTTACTGAAGATTCAAAATTGTTAAAATTGTGACCCCCGGGCAAAAACTGGGCCCCCAGGCGGGGTTCAAAGTTTAACATATAAAAAAAAGGTTTAAAAATCTTCTTCTTAAGAACTACAATGCAACAGTTTGGGATATCACTATGCATACATTGGCAATTGTAGATTCTAAAGTGTTAAAATCATGACCCTCGGACTAATACTGGGGCATCAAAAGGGGTTCAAAGTTTAACATTGAAATATATAGGAAACATGATTAAAAAAAATCTTTTCGAGAACTACAGTGTCATACTTTGTGAGATTACTTTACTTGGATCCTCAAATAGTGAAAACTTTAAATTATAGAAGCGATCTAATACTGGGGCCCCAGGAGAAGGGGTTCAATGTTTCACATAGAAAGATAGGAGGGAACATGTTTAAAAATCTTATGGAGGAGAACTACAATGCTTAAATTTGTGAAATTACTATGCAAGCTATGTACTATGTAAAGTTTCTTAATTGTGGAAGCTGTGACCCCCAGACTAATATTGGGGCCCAAGAAGGGGTTCAAAATTAACATAGAAATATATAGGGAACATGTTTAAAAATCTTCTTCTCAAGAACTACAGTGCAACAGTTTGTAAGATTACTATGCAAGCATCATTGGCTATTGTAGATTCTAAATTGGTAAAATCGTGACCCCCAGACTAATACTGGGGCCCCAAGCCCCCCCAGGCCAATACTGAGGCCCCAAGTGGGGTTCAAAGTTTAAGATAGAAATATATATTGAGTTTGTTTAAAAATTTTCTTCTTGAGTACTACAATGCTACAGTTAGTGAGATTACAATGCAAGGATCCTCAAATAATGTAGTTGTTAAAGCCAATCATAAACCCCAGACCAATACTGGGGCCCCAGAAAGGGGTTCAAAGTTTAAAATAGAAATAACATATGCTATGAAATAGAATGTTACAAGGAATTGTTGTTCAGGTGAGCGATGTGGCCCATGGGCCTCTTGTTTGGTTAATAGTTTTTATGTTTTTTTTTAGCTATCTAAATCAATGATAACTGAAGACTTTTACTATTTTTCTCATTTTCATTGCTTTATCAGAAAAAAAATCTATGATAATTGAAAAATTTTACCAAGATTTTTTACCATTTTTTTGGTTCATTTCCATCGCTTTTTCAGTCATTTCCGATGATTTATCTTCCCTTTTAACCTGTTTAAAAGATTAATCGCAAAATTCAAATTACTTGCCTAGATACATTTGTAACTAACAGTTTTAACAAAGAGACATGATTATTCCGGTACTTATTTAAAATAGTGCACTTCAAATGAAATTAGAGCAATGTATTCATTACGCGCATGTTCACTAGTAAAGTATAATCCCCACTCGTAAAACGTTCTTTCAAAACAATGTCCAAAACAACACGGTCTATCAATACTTGTGATTCCGGATGATGTAACTGTCTGAATGAAAGGAGATAACATAGCCTGCGTAAAACCTCTTATATGATTATCGTTTTGTGTTATTATAAAAATTCATAGATGCTCCTAGTATTTAACTTTTTTTTATTTTGACAATGGAGGAAATAGCTGCAGGACTGCAGCTCTCGGTAAGAAAAAGTTTAAATGGAGGACTTGGAACCTATACTGTCAGACGCGACCTATCTTCAATTATTTTCTTTTTTTCTATCTCCGTAATGTGAAGATTTCCACTGCGTTATGCCAAATTTATATCTTCATGTTACATGATTTTTTTCCTTTTTGATGTATGGTTTCAATCGAAAATATATCTTTTGACTTTAAAAAAAATCATTTAATTGCATTTTGTATGCAATTTAAAAAAAAAATCGATATATTTTAACTCCGAAATTAGCCTGGGCATTAATAGTTTTAATGCAAATAAGAAAACAAATAATCTATCAAGGAAAATTATATGTCCTTAATTAGCGCTGGTTACTCGGTCAGTGTGTTCAGAGAAAGTATGAGGCAAGTTAGGCGACGAAGTCGGCAGTAAAATTTAAATAGTAATAATTATTTCTACAGAATTTGTGTGAAATCCAAATCGGAAATTGCAACTTTTTGACATGTAAGATTCTGTATCTTTTTCAGACCGGGAGCTACAGTCCTGCTACAGTCCTGCAACTATGGACAAATCGTATATCAAGATTTTGAAATACCTGTACTAGTTCTGCTTATAAGTGTAATCTAGTCCTGGAACTTTTGAATGCAATCATGACAAAAAGGATGACTGATTCATAAATAACACTCCCGGCAATACTTACGATTGGTTCTACCACATGCATAGTTTGACTAGGACGATATTCTACTTCTCTTTGACAGCAGCTCGTGTTGTTCTTTTGTGAAGCTAAAATATTGAGAAAATACACCAACTGATTATTTTTGTGTTGATGATAAACAATTACATGTACATTTAGCAATTAGAGATTCCATAGCTATTTAAGATCAAATGCATAAAATAATTGTTAGCTTGATAGTGGGAAATATATAGTGATGGTTAAAATTGGATATGTTTATATTAAGATGGCAAAATCAAGGGCATTTATATCATTTTAAATCAAAGATTTCTTTAAACAGGAACAGGAAAGTTTTTTTCCACATAAACTGCATGTACACAGTATACTTTAGAGTATTCTCATCATAGAATGATCCGATTTCACACACACGATGAGATCTCAACTCCAGCACTTTTTCGGAGAATGCAACTTTCAAACTACGTCGCTGACCACCTTCTGGCGACCTGTTTTAAAAATTCAACACGAAGAAGGAAACTATGAATTTGAACATTTTGACTTACACATCTTGGCATCTGGAACATGTTTTGACAAAATCTCTCCATGCTTAAACTTGCAGTGTTTCGACAGCCACTCATAACTACTAAAACCCATCCTGCAAAATGGACAGCAGAACACCTCTAAAAAAGAGAACATATTACACATTAATGTGGATTGTATCAAAATTCGTAGGGGTCTTTTAAATTTACCAATTTCGTTAAAAAGCCTTAATAAGCAATTTCTCCCCGTTTTCAATGTTAATCCTCATTTTTTATATTCTGTTATCTCCGATATATAAATCAGGGGGCAATTACAAGTATAAAAACGTCTTGATTGAACAATCATGAACAATTATGAACATTCAGCATAACAACGACAATAGTTCTATGTTTTCCTTATATTTAATAAATTCGACTTGAAACAAGCGTTCCTGCATTCAATTTATACACGTTGGTTAAAGTAATATTTCAAAGAAAACATTTTGCAGCAAACAAGATATACTACCAGAGTTGCATGATACAAATAATTGAACAAGAGATGTTTGTGAAACACTTATGCCCCCCTCCCTTAACTTCAAATAACTGGAATTTTTGGAAGTCCAAGGGGCATAACTCTGTCGCAAATTGCTCTATCATACCCAAAATCAAATTGACCTCGATATTAATAAGATAACCCTGTATACTAAATTTCATATCAATATGTGCACCCTCTGCGAAGAAAATGAGCGGAAACTTCAAATAACTGGAATTTTTTAACGTCCAAGGGTCATAACTCTGTCGAAAATGGCTCGATCGTAACAAATATCGAACTTGACCTAGATATTATCATGATAAATCTGTATCCCAAATTTCAGTCCAATATGTTCATTCTCTGCGAAGAAAATTAACGGAAACTGTTGGTGGACCGACCGACGACTGACAGACAGCAATATGCCCTCCCTTCTTCGAAAGGGGGGGGGGGGGGGCATAAAAATAAATTCCAGTGTGCTTGATAAGGATTAAATTATAAATTGTTGGTATAGTATGTCAAATTATAAATATAAAAACTTTTTTGTACCGTAGTACTTTCACAACTTTACCTTCACCATTTAGGACTTTGGGAATGATTTCTACTTCGCATCGAAATATCCCGAGTTCTTTTCCATAATCATGACCATACCACACCAACAGCTCAGTACCAGGTGCTATATCTTTGAACGACCTGTAGTAAATCTGTCCTCTGTGTTGAAAAGCGACCAGATTTTGTTCGGATTCTGAACGAGCGCAGTTAACATACCTCATCCAATTACTCATTGGCTCTTTGAATGCGTTGACAAAATGACTACGCTGGCCTTGTTTGTAAATCTAGAACAAAAGCATGAATATATATAAAGTATAGATAAATGTGTCATTAGTCAGTCATTAGCCAATCTGACTGCTTTATATATTCAATTATTCAGGATTAGTATGGAAATTATTAAGGTAAATCAGTCCAAAACTAAGTTTTATGGGCCGTAAATATTGCAGTCCAAACCGATATCAAACCTGCCATGCATATCCTGTTTCGTGTGCTTCTTCTTGGTTCTCTGTACATTCGCCTTCATAAGGTCCAAATCGTGTCCGCTTTGGTATAAACATTTCAGCAAACACACCCTTTCCTGCATTTGGAATTATTGAATCTCTTACAAATAATCCTTGGGGTAGGGTTTTCATTGCCCTGTCTGAAATTCCCCGGGGTTGCTATAATAAAAATAGGGTTATAGGCTATCGATATGATAAAGTCTCTTTGTTTGCAAAAACAATAACATACACGTCCTGCATTGAATGAATTTTCCGTTTCATTTATCTATTTAAAGTCATTTATTATATATTATATTGAAGAATAGAGCCTATTTTTCTCCCATCCATTTGTTGTCTAACAATAAAGTGCAAGAACCTCAGTCTTTTATGTAATTTACATTTGTCATGATTTGAATGAATCATATAAGTACTAAACCAACAAGCTCAAGGTAGTTGCTTTCACATATTCAGAATCTTTTGTTATAACTAGAGTACACTGTTTGAAAAATATCACAATCGATTGTCATATCGAATCGGGACTTTTTTTAAAATCATGATTGAATGTAAGTAATATATGTATTAAGCATATAAACAGGAAATGTTAATATTAAATCATTATATTAGATTTACAAAAAATCATTGGTTATAACTAGATCGGTCTCGTTGCGAGCAACGAGTGGGTCTTCCGTCCGTTTTTAGGTAAATGAGATAAAATCCTTCACTTTTAAGACTAAATTGTTAATCAAAACAAATTTTCGGCACCCAGGGCTCGAACCCAGGTCGCCTGGGCACATGTCCACCACTCTAACGACTGAGCTAATCGGACTTTCGCTACAGGACTTTGATGCTTAATATCTTGAGAATGCATCAATCGATTTTAAAAAAAAATTACATATTCTTAATCAGTAAAAGAGTCTCTATCAACCCGTTAGAAAAATATATAAAAAGCAAAAAGTTGAAAAAAAACGATTTTTTATCTTTCCTTCCGGTGACAACCGGAAGTGACGGCGGACGTTTTTATGACCATGTTGCAACAGGTAAAGTGGATGTCTATCTTCACTGAAATTTTCAGCCTTACATTTGTATATCTTTATTCGTTTTTTGGATCTCTAGCCGACAAAATTGACTTTTAAAAATCGTAAACGGACGATATCTTCCGACCGGAAGTGATTATCAAAAAATTGAAACGGCGGTACAAATTTCAGATACCGACACATCAACCCTCAAAATTTGAAGAAAATCGAACGAGCCATCTTCGAGAAATCGCCTGCACAAAATTTGTAAGACAAAAAAAGAATAAAAACTAGATGCAATCTCGTTGCGAGCAACGAGAGGTCTTCCGTTTGAATGGACCTTAAAAAGGCTGTCTTTTATTTCTCAACACCTTCTAAAATTCTAGTAAGCCTCTCTAAAGATTTCAACAGACATATCTTAATTCTACAACAGGGCGCTATTACTGTGATTTATGATAAAATTCAAACGGAAATTAGTAAAATCCACAATTTTAGAGATAATATTTTCAATCGAAACAAAATTAAGGGAAAAAAAAAGAGTTGGCACTCGAAGATTGAACCTGGGTCGTCCGGACAAAAGTGTTACACTCTAACGTGGATAGATTTTAGAACAAAAATACATATTCTCCATTCATTATAGGGTCTGTATGGTAACATGACTGAAAAAATATTTTAAAACAAGAAAAGGTGAAAAAAAAATGAATTTTGTTTCTTTCAATGACGACCGGAAGTTACGATGGACTTTCGGAGTGTGAAGGGCACTGCGGATAAAGAGTAATAATCATCAGTGAAATTTTTAACTTTCTAATTGATATTTTTTGAAAAAAATCATGATCAAACAAAAACATGAAATCTTTGATACATATATCTCGGGACCGGAAGTGACGATCAAAATATTTAAATAGACATACTGTGGTTTCATCAATATTCGTTGAATACCAATTTTCGTGGATTTCGTTGTTAAGTTTATCCATGAAAATAAATGTTCACTGAAGTGCAATTTCTACTAACAGTTTGTATTGATAGTGTCATTGGCCACGAATTTACGTTTCCTTGAAACTGTGATTTTCACTTTAACCACAAAAATTGATACCCTTGAATATTAATGAAACCACAGTACATGTATATTTATACTGGACAAAAAGCGCTATCATTGTGATTAATAATTTTCATAAAATTAAAACAGAAAATCGATCGTTTTAAAGATAAAATCGTAAATCGCTGAAAATTTGAAAGTTCCATCTTTGGCAAATTGGCACTTTTAAATACACATCGGGTGCAACCGGTCAACAGGGGATTCTTACTCATCCTAGGTACTTGATATTGATTTTTATAATGATGTTTATAGTATTAACATTAAGTACATAGAGAAGAATGCACCAGGTCGCTATAAACTACATTTGTATTATGTGTGTGTGTGTGTGTGTGTGTGTGTGTGTGAGAGAGAGAGAGAGAGAGAGAGAGAGAGAGAGAGAGAGATTAATTAATCATGTATGTAGTTCTTTGTAAATAATTATAAACTTAAGATTTTAAATAATTATAACCCCCATGGACCCTGCCGTAATGAATTTTTTTTTATTAAAAGTGAGAATTCAGTCATTTTGTTTTAACATTGTATTTCGCCGATCGGTATTTATATCTGTTTAATCCCCCACAGGTGGTCAGTTTTCACACCTTGTCCCAGTCACTCGGTTCAGTGTATATTTTCGTGTTTAACTTCGGAGGTTTTTCTTAATCTAAGACAGACAAAAGACTTGTATCTGTAGACATACACAAAAAGGAAAAGGTACACCACCTATAATAAAAATGATTTTTTAGTGTTGACTTCCGATTAGTAAGAAGACAATCATTAAGCAATTCATTTTTTCAAATCATTTTAATCTATACTCATCATGCCGAAACTATAAATGAATACATAATTTTTGGACACCTAATGTACATTTATCCACTAGCCACATTACATACATAGGTCTTTCAGAAAGTTTGGTTGTTCAAGTCGTTACCGTTTTTGAGATCTCGGCAAAATAAGTTTTTTTTGTCTTGGGATAGGAAACGGACAAACGGAAGTGCTCAATGAAAATTAAATTTAATATTGATTGTATACTTGCCTATCGTACATGATTGTTTACAGAGCTAACTGAAATTATCAAAGGAAAACAGTTAAACTGATAAACAGCTTATAATTTGTTTGAACTCTTCCGGTGTGTACCGGAAGCGATGGTCGACAAAATGAAACCGTTTAAACACATGTTCAATCAAATGTCTATCATCTATGTAATTTTCGTGTCTTGATCACTTACAGTTTCTAAGATATCTAGGGTACAAAAATTTGCTTTTATAAAGCTACCCGAGATAATTGAGATATCTCACCGGAAGTAGAGTGTTGTTGTTTATTTAACATCGGATAGATGACATATGTAAATATTTATATATATTTCAATTCTATGTAAAGAATATTTAATGCTTAAAAAATTATTTTTGAAGAGCTTCCGGTGACGACCGGAAGTTACGACGAACAAAACAAAATAGTTTAAACACGGTCTATCATACTATATAAAGTCTGGATGTTCAAGTCTTTATCGTTTTAGAGATCTCGATGCGACAAGTTTTTTGTTGCGGGACAGGAAATGGACGACTGAAAATGAACTTTGACAAAATGTAAAGAAAACGCCTGGAGATATTATCATTATCTATCATCCCTGAAAATTTAAAGAAAAACTATCCAGTCATATCTGAGAAATCTTGTGGATTTCACCATGCATCGGACACCCTTGGATTTTTATCTTTCAAAGTCCAGATATAAATAAAACTTGTTTTAAAATTTACAAATTTTACTCTTGCTTAATTATTCGAGAAAATTTAGCGAAATTCTTCAAAAGGTATGAAATAAAGGAAATAAATAAAGTGTTTATATAGCTATTTCACCATGGATCGGACAATACTATAAGCATCGCACAGTTATACATTAGAGATTAAAAATAAGAAAATTTTCTGGTTTTAATGTGAAAATACAGAGGTTTGGAAAATTAAATTTATTCAATTGGGATTTAGATTTGTTTTAATGTAAATCCTTGAATCTACAGTCAGGAATTAGACTAGTGCTACTGTTTACAGAAATATGAACCATAGGGGTAATTTATCGTGCCAGCACCTACTGGAACTTTAGATTAAAAAGGCAGTATCTAAAAAACTCGAATTTTGAGTGCTCTGAGGAAAATGCTTTGCATTAATCATTTTTTTTTTAATATTTTTATTTTCTTATAGAACTGTCCGATGCATGGCTTCTGTTTACATTTATCAAAGGCTGGAACGGCCAGAAAGGCGTCGAGCTGACATTTTTTTAATATAGAATGATATCAATAATTTGAATTTCTGTATTAATAGTCCTATATCAAATAACATTAGAATAAAAAAGTAAACGAATTATGTTTTGTGCTGCTTTAAAAACAAAAATCAGTATATTTCCTTCTAAAATAGGTAGTGATGCGTTTATAATACAATATTTAACTGATCGTGGTTACAAAAATCGAAGAAATTTCAAAGTTCAAAAGTATATTATTTTCTTTCTGCTTAAACAATCTTTGAACAATTTTCACATGTTCATAATTTAAATACAGTAACAATAAATCATACTTTTATTTATTTCATTTCCCGTTTGAAACAAGATTACCTATGAGATGTTTGTTTACAAACAAATCCACAACACGTGCTATCTAAAATGCCCGACCAAACCAACTGCATTATCGTGTTTATTCATTAGATCAAAATCACTATATATATACGTTTATCGCTTACATTTATTTTGGAGACTGTGCCCGATAACAAATAAATTTACATATCAAAGTTTATTTCTATCGGGCAAGGTCTCCAATTAAAATGTAAACGATAAACTAATATAATATTTAGTAAAATTTTACACCTTATTGTATTCATCCGCCATTTCTTGATTAAGCAAATTTTTATTTACTTATGCAATAAGTTGTCAATAACCAGGGAGGCAAAGTTGGGTTTTTTGAACACAATTTAGTTGAATAAATGGAATAAAAATCTTGTAATACATATAATACTTTAAGGAACTTATTTCTTTTGCGCATTTAAAAGGCGGTGCAGAACATGAATTTTGGACGAATGGCTACCGAGCATTAGCTCGACGCCTTAAAAATGACTTTTTAGCGTTGATTTCCAATCAGTAAGAAGACAAACAATAAACAACGAATTTCAAATCATTTAAATCCATATACCCATTATCCAGTAACTAATATTTGAGCGCCGAACGTACATTTAGTCTCTACCCACATTACTGCTGTTATCTGTGGTATTTCTTATTCAAATACTAAAATATTCGTACGTTAGAGAGAGAGAGAGAGAGAGAGAGAGAGAGAGAGAGAGAGAGAGAGAGAGAGAGAGAAAGAGGGTTTTTTTTATAGTGTTTTAGAGTGTTCAGGAAATCAATAGATAAAAGCAACATATGTCAATAAACGCATGTATACATGCATGCATGTATCTATATATGTGAATAAATACTAATCAGTCCTCCTTATAAAGTTCCGTAGAATACTTGCAACGTGGGCGCATTGCTAAATGTTCTTTGCATACAGTCATTGAGATTGCGGCATTTCTTTGATGCCGGCAATGTCTTTGAAGCCGGCGATGCAACAAGAGTCTGAATTTAGAGAGCTGCTGATCAAAACAAGACTGTCACAAACCGGGATATTGATGGTATTTTGAAACAAGCTCTATATTTGTATTGGAAAAAAGCGCTGTTATTTTTATGTATGATAAATTTAAAATGGAAAACATTAGAAATCAATCATTTTAAAGATAAAATCGTTAAACAAAACACAATTAAGAAATTAAAAAAAACAAACATTCCGCACTCGGGGACTGAACCCGGGTCGCCTGGACACAAGTCTACCACTCTAACGACTGAGCTACGCGGACCCTCGCTTCAGGACTTTGGATCCCAAAATCTCGAGAATGCGTGGATCGATTTTAAAACAAATTTCATATTCTGATGTTTTGAAAGCGTCTCTATCAAATAATAACAACAAAAAAATTCAAATCAAAAAAATTAAAAAATGACTGTTTTTTGTTTCCTTCCGGTGACGACCGGAAGTAACGGCGGACGTTCGGATATGCGAAGGGCACTGCGGCTGACGACTCTCTACCATCCCTGAAAATTTGAAAGTTCCATCTTTTATTTTTTTTTAGAAAAATGAGCCACAAGCAAAAACATAAAATCCTTAATATCACGGTACCGGAAGTGACGATCAAAAAAATGATCAACAATTTTCTTACAAATTTTGTGTAGAGTAAGTTCTGAAAGTTGAATGAAAATCGCCTGAAGCGTTTTTGAGAAAACGTTACAGAAAAAAAAAAAAAAAAATAATAATAATAATAACTAGATTCGATCTCGTTGCGAGCAACGAGTGGGTCTTCCGTTCGATTTTTGAATAGATTAGATCAAACTTATCAATTCAAAGATAAAAACGTAGATCTAAGCGAAAAATAGTAAAAAAAAAAAAATTGCGGCATTCGAGGCTTGAACCCGGGTCGCCTGGGCCATGTCCACGATTCCATCCACTGAGTTACTCGGACTCTCGCTTCAGAACTTTGACGCTTAATTTCTCGAGAATGCCCTGATCGATTTTAAAACAAATTACATATTCTGAATCAGTGAAAAGGTCACTATAAGGTAAAATAAAACCATCAGATTAATTGATACTTGAATTTTTCAGTAGTTCGTTCGACCGTGTATAGGCATTTTACACGCCTTATCCACCCATCTTCTTTTTAAAGAAATTGAATTTTATCCAATGAATTCGAAAACATGTTGGGTTTTTTTACGCAGAATAGCAATCACAGTTTAGATATCATGATTTAGAATTAGTCTGAGGTCGGACATTTTCGTCATTCAGATGCAAGATCTACACAAGTTACAGCTTTTCTGTGTGATCAGTTTCAGAACAGAGGATTTTGAAAAGGTTTACTCTATATATTCCTATTTAAAAATTTGATTCCCATTGTTGCCACATGCAACCTCTGGGGATCATGATTTTAACAATGTTGAATCTATCTTACCTGAGTATGCTTCCATGGAAGTTTCAGCTTTTCTGGCTGATCAATTTCAGAAAAGATTTCAAAAGATTTATTCTATATATTCCTATGAAAGATATTGACATCCTCTTCCACGATTTTGGCTCCTACCTAACCCTGTGAATCATTATTTGAACAAAACTGAATCTACACTACCTGAGGATGCTTCAAAAAGACAGAAATGCTTCCACACAAGTTTCAGTTTTTCTGGCCAACTGAGTTTTGAGAAGAAGGTTTTTGAGAAATACCAACAAATTTTCAATGATTTCTACTTATCTCCCCTTTAAAGTAGGCATGGCCCATTATTTTAACAATTGTGAATCTCCTTTACCTAAGGATGCTTAATTGGTCCAGTTTTGGTTGAAATCGGCCCAGTGGTTCTGGAGAAGAAGTCGAAAATTTGAAACGTTTACGGACAAAAAGACAGACAGACGGACTTACAGACGGACGCCGGGGAAAGAGTTATCTTTCAGCTAAGGTGAGATAAAATCTGTAAAGCGGTGTAAACTTCAGATGGCGAGGCACCATCCCTGAAAATATGAATAAAATCGAATGAGCCCTTCTCCGAGAAATCGCCTGCACAAGATGTGTAAGGAAAAAAAGGAATAACTGCGTACATCCCGTGTATAGAGTTCAATTTTCCCTATTGGGTTTTAATTGTCGTTTGATCTGGGGAGTTTCTTCTAAGTTGTTTAATCTGCTCCAAATTTGAAGGGCAATAAGAAATATGGGTCAGTGGTACATTTACACGAATTTTCATTTTGATTGAGTGAAATGCTTGGGAGTTAGAATTTTTTCTACATTTCAAGCACGTCAATTGAAGCTTAAATGGCAAAAAATTATAACTCTGTAGAGATGGATGAATGAATTGATCTGATCTTTAGTACAGTGTTTTAGCAGTCTACTAAACGTAGTCTGAAATTCAAGGTCCAAGATCAAAGACCAAAGGAAAACAGTTCAGAAACCATAAGAGAAATTGGGTTTTTTCCTTAAAAAAAAGGAGGAATTAATTGTACATATATACACGTTTTATCAAGTGTTTAAATGACGCTGATTTTTACACCACCGACGCTTGATTAGGTAATAATTTGACCGCATTTTTGTAATTTAAAAAAAATATTTAATCATTTTACACATATTGTTAGTTCTATAATATATGTTCTTTTTCAAATATATTTATTTGGTATCACGTTATCATACATATAGACATACATGTTGTACATGCTATGTTTCAATATTAATTGGTTATAATCTTCGTTAGCCAAGGGTTTTCAGTCCACTCTGCTCCCCATAAATGGGGAGCAGAGTGGACCGAAAACCCTTGGCAAGCGAAGATGCATAAACAATGGTGTTTGAAAAACATAAATATATATGATTCCGGGATAACCCATGAAAGCTCGAAAGGTTATTTCGAATGGGGTCCTTTCAATAATATGTGAAACAGTAGTCAAAATGTTTTTGTACACAATACAGGCAATGTGTTAATTATAAATACTATAAACAGCGATATAAACTCATCCTGAGTATACATATGATAACATTGATAATATGCATTTGGTAAATTATATATTGTCTAATTGTACAACATTTCAGTATTTTGTTCCTAAATGACCTTTAGTAAAATGAAACTTTTAGTTATGTTTTAAAAGCAAACAATTTTAAACAATATTATTTATCTGGAAATGTTCACAGTTAGCATGGTTAGGTCAAATTAAAGCCGGGGGATATTAAGAACCGTTAATTCAGCAGATATATTGTATATATACGGGTATTTCACGAAAGCATACACTAGAATGCATAATTTTAACTTACAATCAATAAATTATTTAATTGTCGTACATATTGTAAAAACTGATTTTAAAAGTTAGGCCCCAATAGAAATATCTGATAAGATTATATCTTTGGCGAGTATTTAGACAAGCTATATATATAAGGTTTTTATTCAAGTAATCTGAGTTCAGATTTGTCTTGATATATGTCAGATTATGTCGGTTTTCAACGTTATGTTTAAGGGAATTTTGAATACGTGATTTTTTTTTGCATACGAGTTTAGCTGTATACGAGTTAGTATTTGTACGAGTTAACTTGACACCAATGACTGCGAACCAGTTTATTATCTTAGACTGACGCCATCGAAGCTGGTACTGCGTAGTTCGTTTAACCATCTTTATAATTGTTTGCAATACATTGCAAGAATTTGTATGCTTGTAAAAGACACTGATTACCATATAATACCTGACAGTGAAAGCTTGATAAAGTGCACACAGATACATTCTCTCTCTTATCGTAAGTATTCACAATTTTCTGCATTCGTTTGGGTTTGTGTTTTTTCGCGCCATACACGGAGAGGAGAAATTTGCGCATTTAACCTACATGCGAATAGCAGATTCAGCGAGTTTGATTGTCTGAAACATTTGGAAACGGTCATTAAATATTAGAATCCGAAATATTTCACTGTTATGTGTGTTATTGTTTCTTTTTCTTTAATATGATGTACAGTATGGTGCTACAGTTGGGACGAGCGCAGCATCAGGGTCATTTCATTGTAAACTTTGTGATATTTTGAAAATTATCAACTAACATCAAAGAATTTGAGAGAGAGAGAGAGAGAGAGAGATAGAGATGCTATTTCTTAGTTTAAAAAAAATCTTACAAAATACATATTATCATAGAGGTGATTTTTCCTAAACACATTCTTTACTTTTGGAAAGGAATTATTTTTCATATGTATCATGTTATTTTCTCAATATTTTCCCTGGTTCATTAAATTTTGGGGGTTTTATTATTTGATTATTATATTGCATGCTAATTAGATTGCATACATTGTATGATTCCCTTTGACCCATTGTGTAGGTGTGTATTTTCCCATTTTCCAATTAAGTGATTTTACAATATCAAATTCTCGAGGAATAAGGTAGGGCTACATTGGGCATCTAATTTTACAAAGCGAAACATTTTCATGTACAAAGATTGAAATATTATAATATATGGTTTTAGTTATATGCAAGTATTTTGACTACAAATTGCTGATTCTTTATAACTGTTTAGACTTTTTGCCACTGGACGATTCGTGGGCCTTACAAGGGGTTCAGAGTTTGATGTTTGTTGATTACCCATACATAAACAATTCTTTAGTTTCTTGTTGTGAATTGGGATGCTTAATATGATGGACTATACTTAAAATACAGGGAAATTGGATTAGAAGCATGTCTACAACAGCTTAAAAAAAATGAAACAATTTAAAAAAAATAAAAGCTTATCTAATATGGGAAATTTGATTTATTTAATGTGTTTAAACCTTTATCTCGTCATTATGTAAGTTGTGTGACAAATAAAACTGTCTATTTACTTCAGTGTATTTAGGGGTATTAGTCCAACCTTATGACTGAATTACCATTGTTGTGTAGAGGATTGCCAAATGGTTAAAGTATGATTGTTTTAAAATATATTTTGCAGTGAGAATATCTTTGTTATTAGTCAAGTATCATTTTCTTGCCAATTAGGTTTAATTTACACATTGACAAACATGAACTTGGAAGACAGAGCTACTTAAACTTCTCTTTATGAGGAAATTCTGGTGTAGTTACCATGATTACAAAATTCATGCTTTATTTATTCATTTGCGGTTGTCAATTTCAATGTAAGAATTTGCATAAATAATTTGATTTTTATAAGAAAAGTTTGAAATTTTAGGGGACTGATGGTCCAACAGGTCCTGAACCGTTGAGGGACCTTCCGAATTTTTGATGGATTTGGGCTTTTGGTCTAAAGTTAGCATCAGACCCTGGGTAGATGGAAATATACTACAATGTCTATATATTTTGTATTAGGACTCCATTAAGCTGATTTTATCATGCCTATTGTTGCCAAGGTAAGCGATGCCGCTCATAGTTCTCTTGTTTATGAAAATTCCACTATTGTTTAGGCTATTGTCTAATGGGTGTTTGAAAGAGAATTTTGATAATGGACAAATTGATCTGAAATTAGAGATTTTTGATACTGCAACCAGGCTAGACAGATTGCATTGCCTGACATCCAGGGCGAGTATTTTTATTGGTCGGACAACAAAGTTAAGTACTTTAGTCCTCGGACAAGTTCTTATTTCACAGCCAGTAAATCATTTGTTTTTTCAATTTGATTAAAAAGCTGACGAAAGTAGAGTATCGTGAAATGAAAGTTAACTCACAAACGTTAAACTTGTAAAATAAAGTGAGGTCCTGATAATATAGTCAATTATTGATACCCCCTCTAAGGTGGTAATGAGAGTTATTCTTGTCGTTGAAATGCCTCATTGGGTTGTTTATCTAAGTAGTGATGCAAGCTTTAGATTACGATAGAATGATAGACAAATGGAAAAATTCACAGTACATTCTAATTTGTAACATTCCTAGTGGGATGCTGAATTATAGTTTGACGGTAGCAAATAAAGTGAATCCACCATAAGTCATGAAATATTCAAGTGTACATTTTGATTTTTTGGGAGTTGATTATAATAAACTCTCCTATGCAGTTACTCTGGCAAACCGGAAGTGAAAAGTTTGGACTGGGGCATACTAAAGATGGGAAATACTTATGACCTGAAACTGAAACTGAAAATTTTCATACTTTTATGTTTTGCGTCAAATAAAATGACTTTGTATGTGTGATAATTATATTTCTTTATGAAATGTAGTAGAAAAATATAATGAGATTACATCTATCTGAATTATTTATGCAAAAATATGAAAGACCTGAAAATTTGAATTGACCTGAAAATTTGAGCTGAGCTGAAATTTTATTTAAATGATACATTTCTATGATCTGCATCAAATTGGATGACTGTGTAGGATTTTACCATTACTATGCATGTAGCCCAGAATTTTTTTGGAAAAGCAAAAAAATTCATATCAGAAAAAATTGTGCGCAATGTTATTCATATACAGCTAAGGAACTACTTGCTTGTTTTGGACTTGCAATACTGAGGCCCCAATAAGGGTTCAGACTTCAGAGTATATAGGGAAAGTTTAACAATCTGTTTCTCAAGACTTGATGTTCATATTACTTTGATTTTGAATTTTCATAATGAATGCAATTATACGGTTAAGCTCGGTGTATATTATAGGGAGTGAAGTGAGCTCTAAGAACCAGTGTGCAGGGGAAAAAGAACGAACTAAGCGTATAGATTCATCGAACAAAATTTTTTGTGTAAATCCCATAATGTCTTTAATGTTTTCACCCGTAATTTACGATGTCTTGATGTTTGAAGACATGTTCTGAGTACATCACAAGCTTTGGTAAGACACAAGAGATTTTTTACATGCTTTTATACCTTTGTATTGAGTCGAGATACGTAATCAAAGACAAAAATATCATGGATAACGTCGCAGTGCTCTCGCACTATATTTCCGCGATAAATTAGAGGGGGATCGAGCATCTGTAATGCGTGTACTAGCAATTTAAGTATAAGATACCTGCCATAGATAAAATTTTACATGCAAGTTCAGTAAATACAAGAAGGGAAGATAAAAATATTTAAACTTAATAAAGAATGGCAAAGAGAAAAAATGAACAGATGAAAAATTTATACAGATATTGCATTTTGTCAAACCATTATATTGGAAAATGGGAAATTACACACCTACAGGGACACGGAGCATAAATACAATGTATGTAATTAGAATGCAAAAATAAACAAATGAAAAAAAATATGAACCAGGAAGAAAAAAATAAAATTCAAAAAACAGCAAGGTACCAGGAAAAGCCTGTAGTTATCATTAACAGTTTTGACCAAATCAAACACAAAATATGTTTTGACAGACTGATCAATTCTCTCCAAAAGTAAAGAATGGTTTTAGGTGGAAGCAAATCTATGTATTTTGTAAGAATTTCTTTCAACTTAAAAATCTTATAATTCTCTTTCCCTCTCCCCCTGTTATTTCCCTCTCCCCCTTTGTCTCTCTCAAATTCATTTATAGTTGATAACTAAATAACATGACAATGATGCTAGGTATGTGTAGTTCTCGCTGCGCCTACCACAACGGTAGCAAGGTAAAATATATTAAGGCCAAAATAAAAATATGTGTGTTTCCTATTTCATCAGATTTTAAAATAGGGTAGGTAGGTCAGCTTTATTTTTTAATGAGCTTTTCAGTTTTCCCCTTTCCTAGCATATGATTTTTCTATACATTAATAAAATGTACTTTACAGGTGGAGCAATTGTGAATAGTGACAACTGTTACAGAATTAAAGCTTTCATAAATCAAAGATTAATTTGGAATGTATACAAAGATTTTATTTTATTTAAATAGAAAATATAAATATGACAGCCACTATAGATTAACTGAGTATAATGCTCATTACCACAGATATATTATATAGTAGTTATTAGTTCTATTTTCCTGGTCAACTGACATAACAGTAGACATTAATATTGTATCTGTAGGTGTTGATTTCATAAACAGGAAATTCTGGTTGATTAGACGAGAGCCTTAGAATTAAATCTTTTCAATAATTTTTAAAAAAAAAATGAATACATCATTAATGGTTTAAGACTAATTTTTAAAATTTCATTTGCAACTGAAATACAGCATTTTAAAATCATATTTATAATGTGAATGTTAGGCCTATTCAAAGGCTTACAATGTCTGCAGTCTCAGCACCTAGAAATATAAAAAAAACTTTGCCTCTGCTTTTTTCATTTACATCTTTATATTAATTTTGAACACATCACTGCCCTAAAAAACTATTTATTGCATTGATAATTTAGCTAAAATGACCAAGAATAACTTTCATCCATGCTGTCAATCTGCACTTAGAAATCTTTAAAACGCTTTAATAAGCTGTGTTTTCTATTGAATTGTTACAAGCGTTTTTTAAACTCTGATTTGTAAAGACTCTATAAATTGTTTCAACCAATTACGGTTGATAATCTGGATTTGGAATAAGAAGTGTTAGGGTCGGCGCATAAAAAATAGGGTCGGTCGGGAAACCGGAAACATACGTATTTTTTTTTGGCCTAATTATAAAACATGGTCCTTGGGCAACCCAAGAAAGGGTTCATATTTGTAGGAGAAATGTTTTTAGATATTCTTAATAACTTGAATGCTACTTCTAGTGATAATATTACGTAAGCAATTTTAATATATTTATGCCCCCTTCAAAGAAGGGAGGGCATATTGCTTTGCTGCTGTCCATCTCTCTGTCTGTTTGTTGGTATGTCATTCGTTCAGTCCACCAACAGTTTTCGTTTATTTTCTTTGCAGAGGATGAACATATTTATATGAAATTTGGTATACAGGTTTATCATGATAATATCTAGTTCAAGTTCAATAATGGGTCGACTACTTTTGAGCAATTTTCAAAAGAGATATGGCCCATGGACATAGAAAAATTCCAGTTATTTGCAGTTTCTGCTCATTTTCTTTGCAGAGGATGAACATATTGAAATGAAATTTGGTGTACAGGTTTATAATGATAATATCTAGGTCAAGTTTGATATTTGGTATGATTGAGCAATTTTTTACAGAGTTATGTCTCTTGGACATAGAATAATTCTATTTATTCGCCATTTTCGTTTACTTCCTTCGCAGAGGATGCACATATTTTTGTGAAATTTGGTATACACGTTTATCTAAATAATATCTAGGTCAAGTTTGATTTTGGGTACAATTGTGCAAATTCTAACATTCTTGTTTATTACTTTTATTTACGTTTGAAATGGACAAATCGTTCAGAACTGTTATTATCGATATTCTATGTTTACAATAAGACAAGCGATAAGTGCGTGCTATGAACATTGTGACCGATGAAAAAGTTCATACAGAGTTGAAAGTTTTTGGTATTCTATAGGTTCATGTAAGGAAACGTATTTGCAAATGTATGCCCCTTGGACTTAGAAAAATTCTAATTATTTGCAGTTTACGTTCATTTTCTTTGTGGATGTTTCAAAGGGAGTGGGGCATAAGTATTTCACAAACATCTCTTGTTATCTTCTAATATTAATTAATTATTATAGACCTAAACGAAGTTTTCTTTTTTTTTGGGGGGGGGGGGGTTATATAGGAATAATCTTGTGCAATCATCCATTCCTCTGTCTTTCTGTCTCAGCAAAATTGATGTCTGGTTCGTATCTGTTTATATGGTGAAACTTTAGGAGTTCTTACTTTACTCAAGAATTGTTTTTGACCTGAGAGTCTGTCTTGATCTTGACCTATGGACATTTAGGCAAGGTCAAGATCACCGGTAGGTAAAGTTCAAAATTTGTGTCTGTTCATTTCTTTATGGAAAAACATGGGATTTTCTTACTTTACACAAAGATTGCTCATGACCTGAATGTGTGTCATTAACTTGACCCAAAGTCTGTTGCAAGTTAATGGTCAATGTATAGGGTGTCCCAAAATATCTGATACTATTTGAAATTTGCATAAATGATATTTGGGCATACTTCCAAAGTTGTGACTCAAATAAAAAAGTTAAATAGTTTGATATTTTGCACAGAACAATTCAAAGAAAGACATGCTTTTGTTTGAATTATGATGTCATGAAATTGAATTGCATTATGCTTCTTATGATTGATCAAAAACAACGTAACATGGAGCATTCTCTCTAAATTTGTTGTGTTTTTATAACTAAAGGTCCATTGGTCAAAAACATATGAATACTTAAAATTTGTGAAGTACAAATTTACATCATTCATTTATGAAAATGAATCATTTTAATTTAAATGTATATAATTAAAACTAATTCAAAGAGTAAATAGTATCGGATAATCTGGGATACCCAAAAGCTGTAAGAAAAGTTTATGATATGTGATATGGTTCTTTTGATTAAACATAAAAAGTTTTTATTTTAAATAAAGATTGTAAATTACCCGAATATGTGTAATGAGATTAACACAGGGTCAGTTGTGCAAGTTCAAGGTCATTGTTTAGAAAAATGCTTTATTCCTGTCTGGGCCATGTCTTGTAATGGAAAATGGAAATTTTACACAGATTGATTGTGAATTGTAAATATATCCTGACTGAGCTTTGTTCATTTGTGGTAGTTCAATGTCACTACAAGCATTCATTATTTTCTAATAGAGAAATAATTCATGATATTTTTTAGTGGAGGGTTTCATTTGTGAACTTGTTAAGAGTACCTCTAGTTTAAAGTTGAATCTATAACTTTAATATTATTGATATTAGGCATATGGTTATTGTGTGTTGGTGTATTTGGAACCTTAAAATATCTTTATTCAAATGTTGGTCACACAAACCTATTTGTATGATTATGCATGTTCAAGTATTGTTAATTCTGATAGATTGATGTCCAGGATAACAATATTGGTTTGTTCATTCATCTTAGATCTTGGGACATGATGTCTAGTAAGTAGGTTTTAATGATTTGTTTTTATGTATGAATATGTGAGAATTGAAGAGTTACATATTTAAAAATTTGAAGAGTTAAAAGAAATTGTTGTTTCTGACATATGATGTGGTGTAAAAGCCTCTTATATATCTCTATCTCACTTGGATTTTAATTTTTGAGATAATTTACAAAGAAAAAATTACAAGCTGTTGAACTTAGATATTATCTCGCAAAATATTACATTCTCTTCAGCTCACCTGGATTTAAATTTGATAGTTTATGAAAAAAAAACACCAGCTGTTGAACTTGGTCATTTTTTCAAAGAATACTATATTCTTTTTAGCTCACCTGGATTTTTGTTTTTGGTATTTTATGAAAGAAAATACCAGCTGTTGAACTCAGTAATCTTCATGCAAGATATTGCAATCTTTTTAGCCCACCTTGATTTTCATTTTTGATAATATATGAAAGAAAAACACCAGCTGTTGAACTTAGTCATTTTCTCACAGAATATTGTGTTTTCTTTAATTTACCTGGATTTTGATTTTTGATAATTTAAAAAAAAATACTAGCTGTTGAACTTAGTCATTTTCTCACAGAATATTGCATATTGGGTACCTCATTTCTATGGGAATGTAGTGTTGATCAATTGAGAGTTGATAAATGGATAATGGATATTGTTGATACAAAAGAAAACCGGATATGCTGTCACATTTACTGCTTTTCTCTTGTTTATGAAATTTAAATTAATTATGCACCAACAATCCAGTTGTGTCTCCATGGTTATTAACAACTCATGGTAAAAGCATACGTTTATTTAAAGAAGATATGGCAGATGAAGACAACACAAATGGTTTGAAAGTTCACCAAATATGATATAAGTTAATTGATCATGTTGATTACATTTTTATGTTGATTGTCAGATAAAAAATTTTAAGTTGATTTTTAAATTAAATTTCTAATTAATATGGTCTTTAAAAAAAAGTAAGGCAATAAACTTGTTTTGTGCTTTTGTTGCAAGAAGTAAACATGATATTGTAGAAGGTTTGGTTGAGCATTATAGATATGACAAATTGCCACACATGTGGGTTTGTTTTCACCAACCAAACTATAGGTATCTTGATTCAAACCGGAACTTAAATAAATAATGGTATGTTTTATTATGTTTAGGGGAATAATGGTAATGAATTGAACCCTTTGTCATTGACGGCTCATTGCGAAAGCATATGTCAGCTAAATCAACGAAATATTGAATTGTTAAGAAATGGTGGATGAATACAACAACTCAGATCGTTTATTAAAATGTTATATGATATGCAACAGAATCATTTTAACAAGAGTTTGGACTTTGGGTAGCTGTGTAAACAGTACTGTGACATAGGCCTGTCTATTTCATTGCTGGGAACTCAGCCATGGCTCTTTAAAATCAACAAGATATGTGTGGCTTTTGAGCTAAGACCATGCCATATATGGGTATTTCTCTCAATACCAGGTCATTTTTAATTTGTTTTGATACAAGAAATAGATAGTTAAGCTCTACCAAAAATCCAAGGTCTTGTTAAAAAATGGTTTTAACTGGTACAAAAATTCCATAGTGTTTCTATTCATGAAAGTGTCATCTCATGCCTTTGTGGCTGTTCAGGCCTTCTTTGTTTAATGTAGAGTTTTACCCATTTTTAGCTCACCTGAGCTGAAAGCTCAAGTGAGTTTTTCTGATCACATTTTACCTGTTGTCCGTCTGTCCATCCATCCATCTGTTCCTAAACTTTTCACATTTTCAACATCTTCTCCATAACCACTAAACTTGGGACAAAGCATCCTTAGGCCAAGGAGGGCTACTCCCATTTCAAGGGGAAATATTTGAAAATTATTGAAAAATTTTGAGAATTTTTCTAAAATCTTCATCTCAAGAATCATTAGGTCAGGAAAGCTGAAACTTGTGTGGAAGCATCCTCAGGTAGCGTAGATTTAAAGTTGTGAAAACCATGACCCCAGGGGTAGGGTTGGGCCACAATGAGGTGGGGGGAGAGGTTGAAGTTTTACATAGGAATATATAGAGTTAATTTTAAAAAAAATCTTCTTGTCAGAAACTAATTAGTCCGGAAAGTTGAAGCTTGTGTGGAAGCATCCTCAGGTAGCATAGATTCAAAGTTGTGAAAACGATGACCCCCAGGGCCAACCCACAATGGGGGATTGAAGTTTTATTTAGGAATATATAGAGTAAATCTTAAAAAAATCTTCTTGTCAGAAACTGATAAGCCAGGAAAGTTAAAGCTTGTGTGAAAATCATGACCCCCGATAGTATGGTGGGGTCACAATGAGGTGTGGGGGGTTGAAGTTTTACATAAGAGTATAATGAATTAATCTTTGAAAATCTTTTTCTCAGAAACTAATCAGCCAAGAAAGTTGAAACGTGTGTCAAAGGATTCTCAGGTAGTGTAGATTTAAAGTTGTGAAAACCATGACCCCTGAGAGGGGTGTGTGTGAAAGTTTTACATAGGAATATAAAGAGTAAATCTTTAAAAATCTTTTTCTCAGAAACTTATCAGCCAGGAAAGCTGAAACTTGTGTTGAAGCATCCTCAGGTAGTGTAGATTTAAAGTTGTGAAAACCTGGATGGCCAGGGGTAGGGTAGGGCCACAATGTGGGGGGGGGGGGGGTCAAAGATTTATATAGGAATATATAGTGTAAATCTTTAAAAATCTTCTTTTCAGAAACTAATCAGCCAGATGATTTTTTATAATTGTTTAGACTTTCGCCTCTGGACAGTTTTTTTAGCCCCACAAGGGGTTCAGAGTTTGATGTAGGTTTATATCCTATATAAACAATTGTTTAAAGATCTTTTTTGAGAACTGCCATAATCAACGTGTGATATGACTATTAAATCATCCTGATAGAAAAGCTACAAATGATTATAAACATAAGAATATCTAGGGGGAGAAATGGATGTTATTTATACAGGATCTACATGTATTATTGCACAATGTCCAGATAGTTTGTGTTATGACTCCATTAAGTTGATTTTATCTTACTTATTGTTCCTCGGGTGAGGGATGTGGCCTACGGGCTTCTTGTTGTGTACCCTAGCTTCAATGATGACTTTGTTTTGGAGAGTATATAATTACTGGAACTATGATTACTTCTAAGTTTAAAGTATCATATAAAATAATTAGTAAGTAACAAGTTTCGTGGTGTTTCTTAATTATCGTTTATAGAAAATTATTGTTCGGAAGATCAATAATAGAATTGTATATCAGTGCAGATTAAAATAGATCACCTTAAACAGTCAATCATTTGTTTAATGAGCACTGGTCTTGTTTTAATTATTTCAAGTTTTCGTTTATTTTCCAGATGCCTAAGGCAAGGAAAGAATCTGCAAGAAAGCGACGGCTAACTGACAAACTCAGAAAAAGAAATCTGAGGGAGAAGCAAAGACAAGAATTCCTAGGCAGTACACAAGATTCTGAACGAGAGTCTGTTGTTTCTTGCGAAACAGCAGATGGAGCAGAGTGTGCTCCTCCTGGTAATTTTCCGGGGCAAGGCTCTATAGGGTTGCCTCCTGTTGAGGGAAAACCCTTGGCCAGAGTGCAGGCCTCTCTTAGTGAGAAAATGCACTCACCTGCCCCGAGGTTGCCATCTCCTCGGGGAAGCCGTCTGTTTGTCCAGAAGGGCAAGGCACCGTCCCCTGACTCCCCACCGTGGGTTTGTGCTCCACCGAGGGCACCTGGACCGGACACCGTGCAAGTGTCTGGTCCAGCAGGTCAGGCGCAGCTGGATACCTCCTGGAAGGAGGAGACCAGTGGAAAACTAAAAGATGAGGGCTACCTAAACGATATCAAAAAGGAAACTCAAAGTAACACAAATGGAATATTGAACAAAAAATTGGATACTGTAGAAGATATGAGCATAGAAAGTATAAATGGAACTGATGGAAAGATGATGGAGTGTAAATATAGTGGAGAGATGAAAGAAACTGTAACACAGTTAAGAATTGATGCTGAAGATAATTTGAAAGAGAAAGATTATGTAGAAGAGACTGACAGAAGTGTGAATGTTGAGGAATGTGAATACAGTAAGAATATTAAAAATATGAATGAGGAAAATTGTCCACAAGAAAGTACTACATGTTGTATGGAAAGTAGTGATGATGAAGTAAACTTGGCCTGTAAAGCAGATACTATGTATTCGATTTCAGTTCAGGGTTCTTTTCATCAAGCAGATCCAATGTTTGGTAATACTGCAGGAACACAGTGTGTCGCTAATTGTTTAGCAGGTTTAGCTTACAATGTTCTAAAGAGAGCAGGTATTTGGCAAACAACTGATATGAATAAAGTTTTGGTGACAGGAGATGAACTGTACACATACCTGCAACGTTGTTCCTCAATTACTAATAGGTATTTGTTAGTGGAAGAGTTGCCTAAGTTTTTTGAATGCTACAACAAAACATTTGAATTCCAAGTAAAAGAACCAGTTCATAGTATTATCAGCTTATCAGAAGAAGAGCCATGTTATGAAGACTTCAATGCTTATCCTCTTTTTGAAGCTCTCCAGATGTCACTGTTTGAATCAAATGGGTGTTTTGTGTGTTTTGGGGGAAATACCCTTTTAATTGGAAGAGCAAGTAATGGCTTTTTTTCATTTGATTCACATGCACGTTGCTCCCGTGGATATTTAAGTGTTAGAGGGAAGAGTACGAGGATTATGCTAAAGGATGTTCAGGATGTTTTTCAACATCTAAGGTTATTGGCACTTTCTATGGGCTTTTCGAAAACTGTTGAATGTGAGTTAACAGGAGTGTCCTGCTCAGTGAAGTATTTTGCTACTGCAGAAGTTGATGAACTTGAAAGATCTGAAGATTATTTAAGTGAATTTGTTTTTATGTCCGATCAGTCAAATGTTGAAGGAACTCGTAGATATTCAGAACAATTAAAGGATTCAAAGCAGAATGACTTTGTTCAAGATCAATCAGATACATCACAGAAAAATGATGTGATTTTTATGGGTGAGGAAATCAAAGGGTACAATTTTAGACCTTTATCTACTCAAACACAAAAGAATTTGTGCAAAGAATTGGGATTGCCATATCCTGATCATAGATGTGAAGATGATACAGTGTTTGTTAAAGACATAAGTGCACCTAGCAGCTGTAAAGAAATTGAAGGAGATGGAAATTGCTTTTTCAGGGCAATATCATTCAGTTTGACAAATTCTGAGAGCCATCACCATCATATTCGTAAAGTTGTTTGTGAACATTTGCTGAAACATGAAGCAATATTTGAACAGTTTTTAAGGTGTGAAGGATCTTTAAGATCATACTTGCATAACAGTAAAATGTCTCAGATGGGTATTTGGGCTACTGAATTGGAAATTCTTGCAATGTCGCATATGTTGAATTTAGATATTTATACTTACTCTGATGAGAAGTGGCTTCAGTACAGAGGAGAAGGGTCTAATTCCGAGTTGGTTGAACAGAGAGAGGGTATTTATTTATACCACAGACAGCAGAATCATTATGATGTTGTTTTAAGTGTTTCAGCAAGGCTTTTTCCAGAGGAATTTTCAACCAAAAATAGGTGTACTAAAAGACAGTATAATCTTCGGAAAAATAATCGAGATAGAATGAAGCAGAAGAGAATTTCATTAAAAGTGAAGATAGACTCTAAGGAAAATCGAAGAGCTGCACTTAGAAAAAAGTACAAGGAAAATGAGGGATACCGGAAGATGATGTTGGAGAAAAAGAAAATAATGTACTCGGATGTAGAATTTAAATTAAAAACACAGTTGAGGAACAAAGAACTATATAACGCATTAGATTCTGTACAAATGGCAAGTAAAAGGAGAAGTAAACTGAAGTACTCAAGTGACTTGAAACATAGAGAGGAAAAGAAAAAGAAGAGTGTTGAACGATATAAGATGGATGCTAAGCATCGAGAACAGTTGAAGGAGGAAAGCATGAAGAGGTACAGAACAGACTTTGAACATCAGGAAAATGTCAAGAAGGCAAGTGTTGAGAAATACAAAACAGATTTGAAGCATCAGAAAAACGTGAAAGAAGCTAGTATTAACAAGTACAAGACAGACTTGAAGCACCAGGAAAGCGTGAAGAAAGCTAGTATTGACAAGTACAAGACAGACTTGAAGCACCAGGAAAGCGTGAAGAAAGCTAGTATTGACAAGTACAAGACAGACTTGAAGCACCAGGAAAGCGTGAAGAAAGCTAGTATTGACAAGTACAAGACAGACTTGAAGCACCAGGAAAGCGTGAAGAAAGCTAGTATTGACAAGTACAAGACAGACATGGAACATCATACTATCGTCAATCAGAGGGTCTTGAAAAAATACAGAGATGATGAATCGTACAGGTTAAACAGCAAAGCAACTTTTGTACACAGATATAGAACAAATAAAACTTTTAAAACAAAAGTGCAAGACCAAGCAGCGAAAAGATATCAGAATGATAGTCAAGTTCAGGCAAAAGTGAAGAAAACGAGCAAGGTTAGTTACCAATCATCTGTAAAAGTAAAAGATAAGAAAAAGGAAAGAGTTGCAAAAAAAAGGGGGCTTAAAAAGTTGAATTTGGAACAGGAAGAGGAAGTTATTAGATTGTTTAAAAAAAATTCATTGGAATGTCCGGATTATGTTTGCACTTGTTGCCATAGACTTTTATTTAAAAATCAAGTTCAAGCATGTGAACATGAGATGTATCAAAAGAAAAACGAGGCAAGACTTATCTCTGAAATTTGTTTGATAGACAAGTATTTGCATGAATGCTCAGAATCTTGTCCAGAAACATGTACCAAATCATCATTATGGATTTGTTACACTTGTCACAGAAAAATAATGAGTGGCAAAGCACCAGCTGAGTCTGCAGCTAACGGTTTGATTTTGGAGGAAATTCCACCGGAATTGACTGATTTGAACAGCTTAGAACGACATTTGATTGCGATTCATATACCATTTATGAAGGTTATGGCACTTCCTCATGGTGGGCAAAAAAATGTACATGGACCAGTTATTTGTGTACCTTCAGATATGAGAAAAACTGTCAGGTTACCAATGAAAGAAGACGAGAACTTGTTATTGCGTGTGAAATTAAAAAGGAAGTTGAATTACAAAGGCTACTTTGAATATCAGTTTGTTCATACAAACCACATCATGTCAGCCATTTCATACTTAAAGGAAAACAATCAGTGGTATAAGGATATACAAATTGAATCAAACTTTGAAGAAATTAAAGAGGGTCATGAGGAAACCACAGAAGGAGTAATTACAGGGGATGATGCAGAAAATGAGGAGGAAATGGTTGCATTTGACACATGTTTACAGCCTGTAGATGTTGCACAGGAAGTGTTAGACCACTATTTTGATGATGTATACAATATTGCACCAGGTGAAGGGAAGAACCCCATTCGAATGTTACAGGAACCTGGCAATGAAGCGAAGGCATTTCCGTGTCTTTTTCCAAGCGGTCGTTTCTCCTGGAATGAAGAAAGATCAGAAAAATTAACACTTTCCAGGTATTTTAATAATAGGTTAATGAACGCAGATTGCAGATTTGCCAAAGATACCAGTTACATTTTCTTCAGTCAGTACATGTCTGAATTGAATCAAGTGATTGAAAAAACTCAAATTTCACTCCGAAAATCGTTATCAAAATGTACAGGCGGGAAACCAGTGACAATAAGTATGCTGCAAGATCCAAATACTCTCTCTAGTTTGCTCAGGAATGATGATGCTTTAAGGTTTATGCAACCGATAAGAGGAACACCTGCCTATTGGGCATCGGCACAGAAAGACCTCTTTGCTATGTTGAGACAATTAGGAATCCCAACTTGGTTTTGTTCGTTTTCTTCAGCCGAGTACAGATGGAATGATGCTGTTAAAGCTATATTAAAACAACAGAACGATAACAGAAATCCTGATGAAATGGAATGGTCAGAAAAGAATGAAATTCTAAGATGCAATCCAGTCACAGTGGCTAGGATGTTTGATCATAGATTTCAAGTATTTCATAAGGAGGTCATACTTTCCCCAGCAGAACCAATAGGAAAAGTAGTAGACTTCTTTCAAAGGGTCGAGTTTCAGCAGAGAGGGTCCCCACACATGCATTGTTTATACTGGATTGAAAATGCACCAAATATTGAATCTGATGGCGAGGAAGTTGTATGTAACTTCATTGACAGATATGTAACTTGTGCTGTACCATCAGAAAGTGATGATGTTGAATTGAGAAAAAGTGTTTTAGAAGTTCAACAACACAGCAAAAAACATTCAAAATCTTGTAAAAAGAAGGGAACAGAATGTAGATTTAATTTCCCACGGCCCCCATCTCAAAAAACGTTCATTACAAGTGCTCAGAAGGAGGAGGAGGAGGATGAATGTGAAAAAGAGACAAGGGTTAACGAGATGTATGCAAAGGAAATATTACTGAGTGTTTGGGAGAAAGTACAGAATGAAGTTGACGGGATCATGACGACAGAGGAATTATTTGATGATCTTTCACTCAGTCAGGAACTATACGAAGAAGCCCATAATATCTTATCGACAAAAAAGTCAGTTATACTAAAACGCTGCCCAAATGAGGTGTGGACGAACCAGTACAATAGATGTCTGCTAAAATCATGGGATGCTAACATGGACATACAGTTTGTATTGGACCCTTTCAGTTGTATTGTTTACATTGTATCTTACATATCGAAGTCAGAGAGGGAGATGGGCATGTTACTGAAACAGACAAAATTAGAGGCTGAGGATGGAAATTTTGATGCCAGACAGACGATGAAAAAAATTGGTTCAGCTTATTTGCATCACAGAGAAGTGAGTGCACAAGAAGCAGTGTACAGGGTGTGTAACTTAAAGATGAAAGAATGTTCAAGGAAAGTTGTTTTTGTGCCTGTTGGTGACAACCCAGTGCGATTAAGTAAGCCTCTATCTGTGCTCAAAAAGAAAGCGCCAAAAAAAGTACAGATTATAGATGAGGAAGACGATGATGAGAACGAAGTTTGGATGACAAATATTGTTGAACGTTATATGAACCGACCCGATAAGCCGATGTTCCATGAAATGTGTCTTGCTGATTTTTGCTCTAGATTCAGGGTCCTTGCTAAATCTCAAGTTCCTAAGAAAGAGAATGAAAATGTTTTTGAATTACAGAATGGAAAAGGCTATGTGCAACAAAGAACAAGAACTCAGCCTGCTGTCGTGAGGTATCCTAGGTTCAATAAAGAGAAAATGCCAGAAAAATATTATCAGTCTCTTTTGCAACTTTTTCTCCCACACTGGACAGATACACAATTAAAACCACCAGGATTTGATTTGTTTGAGGATTTCTATAATTCTGGTCATGTGAGAATTCCTGGCGGAAGACGAAACCAGTCGGTAAAGTCAATTGTAGATATCAATCACTCACATTTTGCAAAAAATGAAGATTTAATTGAGAATGCACAGGAAGCTTATGAAATGAATGGCGAACCTGAAGATGCATGGTCACGCATATGTCCTGAAACGGAGGTTCTCAGAAGAGAAGTTATTGCAGAGAGAAGGAAAACTGAATTGATACAGGAAGAAACTGTTGATATCATACCAGAAATTGAAAACGAACCACATCATGCCGATGTTATGTATTATGTTCAGCAAGACGCAATTTCAAAGGAAAATATGTTACCTGTTCTTCAAAATCTGAATGAAACACAGAGTGAAATATTTTACATGATGCGCGACTGGTGTCTAGCAAAAATTGCAGGGGGGGAATGTGAACCTATTCATATATTTGTAACTGGAGGTGCAGGTACTGGTAAAAGCCATCTCATAAAAGCCATTCATTATGAATCATCTCGTTTGCTTTCACGAATAATGACAGAACCAGAAAGGGTATCGGTGCTTCTCTCAGCATTCACTGGAACAGCAGCTTTCAATATTGGCGGGAATACTCTTCACCATTTATTTTCATTAACAAAGTATCTTCCTTTGCCATATGAACCACTTGGTGAGCAAACCCTTAGTGAATTGAGAATGAAGATAGGAGATGTTCAGATTCTGATCATTGATGAAATATCAATGGTATACAAACGACTTCTGTACTACGTACACGAAAGATTAGTGCAAATTAAGAAATGCAAACATCCATTTGGAGGGGTTTGTGTAATAGCTGTTGGAGACTTTTACCAGCTTCCCCCTGTTAAACAGAGGAAAGATGAAAGACTATACAAAGAAAATATGAGTTATCCTATTGATTACTGGATTGATTTATTTAAGGTCATTGAGCTGAAAGAAATTATGAGACAAAAAGGAGATTTGTCTTTTGCAAAGATTCTCAATTCACTTCGTGTAAGAGAAAGAAATGAGCCGCTAACACAGCAACAAAGCAATTGTCTAGAAAACTGTATCAGAGAGGGACCAGAAGATGTTCTCCATGTGTTTTCTACCAATGAAGAGGTTAACACATTCAACCTGTCAATGTTAAGGAGAACCTGTGAAGATTTACTGGAAATCGATGCTCAAGATTTTAAAAAGGACAAAACATCCGGTAAGCTTATATTAAGAAACAAGCCTCTTACAAGATCGAAAAGCGATGGCCTTCCAAGCTCGCTATTACTGTCACTTAATGCAAGGGTAATGCTTACAAGAAATTGTAATGTGGAAGATGGGCTCGTTAATGGGGTAATGGGGCATATCTGTCAGTTTCTGTTTGTAGAAAATGAAGAAAGAGTAGTTAAAGCTGTAGGAGTGGTGTTTGATAACAAGGAAGTTGGGAAGAAGTCAGGACAAAAGACAAGTAATGGGAACATGGTGCTTATAGAAAGAGTGCAGGAAGAGATGAAAGACAAGGTCACAACTGTAGTAAGACACCAATTTCCAATTCGTTTATCATGGGCATGCACGGCTCATAAGGTGCAAGGAATGACAAGAGACAAAGTTGTTGTAAATTTAGATAAAGCGTTTGCCCCAGGACAAGGATATGTTGCATTGTCAAGAGTGACTTCACAGGACGGACTTTATATAGATACAGAAAATCCAGTTCGACTACTGAAAAATGTATTTGCTGATCCAGAAGTAAAGACAGCATTGAACGAAATGCCGAAAGTTACATTTAATGACATTTCACGGCATCTTTTTTCCAATGGAAAGAAAATTATAATGCATAACATACAGAGCTTGGGTAGTCATTTTGAAGATCTACAAAATGATACAAGGTTCATGCAGGTTGACATTATTTGCCTATCAGAAACATGGCTTAAATCCGGAGAAAACACCGAAAAGTATGCTCTTCGAGGGTTCCAGTTTCATCATCTTCCAAGAAAGGAGGCATATGAAGAAAGCATTGTCTTAAATCAGAATTTACAAATGTCACGGGGTGGAGGCGTTGGGATGTATATAAAAGATGAAAATGACTGTTGTGATATTATCTTATTGTCACAGATGAATGTCGAAGGAATGGCTGTGAAATTGAAAAAGGAAAATATTTTGTTGTTGTCTGTATATCGCCCTTCCACGATAAAAATAACAACATTCATTCAGAGTCTTTCGAAAGTTTTTGACTTCTTGAAAGTAAATCATCAAGACAGTATAATCTTAGGTGATTTCAACGAGGATGCAAAATCTAGTGGTCCAATTCAAAGGTTTATGAGAGAACAGAACTTCAAACAGATGGTATCTTTTGGCACCACAGAAGGGGGGACAATTTTGGATCATGTGTATGTGTCTACTTCAATACAAATTGAAGTTCATCGAATACCAACATATTACAGCTACCATGATGCGCTGCTATTGAAGTTGGGAGATAACTAATTATTTTGCTTAATATTTAAAACAATCAAGTGTTGTAGACATCACAATATGTGTTCGTTGTCTTTGTGATAACTATTTAACCTTACTGTTTTATATTCCAAAGACATTTTTACTTGATATTGGAAGATATTGGTTTTTTTTTATATTTGAGCATTTATATAAGCTGAAGTCATTAGAAAATTTTGAAAAAAAGCACACAATATTATCTTACAGTGTTCCGATGGACCGATGGTTGTAGTCATTTTTCGAAGTATTGCATACCATTCAAAGAACTCTACGCAGCAATATTAAACTGTCCCGGAGTCGTTGCGAGCAACGAGAGGGATTTTCGTCCGATTTTTGAATAGATTAGATTAAATTTCTAAACTCAATGATAAAATCGTAAATTGAAGAAAAAAATGAGTGAAAAAAGTGTGCGGCACTCGGGGCTTGAACCTGGGTCGCCTTGGCCATGTCCACGACTCCATCGACTCAGCTACTCGGACTCTCGCCTCAGAACTTTGATGCTTAATTTCTCGAAAATGCTTTGATAGATTTTAAAACAAATTACATATTTGGAATCAATGAAGAGGTCACTATCAACTGTCAAAATATGTTTTAAAAACAAATTTCATTATATTCCAGTGTGGTATAACTCTAATATAAAAGTTAACAACAAACCAGTGTTTTTTAAATCCTGGTATGAAAAGGGAATAAAGGTTGTGCAAGATTTGTTTGATGATGATTATAATCTTTTAGACTTTGGAGTTCTTAAAAACAAATACAATCTACTTGACAGATGTGTGATGCAATACAATAGTATTGTTACAGCTATTTCAAAATATTTGAAATCATTGTTAATAGATAGTTCTTCTTTCAAAAGACTTCCTAATCCATATGTACCTTTATTTTTTGAACCTCTCATATCTTCTGAAAAATGTTCAAAAATCTTTTATAATTATTTGAATAAAAATGAGGCTATTCCAACCTCAATCAGCAAGTGGGAGGCAGAGCTTATGCCTTATCGAGTAGACACAATATCAGTGCAAGATGTTTTTAAAATTTGTTATAAACCACTAGTGATTCTTCTCCCCAGTGGTTACAATTTCGAATCTTGCATAGAATTGTTCCTGTTGGAAAATACCTTAAGAAAATTAACATTAAAACTTCTGATTGTTGTGGTTTTTGTATGGAAAATGTTGAAACAATAATACATGTTTTCATTGCTTGTGATAAATTACAAACACTCTGGAGTGATTTAAGTCTACATATATACAGAAAGACCTCTGAAAGAGTTGGTTTTAATGTTTCGAATGTTATTCTTGGTGAGCTACCATTGTCAAACACTAACAGGGTTATAAACTTCATAATTCTATATGTTAAACAATATATTTTTATATCCTTAATGCAAAATAAAATGCCAAATTTTCTTGGATTACTCAGTCATTTAAGATTAAAATATCATGTAGAAAAATATGCTGCTATCCAAAATCAAAAGCTGCGCAATTTTGAAAAATTGTGGCTTACATGTAAAAACATTTTAGATTAGTTTATGATATTATGATTATAACTATTCGTATTATTATTTGTTATTTATTTTTTTGTTTTCTTATTTTTGGGTTTTTCTTATTTTTTTTTTTATTTTTTGAAGCAAAGTAACCATTTACCACTAATATTGAAAAATGTATGTAAATATACTTGTGTGTGAGTGAGTATGCATGTGTATAAAATTTATAAAAACTGAATTTATTATTGTCAACATTAGAATTAGTATGTATGGAACAAAAACAATAAATTATAAAAAAAAAAATATGAAAAAGAAATAATTTTTTTTTTAAAAAGTCGAAAAATTCAGTTTTTGAAAGACGAGGGGAAGTGACGGCAGATATTCTCTTGAGCGTGTTGCAACAGAAAAACGGTAGATCTATTATCTCTGAAAATGTCAGCTCTACATCTTTACTTGAGAGAAAAAATTGTGCGGCACTCATGACTTGAAACTCGGGTCGCCTGGGCTTGTTTTCATTGCGAGCAACGTGTGGGTCTTCCGTTCGATTTTTGAGTAGATAAGACGACTTTTAACACGAAATTGTGAATCTACGCAAAAAATTACGAAAAAAAAATTTCGGCACTCGAGGCTTGAACCCGGGTCGCCTGGGCCATGTCCACGACTCTATCGACTGAGCTACTCGGGCTCTCGCTTCAGGACTTTGATGCTTAATTTCTCGAGAACGCCTCGATCGATTTTAAAACAAATTACATAGACTGAATCAGTGAAAGGGACACTATCAACTGTTAAAATATATATAAAAAAAATTAAAAAATAAAAAAGTCGAAAAATTTAAATTTTTAAAATTTCTTCCTATGACGAAAGGAAGTGACGGCGGATATTTTCTTGAGTGTGTTTCACCAGAAAAACGGTAGGTCTATCATCTCTGAAAATTTCAGCCTTATATCTTTACTCATTTTTGAAAAACCTGTCAGACAAAATTGACTTTTAAAAATCGTAAAATGACGATAACTTCCGAACGGAAGTGAATTTCTTAAAAATATTTCGGCGGTACAAATTTCAGACGGCGGAGCGTCTTTACTGAAAATTTAAAAGAAATCGAACGAGTAATCACCGAGAAATCTTCTGCACAAAATGTGTAAGGAAAAAAAGAATAATAATAATAATAATAATAATAGAATTGAAAAAGAAACCGAAGAATAATAGAAGGGTCTTCCGCTGAAGACGGAAGACCCTAATAATAGAGGAAAAGAAACAAAGCAATAACAATAAGGTCTTCCGTTGAAACGGAAGACCTTAACTAGGTACGACCTCGTTACGAGTAACGAGTAGGTCTTCCGTCCGATTTTTGTTTTTTTTTAGATAAAATGATACCATGAGATATCGATACAATTTCAAAATTACCCCCCCCCCCCAAAAAAAAAAAAATTTGAAGATAAAGAATAAAAACTCTAATTGCGTCAGACATGGTTTTCAAGTTATTCGTAATAGAATTTACGAGTCTCTTGGTCCCTAATTAAAGGGACCAGCCCCTTTTTCTTGATTTTATTGGATAGAATTTTTGATTCTCTACTACTTTTGTTCTATATGTCTTGTCAAAATATCAACTGATAAAAAGATACTGATCAAAACATATGGAAATTTTGATTCGAAATCTGTACCCCATTTTTGTGCCTAAGCGAGCTCCAAGGAATAGCGCCACTGGTGCAAAACAACTAAATAGTGCACAACTTCAAACCATGCTCCACCTATCCTGAAAATTTCAAAGTCATATCTCTTATAGTTTCTGAGATCAAGTCTGCACAAAATTGGTCGTAAAAAATTACAAAATCGACCGTAAATCCGGACCGGAAGTGACGACGACAAACAATTCAAAAACATATAAAATTCAGATAATTTCCCATCATCTGTTCAGATCGGTTGAGTAGTTTTCGAGAAATCGCGTGCACAAAATTTGGAAAAAAAATTAATAATAAACAGTACGAAAACAATAAGGTCTTCCGTTGGAAGACCCTAATAAATGATATATCTTTTATGTAATCAGTTCTGTTGTTAAAAGTTATGATAATTTAATATAATGACAGTTTTTTATTTGTAATAAATATTTAGCACGAGCTTTATTTAAATAAAAAAGAAATATAATGTTGATTGTATTTTGATTTCTGTCATTCACATCAATATGGCCAAGCTTTTAATTGCCCAAAATTAATCATTCTTGGCGTTAAAAATTTAATAACAAAATCAAAAGAAGCTGATATTGTGTCTATTGCTATTAAGTATCTTTAATGTTCACTTTTTGACCATTTTATCCCTACAAACCACAAGACCTCTGGTGTATGGACCATGAATTCCAAAACTTAGATTGAGGTCTATCTGTTTAACTATGCACTCAGTATGTCTTTTAGACCAAGTAATGCAGGACTAAACAAAATATTTGTAAGCCAATGCTCACTAGTAATACCTCCACTCTGATGTGAATATACAAAATAAGTAAAGTCAACATTTGACGGGAAGTTGATATCTGATTGGTATAGAATTCATCCCACTAAAACCATGCCTTAATAGAGTGTGTTAAAATTTCAAGCATCTGCGATGAACGGTTGCTGAGAAATCTGCGACGAAAATTTGTTTGAAAAGTTTGGCTAAAAATAAACAAAGTCGTCAATTAACAGGAAGTTGACGTCCGATTGGTACAAAAATTGATCCCACTCCATGGCATGCCCAAACAAAGAGTGTGTTACAATTTCAAGCACCTGTGAATGATAGTTGCAGAGAAAAATGCGACGAAAATGTTTGTTATAAACAGATGGACAGACAGACAGACAGACACACAAGGGTAAAACAAGATTAGAATATCAAATTTCCATTGAAAAAGATAAAGATTATCAAACAATCCATGTAAATTCAGAATATGGCAAAAGAAACTTATCCCAACAATTTGTTGCAATTGATTTACAAAGTTTTGTAGAATTATTATGAATTTTTTGGTCTGCAAAGAGAAGGATGCATCTAACGTATATAGTTTAAATGTATCGATTTCAATTCAGATTAATTAAAGCAATGATTCAGCATTTATTTGTTTTTTCTTTTTGTCTGGAGAAGGAAATGCACTGAGTAGTTTTATTTTATATTGTTCTATTAGCTCAGTCAAATAGAAGGATGTTGCAGAATGCCAGGGTCAAGAAGACAAAAAACGTGCAAGCGAAAGCAAGAGGAAGAATCGGTAACTGAGTCACTCAACTCATTATCTACACATAGTGTGTTATTCGTTATATTTTTTTTAAAAGTACAACACAGGGAATGCGCAGTTGTTTTTTTGTTTTTGTTTTTTGTTTTTACCTCGACGTCCTTGATAACTTTGAGTGGTCCATGAAATGGGCAGTCTCCCTCGTGCTCCTTGTTGCATTCTTCACAGTCTAGTTGATAAAAATTGTGTAATGTAAGATTTATTTGCCAATGAATTAATATCAATGCATCAACATTATAATCAATTGCGTTTTAACGTGCCTTTTCCGATGCAATTATGCTCAATTCTAACAGCTGCGATAAGCAAACCAAAGACACACCACTGTATTGGTCGACTCATTTCCTTAGGCGGAGTTATACCAAGATGTCGTTGTTCCAATATGGAACCAAATCTAAACTTCATAAGTGAGGGATCAGTTACCATGTCAACTAACGTATATGTTTCTTAACGGCTAAGGGTGAATTAGCCGCCGCATATCTAAAAACTCTAGGATGAGCTAAATTTTAAACAGAAAACCAAACGACAAAGTCGAGGCAGGGGCAAAGGTTAGTAACTCATAAAATCTGTATTTGGTTCCAAATTGGAACATTTTATTTCGCTCCGTGTCACTTACCTGGGTCAACTAACCTATGATTTACTAGATAGCAACACAATCTTACCTCCTACCTGGAGGTAAGTGTGGTCTTGCTTCTATAACAACCAGATCTAGAGGAAATACCACAGAAACAAGAGATGTTTGTGAAACACTTATGCCCCCCTCCCTTGGAAACATCCACAAAGAAAATGAAGGTAAACTGCAAATATTTTGGAATTTTTTTAAGTCCAAGGGGCATAACTCTGTCGAAAATTGCTTTATCATACCCAAAATCAAACTTGACCTCGATATTATTTAGATAAACCTGCATACCAAACTTCATATTAATATGTGCACCCTCTGCGAAGAAAATGAGCGGAAATTGCAAATAACTCGAATTTTTCCAAGTCCAAGGTCTCTTATTTGCATATAGCTTGGTTTAGGCTTAACAAAAGCATTTGACACTTTATTTAGTTGTCTATTATAATACTAGTACTAGTATCTATCAAACTAATCCAAAATATTTCCAATTTCATCTTGAAACAACTCTGACCCTTCAACACTCATTTTCAAATTGCTTGTGTCTTAATGTCTGTGGATTGATTCTTCTTCAGTTGGTGTTATTTATGACATAGGTTCTGCACAGCTGATAAAATACAACACACAGTGTTGTAAACAGCTCATTTAATGTTTCTTAAATCTTTCGTAAGTCCAATTTGTCTTTCAAAATTCAACGTAGATTGCTTGACAGCTGTGTATCGTAAACCTATTTTAAAGCCCCAGTCTAGGTGATGCAGTAGGTTATAAATTTTTGTTGAAGGCTTTTCCAAGCATTTTTTCGTATTAAAGCCGGATAAGACAGCAAAGAAAATTGCATTTATTTGTCTTGAAATACTCTAAGTGAACAGGGCGAACCTACGAATACCTTAACATCACATACTTTTTAGCTCACCAGAGCTGAAAGCTCAAGTGAGCTATTCTGATCACATTTGTCTGTCGTCCGTCTGTCTGTAAACTTTTCACATTTTCAACATCTTCTCAAGAACCACTGGGCCAATTTCAACCAAACTTGGCACAAAGCATCAATAGCCTAAGGGGATTCAAAGTTGTGAAAATTAGGGACCACACCTTTTGCAAAGGGAGATAATAAGGAATTTATGAAATTTTTTGAGATATTTTCAAAAAATCTTCTTCTCATGAACCATAAGACCAGGAGAGCTGAAACTTGTGTGAAAGCATCATCAGGTAGTGTAGATTTAAAATTGTGAAAATCATGACCCCCGGGGGTAGGGTGGGGCCACAATGGGGGGTCGAAATTTTACATAGGAATATATAGAGTAAATCTTTAAAATCTTCTTCTCAGAAACTAATCAGCCAGGAAAGCTGACACTTGTGTGGAAGCATCATCAGGTAGTGTAGATACAAAGTTGTGAAAATCATGACCCCCGGGGGTAGGGTTGGGCCACAATGAGGGGATCGAAGTTTTACATAGGAATATATAGAGTAAATCTTTAAAAATCTTCTTCTCAGAAACTAATCAGCCAGGAAAGCTGAAACTTGTGTGAAAGCATCATCAGGTACTGTAGATTCAAAGTTGTGAAAATCATGACCCCCGCTGGTAGGGTGGGCCACCATGGGGGGGGGGGGGGGTCAAAGTTTTACATAGGAATATATAGAGTAAATCTTTAAAAATCTTCTTCTCAGAAACTAATCAGCCAGGAAAGCTGAAACTTGTGTGGAAGCATCATCAGGTAGTGTAGATTCAAAGTTGTGAAAATCATGACCCCCAGGGCGTAGGTTTGGGCCACAATGGGGGGGGGGGGCAAAGTTTTACATAGGAATATATAGAGTAAATCTTTAAAAATCTTCTTCTCAGAAACTAATCAGCCAGGAAAGCTGAAACTTGTGTGAAAGCATCATCAGGTACTGTAGATTCAAAGTTGTGAAAATCATGACCCCCGCTGGTAGGGTGGGCCACCATGGGGGGGGGGGGGTCAAAGTTTTACATAGGAATATATAGAGTAAATCTTTAAAACTCTTCTTCTCAGAAACTAATCAGCCAGGAAAACTGAAACTTGTGTGAAAGCATCATAAGGTAGTGTAGATTCAAAGTTGTGAAAATCATGATCCCCAGGGGTAGGGTGGGGCCACAATGTAGGGTCAAAGTTTATCAAAGGAATATATAGGGTAAAGATTTAAAAATCTTCTTCTCAGAAACTAATCAGCCAGATGATTCTTTATAACTGTTAAGACTTTGGCCCCAGGACAATTCTTTGGCCTCACAAGAAGGTTCAGAGTTTGATGTAGGTTTATATCCCATTTATAAACTATTGTTAAGGATCTTTTTGAGAACTGCAATACTCAACAAATGATATGATTATAAAATCATCCTGTTAGAAAACGGACGAATGATTGTAAACATAAGAATATCCAAGGGAAAAATGGATTTTATTTATACAGGATCTACATGTATTATTGTACATTGTCCAGATAGTTTGTATTATGACTCCATTAAGCTGAGTTTATCATACCTATTGTTCCTCAGGTGAGCGATGTGGCCCATGGGCCTCTTGTTTTTGCATAGACGATAGTTTTAGACAAGCTGTTTGCTTCCAGCAAATCCTTAAGTCATAATATCAATCTGAACTGGCGAACTATGTTAATCAACCAAATATTCATTTTTATTATATATTCTCTACCCTTCTTTATCGTTAAAAAACATATTTCGGAATCTTTAGAATCTTTGTTCCTTAGAATTTCCCCTACATTTTGTTGAGAGATAGGGGAAGCTTCAAGCAGGGGTGGCTCGCTTGTGGAGCGGTTAGAGAAAATGTGAGCTGAATCGTTTCCCTGTTTTTCATCTAGGAAAAGTAAGATAACAGTGTTTTGCCGCCAAAAATATTAAGATTCTTTCTTATGTTTTTCTAGAGCGACTATAGTTTATCTTCTTTAGATAATGCAGAAGAACTGTATTAGACTTAGAGTATCTGATGTCCCTTATTTTGTACGTCTAACTCTGCATCACAAGGACTGTAATTTACATGCAATGGCCTCGTTGAGATAGCGTAGGGCTCATCACTGGGCACGTTGTCGTTGTCAGCTATATGATGTCCGACATACAAATAACTGCTCTACTAAACGTGATTTACGCCAATTGTCCACCGCAAAAAAACCCGATTCTACGATAGCATTTAAAGCACGAGGCAACCATTTAGCACAAATACCTTTAATTCACTCTTTATAAGGCCAATTTCTGAAGAAAATTACTAGCCAAAAGCTGTAAAATGTTCTACATACTGGTTTTTATGAAATTATGACCCTTTCATATTTTGCTAATTTTTCATGATTTTTCAGCTTTTAAGACCTCCCCCAGCCAATTCCCTGCAAAGGGTTGACCTTCCGTACCGTGTGCATGTTGCACTATCACATGTCAGAAACTTACCGGTGTATATAGTTTACAATGTCCCATCCACTTACTTTTCGTGTTATTTACCCTCCCGTCTGTAACTTGCAATTTCACTGTGTAAAGTCAACACCACAGTCATAGCCGCAGGTTTCACATTTTACCTTATGTACCTAACATATGGGGCCTACATATAGCATATTAATTTCAACAAGAGACATCCCTCTAACTAATGATAATCATTAAAAATCATTTCATGAATTTTAGCAACACTCATAAGCCTTCAAGTACAGCAATTCTCAATTTCACAAAAATATTGACGGGTACTTTATAGGGGAAGTTAAGGGGGAGGTCTCAGTGATAGCGAAATTATCTCAAACTTTTAAAATTTTCGGCGGCTGTTTCAACCCGAGCTGGAAAGAAATCCAAGAAGTTAGTTGACACAGAAAAATAAACTGGAACGAAATAAAATGTACAATACTCTCATTTATCATTACGACCAGGAGTATTCATAAGTAATGCTTATAAAGCAAGTAGAGTATTTAATCAGTTTAGTTTGCTTTCCGTACGGGGTGTGATATGTCGGATTGAATAATTTACATGTACTTACATATAAAATCGTCGTCATCTGGCACTTCTACATCCATGTAGTTCAGTCTTTGTTGAATCCGAAAAGGATAAATTTTTTGCTCTTTTTTCTGATATTCTTTAGCCCCTTTACCTGCCTTTATATATAATGAAACGAACTAGAATAGAATTGAAAATTAAACAAAAGGCCAAATGGGCCACATAGGTCACCAGAGAAGTACTAGCCATTAGGGAGTCACATACAAAATACCGGGACAATGTAATAAAATAGACCTGTATAAAAAGCAATCTTCAGATATTCTTTTGTTAAAAATTGAGAGCCTTTTTGTAATAGGAATTATTTCATAGTCATATCACATAAGAGTATAACAGTACTCAATAAAATCTTAAACAAATATATATAAACCAACATCAAACTTTGAGCCCCTGGTGGGACCCAGAAAGTGTCCAGGAGCCACAGTCTATTTAAGAATTTAAAAATATCTCAAGACGGTAGGTTATAAGAAACATTATCCTTAAAACAAGTTACAAATTTAATTTTTGCCAATTGGTTTTAGCTTACCTGAACCGAAGGTTCAAGTGAGCTTTTTTGATCACCTGTTGTCTGTCTTCCTTTCGTCTGTCAGTAAACATTTCTCAATTTTGAATTTTTCCCTAGAACGATTGGGCCAAATTTTACTCAAGATTTGTTACAGAAAGGGAATTCTAAGCCGTTAAAATAAAGTGTAAAACCTTATTTAAGAAGGATATAACCACCAAACAGTGAAAATACGGTGTGTGTCTGAAAATATCTATTCAAGAACCACTGCATCAAGTATTTCAATATTTATACCAAAGCTTGTATATACAGTAAATATTCTAAATTGTGAAAACCATGACCCTTGGATCAAGAGGGGTTCAGATTTTAACATAAAAATATGTAGGGCATATGTTGAAAAATCTTCTTCCCAGGAACTACAATGCTACAAATGCAAGCATTCCCAGATAGTGTAGATTTTAAATTATTAAAGCCATGACACTCGGATCAATACTGAGGCCCCAAGAGGGTTCTAAGTTTAACATAGAAATGTGTAGTGAAAATATTTAAAAATCTACTCAAGAACCAACTATAATACTACTATTTGTGAGATTACAATGCAAACATCCTCGGATAATGTAGATTCTAGATTGATTAAACTATGACCCCATTATTGGATCTCAAAAGAGGGGTTCAACATATTAAGAAGTATATAGAAAAGTTTTAAATCAAAATCTTCTTTTCAAGAATTACAATGCTATGTTTAGTTATTTTACTATGTAAGTAACTTCAAATCCTCATGCCAAGTGAGCTATCCTGATCACATTTTGTCTGTTGTCCATCTGTCTGTAAACTTTTCACATTTTCAATATCTTCTCAAGAACCACTGGGCCAATTTCAACCAAATTTGGCACGAAGCATTCTTAGGCTAGGGGAATTCAAAGTTGTGAAAATTAAGGATCACGCCCTTTTGGAAAGGGAGATAATTAGGAATTATTTAACAATTACAAGAAATTTAAAAAAATCTTTTCAAGAACCATTAGGCCAGGAAAGCTGAATCTTGTGTGGAAGCATTGTTAGGAAGTGTATATTCAAGGTTGTAAAAAAATCATGACCCTCGGGAGTAGGGTTGAGCCACATTTGGGGGTCGACTTTTTACATAGGAATATATAGAGTAAATATTTTAAAAGGAAAGCTGAAACTTGTGAGTAAACATCCTCGGGTAGTGAAGTGTAGATTCAAAGTTGTGAAAATCATGACCCTCGGGGGTAGTGTGGGGCCACAATGGGGTCAACTTTTTACATATGAATATATTGAGTAAATCTTTGAAAATTTTCTCAAGAACCATTTTGCAAAGAAAGTTGAAACTTATGTGGTAGCATCCTTAGCTGGCATAAATTCAAACTTGTGAAAATCATGACCCTCGGGGGTAGGGTGGGGCCACATTGGGGGTCGACTTTTTACATATGAATATATAGAGTAAATCTTTAAAAATCTTCTTCTCAGAAAGCAATCGGCCAGGAAAGCTGAAACTTGTGTGGAAGCATCTTCGGGTAGTGTAGATTCAAAGTTGTGAAAATCATGACCCTTTGGGGTCGGGTGGGGTCACATTGGGGGGGTCGACTTTTTACATATGATTATATAGAGTAAATCTTTTAAAATCTTCTTCTCAAAAAGCAATCAGTTAGGAAAGCTGAAACTTGTGTGGAAACATCCTTAGCTGGCGTAAAAAATTTAAAGTTGTAAAAATCATGACCCTGGGGGGTAGGGTGGGGCCACAATGGGGGGGGGGGGGTCGACTTTTTACATATAAAAACATATACTTTATATAAAGTTCATATCTAAAAATCATTTTCTCAAGAACCATTTGGACAGGAAAGGTGAAACTTGTGTGGAAGCATTCTCAGGTAGTGTAGATTAAGAGTTGAGAAAAGCATGAACCCCCAGGATAGGGTGTGGCCACAATTTGGGGGGGGGGTGGTGGTGCAATTTTACATATAAATATATAGAGTAAATCTTTAAAAATCTTCTTCTCAAAACCATTAGGCCAGGAAAGCTGAATCTTGTGTAGAAGCATTCTTAATAGGTAGTGTAGATTCAAAGATGTGAAAATTATGACCTTGGGGTAGGGTGGGGCCACATTGGGGATTTACATTTTACATAGGTTTATATAGAGTAAATCTTTAAAAATCTTCTTCTCAATTACCATTTGGGCAGGAAAGCTGAAACTTGTTTGATTTCAATTTTATTCAAATCATGATTTCCCGGGGGGGGGGGGGGGGGGGGGGGGCAAATTTTTACATAGGAATATATAGAATGATATCTTTAATTTTTGTTTTTATAAAATAAACATTTGCCTAGAAAAGCTGTAACTTTAGTGAAAGCAACTTCAGATTTTGTTCAAATCACAATCTTAAGATGTAGGGTGGGGCCACATTGGGGATTCAGTTGTACAAAGGAAAACATTTTAATCATTTACAAAAACTGAAATCTTATTATATAATATTATATAATATAAGCTTTTACTTATACATGTATGCAAGCATTTATATATATTGCCGATTCTTTAAAATTGTTTAAACTTTGCCCCCCTGGACGATAATTGGGCCTCACAAGGGGTTCAGAGTTTGATTTAGGTTTATATCCTGTATATAAACAGATTTTTGCAAGGATCTACATGTATTACACCACATTGTCCAGATATTTTGTATTATGGCTCCATGAAGCTGATTTATCATGCCTATCGTTGCTCAGGTGAGCGATGTGGCCCGTAGGCCTCTTGTACAATGTCGTTATCTCAAAAACTGTTGGGCCAGAAAAGCTGTCATTTTGGTGGAGGCATTACCAGGTATTACAGATTCAAAATTGTTCAAATCATGATAGGAATACATATATATTGAGAAAAATCTTTTAAAGTCTTTTTCTGAATAACCAATTGGCCAGAAAAGCTGTCACTTGTGTGGAAGCATCCTTAGGTAGTCTAAGTTAAAAATTGTTCCAACCATGATTTAATTTTTAAATACATGTAGGTATATATAGAAACAAGAGGCCGATGGGCCACATCAATCATCATCCGAACAAGTTCTTGTTTCATTTTCTTTCCAAATTTTTTTTTAAATAAGAAACTTTTTAAAAATTATAAACTCACAAAAATTCTAATACTAGTATAGATTTGGCAATACATTAGAAAATACTTATAAAAAAGAATTCTACTGGTTTGGACAACATATCGTTAGATCTAATACTGCATCAAAATGATCAAATGAACAATCTTATTATCCTAGGCATCAACGTATCAAAGCATAGACATCTGACGTTATAATTTTATATCATGATAAAAATAAATATCCTATACCTAATAATACACAAGTTACATACCGCCACAATCTTGGATACATTTCAAATTGTCACATCATGTGAAATGTTTGCTAAAAACGCATCGATTAAATTATTTTGCGATCCTCTTCGTCTTCCGATCGGTGCCTTAACACCTGATAGGTTACAACCGTGATCGAAATAAATACTAAAATGGCGTTACAGCACCATTTTTCGATATTGTAAACTTAATCTAGTAACTAAACTAAAAATGTGCATTTAGCTGAAAAAAGTTAAAATAAAATAATAACTCGCTTATTAATTCGAAGCGGTCTAGATTTTTAGGGCATGGATTGATTGACAGGGCACCAAAAGAACAGTAGCTGCACTAGTTTCAGTAGTTTTATTTCTAAAATAATAATTTTTCTAAACTAATATATATGCCAAATCAAAGAAAAAAATCAATTTTTATATAATCCCTAGACTACAGAGTAAACCACGTAGATTGTTTACATTTGGCATTTATTGTTTTCACAGAAACATATTTGAATGGAAAAGACAAACTGTGACAGAAATACAAAACTTATAAAAGGAAATGTTAAAAAATTGCCGCATTTCCAACAGATTTCCATAGGATACAAAAGTAAAATTTGATACCTTTCGAGACAGTCCCTTAAAAAATCGTTATGGAAAATTATTTTTTTTATCTAAAAAATTGATATAGAAGACAAACTTTATGCAAGACATTTCATCAAGGGTACTTAGTGTAGAAATTATTAGACTAGGCCTCCTGAATATCCTACATATCAATTTGTATGAATTGCATTAAATACACATAATCATGGTAAGTAAAACCTTCGCAATAAGATACATTCAATAAACGAATACCTTCGGAGTGACACGTTGCTGTTTTTCGGTTGATTGCTTTACTGGGATAGAAAACCTGACAATCTGTTTCTTTTCTGTTAAAAATAAATAAATAAAAAATAGAATAACTCAAAAATACCGTTCCTTAGTTGAGGGTTTTCTCAGAGACGTTAGTTTTATCCAGTATAATCCTACACGTAAAAACTGCACGGTTAACAGGTGTTTATTTGATATCAAAAGTCTCAGTTTAAGCTTTTATGATATGATGTATAAAATGTTCGATTTTCTTTTCTTAATATCAGTTTAAAATTTACACATGTTCTTAAATACTGACGTCTTTTTACCAGTTTGTGTCATTTTACTCAGATACAAGCCACACTGAACAACTAAGTAAGTTTTCTCACAAAAAGAGCCAATAACTTTCACCACTATTACCAATCATTAAGCGGCGAGTAATTTGTGGTGATTCTTTATCTTTAATACATTGAATTCTTTGCTGACATACCCCTGGTTGATTTATACGGGGTCCATTCCTCATCACTATCGGAGTCCACTTTCTTTGGTTTTCTTTTAATCCTTGATTTTGGTCCTCTCATGAACTCTGGTAAAACTGCAGGTAACCCTGTGATCAATGCGTCTTGTTAATAAGTTGTTGATAAATTCATTTTAAATGTAAACAAGGGGTTCAGGGGCCACATAGTGAGTCATATTTCTACTCATACATGTCCGTATCAATTTTATAGTATCAGACAGAAAATATATTGACGACTTAGTGGTTGAGTTTATCGTGCTTAAAACTATCATTAAACTTTTCTGTACATATTTCTATGTTAAACAAAATTTACTCCCTTACCCTTGTAGCCCCACTTACCCCCGATAACCTAATTAACTTTAGTCAACACTGAAGATGCTTTTAGCAAAGTTTCAGCTTTTCTGGTCAAATGGTCAAGATTTTTCACTGCAAAAAATTCTAGCCCTACCCTTTGTGGCCTTTCCCTCCCTTAAGGGATCATGATTCAAACAAACTACACATCGATGCTCCAACACAAGTTTCTGGGCAAACTGTTTTTGAGACGATTTTTTAAAATGACAACAAATTTTCAATAATTCTTAATTATCTACCCTTGAAAAAGTGCGTCGCCCTTTATTATAACAAACAAATATAAACATCCTTCCCTTAGAAATGATTTGTACAACTATAAGTAAGGCAACAATTATCTTAAAGATAAGAATCTATTGACCACATAAATGATTTGTCCATGATACTATGACATCAGTTTTTGTTTACTAGTAACACGTAGGACATGCAATGTTATTTTATATATATATACATGCATTGTTTGTCAAAAATAGAAATCTGTTACAACAGGGTTTTTTTCAAATTGTAATGTCAAAATATGATCTAAAGTTGAATAATAATAAGCCCAGCTTCTTTTTCATGAATAAGATGTTTTTCAGTAGTGTATGACGATATCATTTATATATAAGCATTGAATGCTTCAATATTTTTATCACTAATAGTTGTAAAAAATTAATAATTATTTACTCTTTGAAAATTTCGAAATGTCTGCTTGATGCTAAATCTCTTTTCTATAATTGACAGCTTCTTTTAATTACCATACTTGTTTTTGCCTGTTATCTGTCTGAACTTAATAATCGTCTACTTGTAAACTTGTATGAATGGGACCCCCTACAGTTTGTGAATATCACATACCAACGGCCACCATGATCTCGTAGTTCTTCCTCATATTCATGTATCTCTTTATTTCATAGTCCGACAGCTTTGCAAACTCTGCCTTGGAAAAGAACTCTGCTATGCTGAACTCTTTTGTTTCGAGCGCATGCATCGTGTCGTCACTGGAACACTCGGATTTCTACAAGAAAAGATCGGTACATACACATGTAATACTATATATGTTCAACGTAATACAACAACCGTAAATTGTCCTTTAAACTTTAAAATTTCACTCTATAACACAACAAAATCAAAAACAAACAAACACATTTGCGTATTATCATAATTAAGGGTTAAATCCGTAATCTTCGTTAGTTGCATTTGGTGAGTAACATTTGAACACGTGCATTTGAATTCAAATGAAACTATAAATACTTTTTTTGGCGCTAAGATACAAGTAGCACAGCAGAAAAAAATTTCATCAGCCTATTCATTTATTTTTTTCCGTGCAAACATGTAAACTACATGTATTAGATACTACATCTATATTAATTTGGTTTATCAACTATCTGTTATTCCTCCATTATGCTTGTAAAAATAATTTTCATCTATTCTAATTTGTTCATATGATACATAAATATTTTCTGTACACTGTAACTTCAGTTATAAGAATAAAGTCTATTGCCATTGCAATGATCGCCAAATGTTGATTTGAAAGTCATTCGAAAGTCACTCGGATACTTTGCACACTTTTTCAACCTTATCTATTCGATGCAGCCCCCCCCCCCCAAAAAAAAAAAAATTAATCCATATTTGAACAATATTTTGATATTTCTATCACTATATTTTGGCATATTTAACTCACATTTCATAGAAGTAAAGAAAAAATAAACTTTCAATTTTTGCCTAAAATTAGCTTATTTCATGTCATATCTCAATTTATTGATGTGACCCCTACTATTTTTACTCTTGTATGAGACTTTGTATGTCTATTTGTACGCAAAGTTTTGGAAAGATGGCATTACATTTATTTATTTTATTTGCGTTACAATTTTATATGTACTCCAAATTTTTTAACAATCTTTACATTTGCTGTTATAATCACAATGCGCTGTCATTTTAGGGGTATGGTCACGATTTTGGTCAAAAATTATTTTTTCGATTTTAATGTTTACAATGCTTAAGTAAGGCATTCCTAATAGAGAACCAAAATTTGAGTGTCATTTAATGACTTACAAGCGAGTTACAGAGCTTACAATTCTTCGCTATGTAAACAAAGCGTTTGTTTACATTTCGAATGTTAAGGGTGTTGTTTACTCAGGGTTTGAGTTCTCAAATTCGGATTTGTTATTAAGTTCAATTTAATGAGTAAAATTGTTCTAAACAGAAAAACTTTTTATAAAATGAATTATTATTGACAAAACATTCAATATTTTTACTATATTATGGAATTAAGCTAAAACAAAAATTGACTTTTAGCCACACAGAGGAAATTCGAACTAAATTTTGCAGATTTTGTTTTCCGGTAAAATGTTTTTGGTAGTACTCTTATATTGAAAGTTAAGACTTTATATTTTAGTATATATAATTTTGCATATTTTCTGTTGGTTTTACCTTACTTATTCATTAAACTAATCTGATGGCACGACTTTCATGAATATTGAAAAATCCTTAAAAAAGATAAAAGACACCATATCTCAAAATTTTGATCATTGACCTCATATAAATTTTATGCCAACAGAATAAGGTCAATATAAGTATTTCAATACTATAGATGTTTTTGTATTATCATCATTCAATTTTTTGTAAAATTGGATCAATAATGGGTAGGGATTTGAAAACTGATTGAGGAAATTCGGACTGCAATATTTTAAAAATTTGTTGCCGAAATCTTCATGCATTGTTTCTATTTAGTGCTGCTACCATTCATAAACTGTATTTTATTTTTTAAAGTGTTGTATTATTTGTAATATTTTAGCAATTAAAAAAATCTCAATCGTAGTGTAAAATTTTACGGGATTTTTCTTGATTTTTCAAAATATATTCAATGGCCATTAACTCAAAAAGTAGGTTATTGACCTACTTTTTTGAAAGTGAAAAATAACACTATATTCAAAGGTCTATAACATACAATATATGGTTTTTCATTATCATCAGTGGATCTTTTTTTCATTCTGAGTAAATGTCATCCTTAAAGTGAAAATTCCAGTTTTAGATCTAAAATAAATGTGTTAATCGTTAGGAACTGTTTATTTTTGCTTTAAATGAATAAAAAGATAGACAAACCAGCTTTAAAAACATTTTTTACTGGTATATTGAACCTATGAAAACAAAAGCAGGGCACGAGCCTTGTTTACATGACGAAGAATTGTGAGCCCTATATCTTGCTAAAAACTCTACGACTGGCACCCAAATTTAATTTGATCATTAGAAATGCATTCCTAAAGCATTGCAAATAATAAAAACAGAAAAATAAAATTCGACCAAAATCGTGACCATGACCCTTTAAACCATCAGTAAAGCAAGGTTTTTGAAACTTTGACTTGGATATTACTTTTATAGTCACTACATGTGTTTAACTTCATACTGTATTGAAACCATAACTAAATAATAGTTCAAACTATAAATATTTGTTTGATTTCTTCAAATAATCAATTTTCATGCCAAATCTTAGCAATAATTTCAGAAAAATTATCATTTCTGTTTGATGCCTCACATTTCCAAAACATGGCATGTGACATAGGTCACAAATAAATAAATAAATATCTAAGGTCCCCATCTTTATATTCAAGATGCTTTCGGATTATTGACATATGGTATTTCAGAAATAATTAAAAGCGATACTTTTGGCAGTCTAGATCGAACCCATACCAACAATATATACTCGTTAACAAAATTATAAAATACAAACTTCGGTGGGGCAAACGGTTTTAGCATACTGTGTACTCATGCATACTGTATCAGTATGCCCCCCTTTTAAGGTAAAACAGTTATTATTGATCTTTTGTGACGTGATTGAATCATTGCATAAGGAAACTACCATCAGACCTTGCAGCTTTAAAGAAACAGTGTGGTCAAAAACCAATTGTTAAAATTATATGCCTGCTTATAAAAAAAATAATATTATATATTAATAGCTTAATATCTATTCAAAACACAATAAACTTACTTTGAAATTATGCGTCGCCATTTTCAATCCAATCAAAATTTTGACCTGTAAATTAAAGTCATGAAATTTAATATGACAGTGTACATACAACGACTAAAAAGTCATGTTTTTATTGGATTAAACACTGGCACGTGATTGCCTCATATATCTCTATGTTGGTTCTTTGAGGATTAATATTAGGCAATATGGCCGTCATATTGGCCGCCGCCTCACCTACTCAACTCAGTATTTCATATTATTTAACATAGTAATTGTATTCAGTAAGTCATTAAAATATTTAGAGAAGTGGCCCTTCGGAATTATTTTTAAATTACAGTAGTTGCCTTTTGAATATTGACGTTATTTAAACAATAAAATGCTTTCTTTCGTGATTCATTCGGGATTTGAAGGTAGTGACATTGCAGAAAAAAATACATAACCCGCGTTAGCGGGTTATGTAATTTTTTTCTGCAATGGTCACTACCTTCAAAACCCGAATGAATCATCAAATAAATCATTTTATTGTTTATATTAACATATGTCTTAAAGCTAATCGATAAATTGATTAGGAAAAGCAAGTAAAATTCACTAAATTACTGTTGATGTACGTAAGTAAGTTAGCTAAAAGAAACAGCCAAATCGTCTCCTGTGAGACTTTGAGTCTGACATCGTCATGATTATTTCGTGCAGTCCCGCCAGTCCGTGATTTTTTCCTATATAGGTCGCTATAGGTTTGGACAATTCGATAAACAGGGCGTGTCCATATCTGTCCTGTCATTTTCTTGTCAGTTTCTGCCGCTGTAGATTTCGACCAATCGATAAATGGGGCGTGTAGATTTCAGTATGGCTGTTTCTATAGAGCTATGAATTTACTATAAGTTTCCGTAAGAAATAGAGGAACCAATACTTGGGAGATGTAAATATTTTGTTTTATTATACTTTCATGTAAAATACTGAAATCTGATTGGCTTAGACGCAGTTGATATTCCGTTCTATCACCCTCAGCGTTAACAACGCACTTGGCAACGAGTAACACAACGAATTGTTACATGCGCGTAAATTATGCGCGTACGGTTCGCCGTAGAATTCATGTCATTTTTAATTAAAAGCAGTAAAATTTTCTCTAAAATTAAGACATTCAGTATAATAAAATAATTAGTGCCTGTTGGGGGGGGGGGGGGGGGTGGTAACTGTTGAAATTGACACCCCTCGAAAACCATTGTCAACCGACGCGTAGCGAAGGTTGACAATGGGTTTCGAGGGGTGTAAATTTCAACAGTTATCCTCCCAAACAGGCACTATTTATATAGTGTCTGTGGCAGAACAAAATGGCAGCGTCTAAATTTGCTCAAATCTCTGCAGAGGTTTAAAATTGAATAGCAACAAAACATTGTAAGTAATATGGGTGAAGCGAAGATTTTTAAAGCGTATTTGAAAGATAGTATTGATAATTTTGAAGAGTTTAAACGAGTTTAATTGGACGAGATGTAAGGCATCTTGTACATGGCTTTGCGTAGATCACCGCTATTTATGAATGAATATGTCGCTTGATAGTCTTCGGGAAAACAAAACACTTTTTAGGTTAGTTACTGACTCGATCACTACGGAAATATTTTGGGTTGATCAATCTCATTTACGGCTCGGCTTCGCCTCGCCATCTATGAGATTGATCAACCCAATATATTTCCGTAGTGAGTCAGTAACAAACCTAATAGCGAGCGCAGCGAGGCGGCGCAAAGCGCCGCTCGCGTTAGACCAATCCACAATTTACAAAAGTTATGTTCCTTGGGCGCCATCTTTGGGGAAAAACCAATATATATCTCACAGTAGCCTTTGTAGTTTAGAGGGTTGTAACTTCGTCATTTGACATTAGAAATCGGTTTCCTCTGTAAATTTTGATTGCCCCAAGTTGGGGCAACACACACATCGAAGGAATAAATTAAATTCTATAGTCTGTCCCAAGTTATTGCTTCCATCGCTTTTTGATGATTTTTGATAAAATTACACATACCTGTGAAAGAAATACAGTTGAAATCGTTAAAAGGGAATATATCCAAGATATCTTCATTGATCAGTTATCCCTTTCCACTCAGAAAAATTCACAGGAACGAAAACAGATTCCTTACGGAGATTTATAGGCCTAATGGGGATCCGTTATCATCCGGGCTTAGTAATGGCTGTTGCAATGCAAAATCTCCGTAGACTTTCAATTTCGGGATGTGTATTGAAACCTGAAGCGGTAGAGGGGGCGTTTCAAAACAGATAATCTGGACATTTTTTATTTAAGTGGATGAACGTAGTTTGTGCACAAAGGTATTTACTTTTAATGAAATATCAAGCAAAAAGTGGTGGAAGCAAAAACTTGGGACATAGTATAAGAGATTTCTTCACAGGACGACCACATATTTGGTTGCATAAAGAAGGGAAAAGTTGTTTTTCCCTTTTGACCTTTGGGTTGACCCCGCAAAGGGGAACAACTTTTGCAAAGTGTGGATTAAGTCATCTGCACATTGTTCAAACTCACAGAAAATTTTAAGTAATAATATTGGGTTGATCAATCTCATAGACGGCTTCGCCTCGCCATCTATGAGATTGATCAACCCAATATATGTCCGTAGTGAGTCAGTAACTAACCAAATAAGTAATAGTTAAGAAATAAACAACGTTATTTAGTGAACATGGCGTTATGAATAGCAATTGCTCTGTTGGCATATTCCATGATGCGCGCTAGCGCATCATGGAAAATATGCCAGCAGAGCAGTTGCTATTCATAACGCCATGTTCACTAAATAATCGTTGTCTATTACTTATATTTGCATTTTACCACTCGTAAATACCCTGTATTAGCCGAGACCTTGACATTTAGCTAGTACATCAAAAGTAAACATTCAGACTGTAATGTAAACATTCAGACTGTAATGTATCTTTTTAATTCACATAGATTTGTTAACAGAATCAATGATATGTTATAACAGTAATTCCTTTAAAATTTTATCAAAAACATGTTTTAATATTACATGTAAATACGTCAATTTTAATGGAGTTGGAGAAAAACACATGATGTATCGTATAGTGGTTTCAATCTATAACGTCATGGAAAAGTATATATAACGTTACACCTTTATGACGTCATAGTATACTGACAGAGCAATTGCGATTATAGAGAAATAATTGCAGCTCCTCCGTATGGGCTTACAGTGGGAAAGAACAATGGAAATGCAAATATTACAGTATATATACCAATATTAAAGTTAAAAATTCATGTGCAGATCGAAAATATTTTCAAGGGTGTGGCGGTTATTTGATTTTGCCAGGGGTCTAAGGTATATATTTTGTAATTTTATCGGCCCTAGTGCAATTTAAAGAAATTTGAACTTTGCAGGTTGGGGGGGGGGGGGGGGCTGATTGATAAAAATTCAAATGACTGTGCCCTAATGACGGTCGGATATATCTGTCCCTCTCATTAACTTATAGCGAGCGCAGCGAGGCGGCGCGAAGCGCCGCTCGCGTAGCGAGCTCCATACACAACGTGTACGAACGGAGGAAATTCGAGTTGAAATCTGCACATTGTTCAAAGAAAATTTTATGAGGCCACGTGAAAACGTTCTACTATCCCAGTGATCCTTTGCGGTGCATAGCAACATGGTGGAACAGAAAGTGTTTCTACGTTAAATTCTTACCTCTTCATCGCATACATCATTTTCATTTAACAATAAAAAAAATCCTTCTAAAAACATTACAGTAAACAACACATAAGCTTACGTAAAAAAAACCTGAACTTTTGCTGACATATGACGTCATTTACTTCTCCGAATTTGTCCGACAATTTACGAAAACTGTCGAGCGCAAAAGAATGTTAACTATGACGTCACAAAGATCTCGCGTTTTATTTTCCCGCGATACATTTAGAGGTGGATCAAGCATATGTACTGGATCATGTTGGAAGTACTCAGTATCAGTGTTAACGGTGACTCTTTGGCTGATTAGTTTTGTTTTGATGATTTTTTGTTTTTGCTTAGTAAATACACATGCAAGTTCCATGCTAAATTTATTGTCATATTGATCCAATCATATATGCATACGTTAGGTAGGTGACAAAAAATTATTAAGAAAGAAAAGTCTAATCATTATTAGATCTACGTGCAGCCACGTCATTTTGTAATGAATAGATAAATGAAAATTATTAAACTGTTAAAATATCTACCGATACATGTATTTGTTATATATATGTGGTCAAATAATATTGGATATCACACACTAAGAAAGGGGTGAGGGCACATGTCTACAACGCTTTATATATAGCGTACAAAAATTAAAAAGATTTAAAACAAAATTAATGTCACTGAGGAAAATAATTATAAAACACGGGTTACAACAAGGAACAAAATGAGAAATAACAAACAAAATTTATTTTTACTGATTTTAATGAGCATTATTAAAAGGTAAAGAAAAGATAAAACATAATTGTATCTACATAAAAAAAACGGCGTTGTGTTTATCAAAATATTTTAACACAATGTAAGTCTGTTTAACATTTTATTAATGCTCAGTGGTAGTTTGTTTAAGTGTATAAGACTAGGAAGGGGCCATTGGAATAAAAGTTTGATAATTTCGGGTACGTTCCTTGCGGTGGTAAAAGTTTTCGAGACAAAGCCAAAGTTTTTTGGTTAGGGCAAGTCCACGGGTTGCATTTAAGGTAACTCCTTACCTATAACGGGTTAACGTTGCATTTAACAATGATGACAGATGTGTGGTTCCTTCTGCGCTCGCCCCAACGGTCACACCGTAAAACATATTAAAAAGTATAAATTAACCCTTTACCAACGAGTAATCAACCAATCTGTTGCTCATATAACAACATTATTTAGTCAATAATGCACTAATTTACACAAAAAGGTCTAGTTTACCTGTTAAACTGCTATTAGTCTTTTGGTGTCTAAGAAATGACCTTCTGTCTTGGAAGCAGACGATTGAGAGAATTTAAAGGATATCGATCCCGATTGAAAATATTTTGGTAATATTTTAGATTTATCAATAAATATTTAAAAAATAAACGGAAAAATTATTAAAATTGTAGAACTTCAAAGGTGATTTATTTGAAAGTGTGCTTGATGGTTTGTTTGTTTTGTTTTGTCGTTTTGATTTGTTTTTTTTTTATTTTTTATTTTTTTTTTTTTTGGGGGGGGGGGGGGGCTAGGGATGGAGCTATGACAGAATCATGTGAAAGTTCGTGTTATTAGAAGTAAAATAAAATCATGACTTGCTAAATTATTTTTTTTGTAATTTTAGATTTTAGTCCAAGAACTATAACCAAAACAATAAGTAAGATGATTAAGGGCAGGTGCCAGGCAGAACTGATTAGAATTGTTCAATGAGATTGTACGTCATTGCGGTAAGTGTAGGACGAGTTTATCATGAATCGCTGGCAGATACCTCGGATCAGACATTTTTGGTCGATACAAAAAAGTTAATTGATATAAAACAGGCCAATTTTCAAGACGCCATTTGAGTTTTTATACAAAAAACACGCAGCATGACGGAATGCCCGGGCTAAAAGCTTATTCATATCACGGTGGAAGGTGTAGGACGAGTTAATCACCGGGAAGATACCTTTGCTTTTAAGATATGCAAATAAATATATTTATGCGTATACGTTATTTTATTACATACATTTTGTACCACGACAGATTGGTAGTAAACCTTATATACACATTTTTGTGAACCATGAAGAAATTGAGTGTGGGAAGATGCCACCCACCCACCCACACTCAATTTCTTCATGGTTCACAAAAGTTTAAAAATGAGTACTCTCACTAGATGGCGTAATCGTCAACCCGCATATATATATATGTTGTCTTTTCGGTCAAGGGTTATGTAGAGCGATGGGTGTAGGGCTATAGTCTGTCCCAAGATATTTCTGCAGCACATTTGGTCAATTTTTGATTAAAAAAATTATACCTACTTGTGAAAGAAGTGCAATTGAAATCGGTGAAAGGAAAATTTTACAAGATATCTTCACATTATCATTTTTCACACGAAAAAATTTACAAGAACGCAAATAGATTTCTTACAGAGATTTATAATGGGGAATGATTACATCTTTTCTCCATTCGGAAGTTACTCGGAATACCTCGCGCTATTTTTCAACATTAATTATCATCCGGGCTTGCTGCAATACAAAATCCCCGTAGACATCACATTTTTAGCCGTGTAATGAAACCTGATGAGCTAACGGGGGCGTTTCAACTGGGAAATCTTGGAAATTTTTCATACTTTTGAATGAACATCGTTTGAACTCTGAAGTATTTATAAATATCGAATGATAAAGCAAAATGTGATTCGAAGGTATCTTAGAAAAGAGTATAGTTGACTTTTTTTTTATCTAAAATTCTTATCCGGGACAGTGATAAAAATTATTGTTAAAGAAGATGAGGGGAATAAGATGGCACAACTGCCCATTTCGTTTAGTCGTAAAATACAATTTCAATAGAAAGTATATTGTTTTTTGCAAACTGCATCAACCTTTTGAACACCCCACCATGTTGAAAAAATTCCATAGAGTTCCATGTGCTCATATCCTTCAAAATGAAATACCATAAATTACCCCCAAGATTTGTGATTCATGTCCGAAACATCTGGTTGTGAAATGCGAGTTCTGTAGACATGCTCAAAGGTTTAGACCTCTCATATAAGTAAACAAGAAAGATTTGTTTCATTTAGTAGTTTTAATACAATCATAACATTTCTGCCACATTTTATTTTATTACAATACCTGCAATCTTTCAACCATTTAATCATAAACAAAATATGATGGTAAATGATTACAAATAAGACTCATTAAAAATAAATACAGTTTTCAAATGAAATTTACAATTACATTTGTATATCACAGATAAAATTCCTGAGTTGCTGCTAACAATCTAATATGAAAGACGTTTTGAAAGTCATCATTCTTTTTACATCTTCTCTCTTCTGTGCCTTACTCAAACTGCTAAATCTTGCATTGTTGCCCATGACAACCCACTTTTGACCTTGACAGGCATTTTCACAGACAAGGTCATTGCTGTCTCCATTTCTTCCTTGATGACTTTAGCAGCCTGACCCAGACAGCTTTCGGTGACCTCGTAGATAAGTTCATCGTGGAGTTGTAGAACCAGACAACACCGGTCACTCGACAGCTTGATTCCTTGTACCTCATCTACAATCGCAGTACACTGCTCTATGAATTACATACAATTCAAATCAAAGTCACAACAAACAAACCATTCAATGTTTACAAAACAAGAAAAATTCAATCTAATTAATATTTCATCAGTTTGAATAATAATGCTTATTGATTTCTAGACAAAACATGATTTTTTGAAACCCTTATTATTATTTTTTTAAATATTTTGATAGTCAGTACAGGCAAAATTTTGTCTTTTCCGGGTTAAAATGGCATTCATCTACCCTCGGTTGAATTTGAACTACTAGTATCTAAATTTGGGGATATAAAGTGGAATAAATTTTATTTATTATTTTTCAATCATTTAGTGAATGATTTCTGTGAATCATATTCACAAAAAAAACTTTTTATTAACTATTTAGCAATTTCTTTAACAAGAGAAAAGCTGTCAATGTGACCAGCAAACCGGGTTTTCTTTTGTGTTAACAGTATCCATAATCCATTTGTCACCCTGAATTGATGAACACTACCTATCCAGAGAAATGGGGTACCCTATTTGCAATATTTTGCCAAAAATAACTAAGTTCAACAGCAGGTATTTTTTTTTTCAAAAATAATAAGAAATCGAAAATCCTAGCAATATGCACACCTCTGATAAATGTACAATTAATCTGCAAAGGTATTTTACACTGTGTTGTTGGTTTCCATCTGAATTGCTTACCTTCTTTAAAGGAGATTGATTTTTTAGAAAGTGGAAACATGGCAGACAATCTATCATTGATCCTGTTCATAGCGACCTTGACAAGGTCAGCTGCTGACCCCTGAACTGTGGTGTTGACAGCCTGTCTCTCAGCCTGTGATTCAAAAAAAATCCTAAAAATTGCAATAACATGTATTTATAAAATACAGATAGACATATGAGAGAAAGAGAGGTTTCCATATTTGTTTTATAAACAGATCACAGAACAGAGAGATAGATAGTGAAGGGGAAAAAGAGAGAAATGAAAGAACAAACTAGGCAAAAAAGTAAACAAGACTTTCAGAAGCTAAAATCATTTAAACTAATACAGATACATTTAATTGGCTTAACCATTCATTGTGCATAATACTGTAAACTATGAACTGGTCCTACATTTGTAAAATCTTATTCCCAATTACCAAGTACCATTACACACAAAGCAGAGGATCTCATTGATACATTTATAGTTATGTTTCTTAAATATCGCACACAATTTAAAGAGAAATATTAGGTAGTAATACAAGAATTTTTAATATAAAGCCCTCATTCTAAAAAAGATGAAAAAACCTAAACACACTAATTAAATACATTTACATGTACTTACTTGGGCCTAGCTGCAGGCCCCGGGGCCATAAAAGTTAGAAAGTCTCATTATTAATCTCTTTTCCACTTCATAATCCTTTTGTAAAAATGAGACTGAGATCAAAAGTGAACCCATCTAAGTTTTATGGCCCCGGGGACAGGTCAGTAGCTCCCAGTCTGGAAAAAATCAGACGGATAACCTGGTCATGACATCCATCCAAATTTTTTGAGACTGGGAGCAGCTGTTTCAGGGGCCATGTTAGCTTCAGGCCATGGAGCTACATGTAGCTGCAGATCTGAATCTTCCAGTCTGAAAAAATTTGGATGGACAACCTGGGAGCTACAGTGCCTCCCACATGGGGCCAAGCCCGTTTTAACATAAATTTATTGAAATTAATGTTAAAACGGGCTTGGCCCCTGTGGTGCCTCCCATAATAAAAATCTGCAATTTACGGCGCACAAAAAATTGCACTAGATTTGGACTGATTAACCTTATTTGCACACAAATTCTGTGAAAACAGTTAGTACCATTAATTTTTTCAGGAAATTTACTACTGATATCATCACTTTGCTTGCCTCAGACTTTCTATTACACATGCTAACTGACCTCGGAAAACGAAGTATATTAATTTACGTTGAGATTGAGAGTCGCCATTTTCATGTGTAAACAAACTGCTCCACTTCACTTACGGGACGTCCATCCGAATTTTATAGACTGGGAGCTACAGACCTGCAGCTAGCCACGGAGCCATATATTAAAGGGAAAGTAAGACTGAGATAAAAAATGAGCTTGTTTAACTTTTATATCCCTGAATTAGGGTTATTTTTGTTGATGTGGATTATTTATATATTGGCCCTTACACCAGGATTTTTTTTATGTGGATTAATTACCCGAATATAGGCCCTGACATAGGGGTTTTTGTTGGTTTGGAAGACATGTATGTGTACTTACATGGGCCCTGACATAGGAGTTTTTGTTGGAGATGGATGGCAGGTAACGGCGTCGTCCACTTATTGTCTCCACATACCCATTCTTACAACATTTGTCAACAGTGTCTTTCAGGTAGCGCCTCATTCCTGTAAAAATTTATGATATCATCTACAAAGTTTCAAAAATTCTTTGGACCAGTCTAAGAGGAGCTGTGCGGACCAAAAAAAAACACCACAGGACTGTCTGACAGACAGATAGACAGACTCACTGGTCAAAACCATTATACCCCCCAACCCCCCCCACCCCCCCCACAACAGCTTGTTGCATGGGGTATATAAAATAATAGGAAATGGTACATGTAGTATGATATCTCAGGGTAAACACATAGGTTTAGGAAATTCAGATAGAGTATTGATGTGATTGTGGTAATCCAAGGGTTTTACCTCCATTATTTTCTGTGGATGTTTTAAACTGTTTATCCTTTGAATATGATTCCTGGTATAACTTTTTTAAAAAGCCATAAAATTCAATACCCTATCATGAAAGTTTTCCTTTACAACTCTGTTCATCAAAATAAAAGAATTGCCTCCTCATAGCATGTTGTTGTGAACAGGTTTAAATTAGAGGACCCATGCCCAATCGCATTTTAAGTCTTGTACTCAACAAATTGTTTCCAAGTCCACCTGCTTCAGAATTATTACATGTATCATTTTTAAAGTTTTAAATTTTCAAGTTTGAGCTAATAAATCTTAGACTGACACAATTACTGTTAGAAAACTGTTTATGTGCTTTAAAACATTGCTTTTTCTTCATATTGATATAATGAGAATTGCAATTTGTAAAAAGAAAAGCAAAATCCTACATTCTTTTTTTTTCTTAATGAAATAAGAAATCACAAAACACCACCAATTCGCAACTGTTTTTGAAAATATTGGCCTGAGAACCAAGTAATGTATTCTTACGGCCTTACCTGGGTATTTGGACTTGAAGGTCTGTATGAAGGCAGCTGCATCATTCTCCTCCACCCCCAGCGTGTCACCCAGGGCCTTGGCCCCGATACCATAAATCATCCCATAGCAGATCTGTACAACAAATCAAACACTGTCTTGACAACTTTTGAAACAGTTCATTGATATTACCTCTTTTGTAAATAAATATTGCACTAAAAAATCTAATGTGTCTACAACGAGCTTGTAACCTCTGACCAACATTCTAACTCTTATATGACCTCTTCTGCTTGACCCATGACCTAACATTCTTGACCTCTGAACTCACCTGTTTGGCCTGCTGCCTCTGTTCAGGCGTGACCTCCTCTACGCTGATTGACTTCCACTGGGCCGTGATAAGCTTGAACACGTCTCCGTCCCCGTTAAGGATCCTGATCAGCTTGGAATCCTGGGATAGGTGTGCAATCATGCGTAACTCTAATTGAGAATAGTCAGCTGCCAGCAACACACCTCCTGCCCAAACCAACAGTCTGATTAATGAATTAGGTATCTATTCAGGGTGAATATCATTTATTAAGTACTTTTAAAACTGTCGTCTGCTCAATTCAACAGTCTGATGCAATGTATATAACAAAAGTACAGGAGAATAAACAGCAAATAACATAAACACAAGTGATTAGGTAACTATCAAAGATGACAATTCTTCGTAGTGTAAACACTAAAGTAGACAAAAGATTTTTGTTTGGAAACTCGATAGAAACTATTTTTATTTGCAAATTTTCAATTTGAGTCAATCTTGGAGAGAAATATGCATGTAAACATTACAAATTTTAATTTAATCTAAAGCCTGACCTGGAAAAGGAATGAAGGCGTGCCTCATGCTGACATTAAAGGAGGAGTCAGCAGACTGTCCAGAGTTACGGTTCTTGTTTCTATGGCCAGCAGTATCCCATTGATTGAAGTTTTCTACTGGAGCTACAATAAAACATTGATTATTGTCTGCCATTTACAAGACTTAAAGTACACTCACTGATGATTGAAAACAGAAATAAATCAAGGAAACAAATTTTTGGTATATTCTGTCTTAAACCCAAGACATTGATAAGAATCTTTTGTAACACTCTGTAGATTGTACCAGACCAAGACAAGAGAGTCTTTAGGGATGTTCTGTACGAACCTGACACAGATATGATAAAGTCTTCAGGGACTTTTTGTACAAACCTGACACAGAAATGAGAAAGTCTTTAGGGACGTTCTGTAGATTGGGTTCTGACAGACTGACTCTGCCTGTGGCGGTGAAATACTGGACGTCTGTGAAGATCCTGTGCATCCCTAGATTCTCACAATACACCTTCTCTTTCTGCAGAGCAAATACCACTTTAGTCAGAGAACCACTGATTCTTCGCCACTCCAATAGGATCCCTGGGAAGGGGTGCAGGGGGCGCAGCTTCTCCAGAACTTCTTTAGTGGTGGAGAATTGAGATTTTTGTCGTCCTCGATGACTGTTTGGGGCCCTGCGATTGGGTCTCATTGGCTGTCCCAAACTACTTGGATCACCATTCACAGGTAACTGTAGTTCTATAAATAGAATCTGTAAAAAAAAATCAAAGTACTGACGAACTGCCGGGAGTTGATTTCGTCGATGTTTATTTATTTTAAAATCAATGATGTTATTTTGCATGACAAGTACATGTAGTTTCTAATTTGAATTACGCACATTTTTATAATAAGAATTTTTGGACTTTTTCGACAAGGTACACATTTAATTTTACTTGTGAGAGTTCTTCAATTTCTCCCCTTTAATTACAACAATGTATGTGTTTTACCTGTGAGAGATCTTCAGTAGAGGTCAGAGAGAACTGGTGTCCCACACAGCGGTACGCCTGCTCCTCCAGATCACCGAGTCGAGCTACCATTATATTTTTCTGTCTCTCACACTCCTCATCATTGAAACCTGAAGACAAAAGTTAGTACCTAAATAAAATACAATTTAAAAGTTCTGCTAATAATGTCTTGTATTCAGTTAGTCCTGCATTCAGTTTCCCCACAAGACAATGGAGTAAATGTATAGACCCACACAGTTACTGTTAAATCTACATTCAGAAAGACTATCCCTTACCAAAGCCATTCATCTTCATCCGAGACAATGTGATTAGAGAGGGCATCTCTATGTTAAGGTATAAACCAATACCTACCAAAGCCATTCATCTCCATCCGAGACAGTGTGATTAGAGAAGGCATCTCTATATTTAGGAAGGCTGTCCACAGGTTCTCCTTGGTCAGACACAGAGTGTAGAACTGCATCAGGTGGGTGAGGAGTACAGCCTCTGTACACGACCTCACTCGACTCGACCCAGGGTTCTCAGGGGACATCCCAATACTCCCATAACCCACCCCTCCCCCTATGTCTGCAAGGAACAAACAAATTCAAAGTTTATTATTCTCAATTATTCATAGTGTTTATGCAACTTAATAAACTTGACACAGTCTTGTAATACCAAGTAAACTCTGAACTTAGCCTTCACATTGAATTTCTCACTTGAAGAGAAGAAAAGCAGATTTAAAACACTTATTTCTAAAAGAATTAATGTATCAATTTTTAAGAGTCTTTCAAAAGTTCAAAACTTCAGAACATTTTACAAGAATTCATTATAAAGTAACCTCTAATGCATATGAAGAAAAGTGTAATAGATAACCTTCTAATAGAAATGCTTCTAAAGGGAGGTAATCATGGACCATGCGGTGTAAATTCTTTTCCTTTGCCCCAGGGTCCAGTAACCAGGTGGCTACTTTAGGGTCCTGGAATTTCCCCTGACAACATATTCCACAGCTCCTTTCTAGGGCCCCATAACAGGCCTTGGCATCCATAGCAATGACTGTGAAGCTGTCCTTTCTCTCCAACACCTGCCTTATGGCTGCCAGCCTCGCTGTCACAGAGAGAGACTTATCAAGGTCAGGGGGAGACAAATCGGTGTCTTCTTCATCTGTAGAATAAAAAATTGAACAAACTGACATAAAAAGACTGCTTTCACCTACCATGAATACTAAAACTAAACATAACGTGTAAAGAGCATTGTCTGCAATTTTTCTCTTTCCTCAATGCTTTCCCTTCAACTCCTATATTAGCTGTTGCATCTAAGCAGTTTGTAGTATTTCATTGTACTGTCCTCACCTGTGTGGACATACATCTTACATGTACATTTATATGGCCAAGTTATTTGGTCGCAATGAAACTATAAAATGTATGCACTTCTTCTAAGCATGGAGAGAGTACCATTTATTACAGTGGACCCAGCTTAACATAATTTTGTACAACATACCTTCTATATTTTCTGAGGTCAAGGTGATGAAGTAGGCATCCCTGTCCCCCCAGCTGACCGCCACACCTGTAATTACCAGGTTTACACCCCACACAGGTATCCCACGGGAGGCAACTCCAGGCTCAGTTGTTTTCACTGTGAGGATAATAAAATAACAATAATCAAAGTACTAAGAGTGCAGCTAGCAATCAACTTACAGTAGCACTATTTTTTGCTGCCTCTGAAAACATTGCACATTTAGAAAAGTATTCTTGGGCATAATTAATATTTAAGATACATTTTGATAATTTTTACAAAACTCAAATATGTGAATGATTTATTATTATTAATGAATCAAAATCAAAATTATACTGGAAGTAGATTTAACAGACCACTTGATTGTGTTGGATCAGATTAACAAAACACTATTGCTTAACTTAAAGGGATTGTTTTTATGTTTTGCTTACTTATAATTTTTCCTAAAATCAATATCTTTTTTATTTTATCTAAAACAGCAAAAAATTGTTTTGGCTTCCTCCTCTTTTTTTATACTTTAACTAGCTACACAGAGACCAACGACCCATAGCTAGATTACATGGCTTCAAACTAAAATATTCGCTTGATTACACTCAATTTGATGTGTCTGTATCAGTCTGTCGCTGAATCACATAATGAAATTATTATTGCCGTTTTTTTTCCATCAATACAATGATTTAGCTACCTCAGAAGTACAATATCACCTCGCCTCCAGCTCAGTGAATATTGTACTTCTGAGGTAACTAAATCATTGTACTCAGTCTGATAAAAAAAAAAACAGCAGAGGTTTGACGTACCATTACAAAATTTATTGCCTGTGTCCCCTGACTGAGATGCCTATACTCCCTAAAGTGACATTCAATTTGGTTTATGTACAGGGATGTTTTTACATACCTTTAGAAGACTTATGGCCTGTGTCCCCTGCTTCAGTAAACTTGGCCCCAATTCCTCCAGTAGTGGTTACAGGGTCTCTAGGCTTGTTTATACAGGCCAGTGAGATAGCAAAGGATGGCTGGCAATTCCACTCCTTAATGAAAGTATCAAACAGCACCTTGTCAGCACACACATCGATGATGGTGAAAGCACCCTGGGAGGGAGGTATACCAGTCTCGTTGGGATCGACCACTGGCCCTCTCTCCACATAGGGGGGATCTTCCCCTGTGGGGCTCTCAAGCTTCCCAGAATTCCATTCCCTTACCTCCTTCTCAGCGGATTTAGCACTTTCCACAAATGGAACCTTGGAGTTCTTCATGGACACTCCCAATGATTCCATATTCTTTCTTGCTGATCTTCTGTCATCTTGTTTCTGAGGCCTATGTCTATTGGGCGTGGCCTTTCGGATGGTTTTTGGTGAATTAACAAGACTAAGTCTAGGAGGGGTGGGAGACAGGCATTCGCTTGTTCTAACATTATCCGCTCCAGAATAACCATTCTGTAAATCTTCATCCATCACTACACTATCCCTTGTTGATCCCTCATTGTTGTTATTTCCCCTTCTCCTCTGACACAATGGGGTCTTCATTACTATGGTGTCACTGTCTGTATCTAGGCTGGTGTGAAGATCATCCAGAAATGCCAGTGTTCCTGGACTTAGTCTCTTGTCCTTGTCTTGTGAACTTCTATTACATTTCACTTTGGTAAAACTGGACTCTTTTGACTTTAAAGTCGATCTTTTATTGCACTCTGAACTCTTTTTTGATTTTAGCTCCTCACATTTGATTTCATTTGTCTTTTTTGAATTTGATTTAGCATTGCGCTGAGAACTCCTCCTAGATGTCAGTTGGTTGGTATTGGACTCATCTGTCTTTGAGTTTAAGTTTTTATTGCACTGCCCCTTATCACAGTTCTCTATCACTTCATACACCATCGACAAAGTCAGAGAGTCGTCCATCTCTTCTGTTACTCCAACCTCTGCCTCCTCCATCTTCCTCTCAATTACTTGACCATTATTCTTCTTTTCAAAAGTTTTTAAATTTTGTTCTGCTGCCTTACCCTGTTCTACTTTTGAGGCTTTCATGCCATCTATGCTATCATTGTTTTGCTTCTTATCATTTTTAAATGAACCTCCTTGACCAGCTGACCTTTGACTCTGACCTTTTGACCCTTGACTATAGTCTTCACTGAAAGTTTCATCAAGCTCCTGCAACAGACCCTGTGAAATCTGATATCCCCCCAGTGTTGGGTCAGCTTTCCTCTCATTACCATTGAAACATGCCTCCTGTCCACTCAGATAGGGAATTCTGAGGTCCCTGTACGACTCATCTCTACAGACATCAGATTCGTCATCTGACACCATGCATCTCTCGAAGTTACTAGCTGGCAGGAGGTCACATGACACATCATGTGATGAAAGCAGACTACAGCTAAGGTTCATATCATTTCCATCTGTTGAATGCTCATCATCCCATTGTTCCTTGTTTACCGTAGCTGCATCAGCGGTACTCAAAGCTGTATTAGTTCTCTGTTTCTCAACTACAATGTGAGCATTTCTCACAAGATGTTTCTTTGAAGAGGAACTACCATTGGGCTGAAAAACTGCATTTGAATTAATTTGTTTCTCTATTATTTCATCAACAACAATTTTACTGTTTATCTTCTCTGAATCACCCAATGTTTTCTTTGATTGAAGCGATTGTACATCTTCAATACACAGCCCTGGAAATGCTTCCATGTTGCCATCCATCTGTGACTCAAAGACAAAACTGTCTGCAAAATCTTCAGAGCAGATCATTGGCTCTATAGTTTTGTTAACTTTGATCTCTTGTAATTTTTTCCTCTCTTCTGAATCACCTCTATCCAGTAACACTAAGTTAGCCTCTGGTGTTAAATCAGCTTTCTGTCTTCTTTCATTTATTGTTCTAACATCATATTCATGCTCATTTAACTTCCCATTCACTGTCTTTAAATCAGTTGAATTGGTAATTTTCTTTTGCACACCAGACAGTATTCCTCTTTGAATGCTTTGGTTTGGCATAGCATTTCTTTCATCTGAAGGTATTTTGATCATGTCATTCTTGTTTTTTGCCAGCTGAGGAGACATCATTGCAGATGCTGTGGAAGAACCCAGAGATGTGGATGATGTAGACAATGTGGAAAATGGAGAAGAGGTACTTCTTGTCTTTGGGCCCGATTTCTTGATCCCTGTAGAGACAGAAGAAGATATGGGGGATTTGAATACATGCGAGTCCTCAGCTGGTCTTGATGATGAATTAATGACAGATGATGATGATGATGATGATGATGATGATGCTGCTGCTGCTGATGATGATGATGCTGATGATGATGACACATTCTCTCTCTCTGTACATCCACTGGGCTTGGCTTTGATGGCTTCCACTCTTGGTTTCTCTCTTGCCTCATGTAGTCCTGTTAATTCTTTTCCTGCTTCTTCATTACAGTTTGCATTAGTTTTTACCAAATCTCTCTGTAACTGATCTTTATGATACATATGATTGGGTTGTACTCTGACCTCAGAAGTACAATTTTTTTCACAATCTCTCTCTTCTGGATTATTTGTATTCCTCTGCTGACAGGACTGTTCTTCAATCTGTCTTACAACAGAATCTTTCATACTTGGGATCTCTTTGTTTCCCTGTCTCTCATTGGGATCTCCACTACTGTCATCAACAATTACAATACAGTCTTTATCACAAGGATTCCCACTGTCTGAATCAGTCCCAATATTACTCTTGTTCCTACGACTCTGTGAGTTGAAACTTGGAGGACTTATAACCACTGACTTCTCCTGTCTATCGAAGCCTTTACCCCTGGAACTCCTGGCCTGGGATAATCCAGGGCTCTTCCTACTCAGAGATCTCCTCTTTCTCACTGACCCCTTTGGCTTCATTTTCATCAATCCAATCTGGTGATTATTTGAACTTTTATCCAGGTCCCTGGAACAGTCCATCCCATTCTGATCCGGGTTTGATCCCTCCTCCAGACTGTTCCTTGTGTCCGGAGTTTTCCACTGGATTCCCAGCCCTCCAAGCTCCTGTTGGATTAGGGACTTGGCCTCCTGGATAATGGCCTGCGCGGCTTCCCTCTCTGTGGCCCCCTTACGACCGGTCAACCAGATACAGCGACTCTCCTGTCGCCTGGCAGCCTCCCACTCAGTCTCATTCTCCAGTTTCTTGGAGCTAAAGGGGAAAAAAACACACGGTTATATAAAGGGAAACAAATACACACTGTTATATAAAGGGAAACAAATACATACTGTTATATAAAGGGAAACAAATACATACTGTGATATGAAGGAGAGAAAATTTAAGATAAATTAACTGTAGCAGTAAGAGTGTAAAGGGAGACAAAAACACTGATGTATATAAAGGGAGACAATAATTGAATTAAATAAAGGAGAGGTTAATACAAATTGTTAGACAAAGGGGAAACTAATACAGAACTTCATGTTAATATATAAAATCGTAATTAGACAGTCACTTGTAATGTATAAAGTCCTAGTCAGTTACTTGTAATATATAAAGTCCTAATCAGATAGTTACTTGTAATATAGAAATTCCTTATCAGTTACTTGTATTAAAATATTTTTGGTCTGAAATCATAAAATCATAGTATCTTAGCCAAAACTTCCTGTTTTGTAACAATTTAAGATTTTTTTTATAGAATTATCAGAATACAAATATCATCAACCAGAGAGCTAATAGTTTAGAGTATATAGAATCTGTAGAAACAAACCTCTGAAATGGGGAGGATTTCTTGAAGATTTTTTCCACGTCAGAAACACTTGCATTAGCCAGGGCAGCCACTGTATGAAACCCCCCATCATACAGGACTCTGGCTCGCTGACCGTTTAGCAAGGTCAAACGGACAAGGTCACAGAGCTCTCGCTGAATGCCAAAGGTCAAGCGGTGCTGGAACTGACCAAGAATCAGCTCTAGGTTGTACCAGCCAAGTCTGGCACAGAACACCGTTACCATACCTGTAGGAATAATCAAAGTACTGAAAGTACTGAAAGACATATAACAGAGAACACCGTTACCATACCTGTAGGAATAATCAAAGTAGTGAAAGTACTGAAAGACATATAACACAGAACACTGTTACCATACCTGTAGGAATAATCAAAGTAGTGAAAGTACTGAAAGACATATAACACAGACAACCGTTACCATACCTGTAGGAATAATCAAAGTACTGAAAGTACTGAAAGACATATAACTTAGAGCACCGTTACCATACCTGTAGGAATAATCAAAGTAGTGAAAGTACTGAAAGACATAAAACTTAGAGCACCGTTACCATACCTGTAGGAATAATCAAAGTACAGAAAGTACTGAAAGACATAAAACTTAGAGCACCGTTACCATACCTGTAGGAATAATCAAAGTAGTGAAAGTACTGAAAGACATATAACACAGACAACCGTTACCATACTTGTAGGAATAATCTTAGTTACTGTTCAAAGACTGTTAATTTATTTTCTATCACATACAAATACAGGAGTTTGTTATTTTTTAGATACCATACATTAAAATTCTGATTTTAACCTCTAAACCCTTAGATAATTAGTTAAGAAAATCTATTATCCCTGTATATCATATTTGGCCAAGTTGAACGTAAGAAGATGACTCACAAGCAAAATCTACATGAATAATTCTACTCTTTGAAAGTGGTCTAAAAAAATAATTTATTTTAAACTCAAAAGATATAAATTAATCTACAGGAATCACATGAACCTACAATTTGATAAGAAAGATAAAAGAACCTGCAGTTAATTCCCTTGGGCTTCAATGAGGTTTTTGAGCACATCCCCAACCAAGTTCATGTCTAAGTGAACATTTTCAAATTCACATTTCTTAAACATTGGCCATAAAACTATTATTTAGATCAGAAAAAGTAAAAATATTCTAGCTTTAAGTTTTGATCATTTTCCTATATCTTTATCTAGAGCTCTTGTTTACAAGGAGATTAATTAAAGGAAGTGAACATGAAAAAAATAATTGTTGCTTAATAAATTATAAAAGCCTTTTGAAACTTAAAAATGAGGCCTGTTACCTGTTTGTTTATTTCTATCAAGAGATTTTATCAATTTAACACTCTCAGTGAAAGGTTTATGGAGGTAATTCATTATTCCCCAGCATGCATCTGTTCTCTGACGTAGATAAGCCACATTGCTGCTGGTGACTGGGTCAATGTTGGAACTAGGCCAGTGTTTATGTACAGAGTTGATAAAAGTTGAGGAGAAAAATTATGCCTTGATGTGAAGAAAAATTTTGTGTACTGTCATGAGAAGACAAGGATTTAGTACATTTCTATAAATGTACAAAAAATGAATATAGATAAATTAATTTGTGAAATATAAGACCATCACATTCCAGATGTTTATACGGAGATGCATGTGGCAGTTAGTGTTTACATAAATAAAATGCTGTTTTTAGATTTCAATTTAAATTAATATAGAATTGTAATTCCATTTTCCATGTGGGGTTTCTTACCGTTACTTTTTATTTCAATGCCCTGGAAATTTTTCTGATTTGTTTTTTTTTTATACATAAGATCTTGATGATATGTACGCCAGTTCTGTTTATGCTGTCAGAAGAATAACAGGACTAAGACACTTTTTATAAGTCAGGATGCTGTGCAATGCACCTTGTGTGCTCATTTATGTAGCACACATAATGTTCAAACTCATAAACAAGAAATTCCCGAGTGCAAGAAAAAATAGGTCACAATAACACTGATTCACGGACATTCCATTTTAGTTACATGTCACATTAACTGCTGGTGGGAATGCATCATTCTGAGATCCAAAATCTTCCTCCATAAACACTGTTTAAAATGACAACTCTTTACATTCCTTTCAAGTTTCCATTCACATTTTGATGATGGCATTTTATCCCTGTTACTACACGTGTGTAAAAATGCAATGTGTCTCACTGACGGCAGCATCAGTGATGCCCTCTCTTAGATGCTTAGAGATAACCCAGCAGGGAGGTAATGATTTTAACAATATGGCAGCGCTCATGGATTGCAAGAATTAGTTATTCTAAGTGGTATATCTTTTTACTGAGGAAAGATCTGTCTAAACGGTTTTCAGATATCATTATACACATCAAACAGACAAATTTGAGCCCTTGATAATTTTTTCATGTTCACTTCCTTTAAGTATTAAAATGGCCCCGACCATCAAGCCCTCTTAAATGTTGAAATGTTAGAGACTAAAGAAGTTAGACTCACCTGCAAAAGTGGCAGCTGTCTGCTGTAGGGACTGGAGCTGGCCTTTGTTGGCGCCATAGCGATGACACACCTCACCCAGGGGAACTTCCTGGACTAGGTCGCTCAGAATGAGGCTGGTGTAGAACCTTATTCAAAGAACCAAATAAAAAGATTCATTTGTTATCGAAAAATTTCTATAATTCTAACATAAAGAGAGGAATTTCAATATTTTCTCCTCATATACAGTGTATTATTTTTATTTTTATACCTTTAATGTGTTTTTGGGTAGGGCTAAAGCAAAATGTAATTGCGCAAAATGATTTCCATAAATTTTCTATCTACTGATAAAAATGAATAAGTACTATTTGTGTACAAACTTATTTTTTGCAGTCAGTTATTTCCTTCAACATGGACAATAATGCTTAACAAAATCAAAAATAAAACATAATGTTTACATGCCAAAAAAAATCTGCTATCTTGAAAATTTGACAGAAGTCAGAGTTTTAATGGAACGTGTGAATTGTAATTCATTCCAGTGATAGTAATCTGAAGTGTCCTTCCAGACTAACAAAATACGTACGGATGTGACCCTGTGTTTGTACCTCTTATGGATGGCCAGACTCCGAATCTGGTTCTCTGTCTTGGTTGGTATCCTGCCCTGGATGGCCCGGGTCAGAAACGCTTCACTGACCCCAACTAGCTGAGCCACCCTCTTCTTGTCAGGGGACAGCTTGTCCCACAGGCAGTAGAACTTGTACCAGTCCATCCCCGCCCCCAGGTCCAGAGAGTAGATGGGGGTCACCTTCAAAAGTTACAATACATGTATTCATCAGTCAGAAAAGGTACATATCTACTACATAATGAACATTTTCATTGATATCTTTCACAGTGTTGGATAATTTCATTTCTATTCAGTTTATTTTTCTAAGGAAATTCTCTCTTGACTTATTAAACTTACCAAAATGACATGAAGTAAAAGGTAAACTTTGAATACATATGCAAAAGGAAGCTAACCTATGAGGTTAACTCACTAGATAATGAGTATACAATATGTAGTAAAAGCTCATCATGAAATAAACTCACTAGATATACAATATGAACTGCACTGTAAACTGACTTGATATACAATATAATGGTGTTAACTCACTTTATATAAGATATGATTCAGAAGTAAACTCATTGGATAAACAATATGAAGTAAATTCAGTAGATAATTACACAATTCTAAAGTAAACTCGCTGAATATATCAGGTAAACTCACCAGGTATACAATATGGAGCTCATTCTCCAGAACAAAACACTGTCGAGCTTTCTGAAGCTCAGCAAACACAGACAGACCCTCGTCTGGGGACAGACTGGAGGCAAGAACAGCTGCACCGAGTTGTGTTGGGACAAAGCGGTCTTCATAAACTCCATCTACAAACAAGTCTAGCTACATGTACACATATCTAAACATGACACACCACACAATGCAGAAAATTGGTTAAATAATCATGCCATGACAGTGAAATTTTTATTTATATACATGTGTGCAGAATCAATGCCCCCCCCCCTTTCTCTCAGGCCATCCCCAATAAGTTTTGCCCTCATTGTCAGAGGGCTTATTAAAAAAAATATACATTTCTCTTAACACAACAAATAAAGTGAAAGATTTGTATCCACCTTGTGTGTTTTCTGACTTATGCTTTGAGAAAGGAAACTCAACACATTGGATAAAAATCCTATATTATCACAAAACATGAGATTCTAAACTGTAAAGCCTTCTCAAGGGTCAGTACGATACAAACCTGAGGACCGGACTCTCTGTAGAGACACAAATTCATTCTCCTGCAAGAACTGAATACAGGCAGAAATCATGCCTTGTGTTTGGTCAGAGCTGGTGTCCAAGGAAGCTGCCAACATGGTACACGACGCATAGGCTGTCACATCAGTCACCGAGTCAGCTACACCACTCACAACTATCTGTACAACAAACATACAACAGAAACCTGAATACAAATTTTGACTAGACAGTGGCCTACATACATGACACTTTGTACTGTACCTAATAAAAATCTTTCTACCAAAAAAGTTTAGGAATTATATCTTTAGCTCTATCAAACTTTTATAACCTACAAAAATTTCACATAATAGTCTTGAATATATTACTATACTGTAAACCGACTATTATTCACGACGACTTTATTTCGTGATTTACTTGAGATGAACTGGTTCGCATCAAGTAATTTTCACCAAGCCTTATCCACACTTTTTTTTAAAAAAATAATTATATGGCAAATACTGATTCGTGGCGAGAAATAAGCTCATGCAAACCTCGCGAATATTTCTCGCACATGAATAAAAGTAGGTTTACAGTATCTTTATACAGATCTCTTCTACTAAAGGAGATAATAAACATAGGTAATCACAGATTACAAAGCTCACCGAGACGAGACATCACCTTTATGAGACCACCTTTATCATATTAAATGAAAATCATACTTTATGATATTCATGGATTCTGTTTTGATACAATATTGTATATCATCTGTTAAAAAATTGTATGAAAATCATATGTTTATATGTTAATCAATACAATAATATAAAATTAAATATTGCATACTATCATATTTACAACATATGATATTGTAACGTATGATATGACATTGTATTGTAATATTATAATATAATATCATTATATATAAAACAATATAGTATTATATTACAATATCATATTACATAATACATCATAACAGTGAAACATATGATATTATATTGTATAATATAGTATGATATTGTATGATACTGTATCATTTTTGAAACATAATATGATATTGTATCATATGATACAATATAATTTGATACAAAATTGTATCATATCAAATGATACAATATTATGTGATAAAGTAAAATATATAATACAACATTATATAATACATATTGTATCATATGATACAATAATATATTTTACAATATCATACAATACTATTTCATGTGATGTGATAATATATCATATTATAAACCAATGTCATATTATACAATATCGTATGATACGATATTATATAATATTACAGTATCATATTATACAATTTCATGTGATATAATTCTATATTATAGAAACTAATATCAAATAATACAATATCGTATGATACAATATTATAGAATATACAATATTGTATCATAGGATACAGTATTATATTTTGCATTATCTTATGTAATAGTATCATGTGATAAAATAATAAATTATCAATACAATATAATATTACATAATATTATACAATATTGTATCATAATATACAATACGATACATAACGATATCATGAAACAATATCATAACATAAAATATCAAAAAAATTGATAAAATATTATATCGTATCATATAACATATGATATTATATTGTATCATATTAAAAAATATTGTTTCATACTATACAATACTATATCATAGGAATCATGTTATATCATTTATCAACAAACACATCTATCTATCGAGCAGGTTTGAGTGAGGTAGGAGATTTCTTTAGCATCCTTGATAATGGAGATCAGGCTCTGCATCTGAAGCAACCTCTGCGTTTCATTTATAATATAGTTAAATCAACTATGCAAGCTATCATCTATAAAACATGTGACCTGTTCCAAAAAAACTAAACCTCATCCAGCATCCGAAACCTATGGCTCAGATTCAGCATTCAAGCCTGTCAGGTGCATCAGTATACATAAGACGCATCTCCATGCAAGTTTGGTGAAGTTCAGACCAGTAATAACTAAGATATCATCATCAGAGGGCACTAGCAATTAAAACCTTAACCTGCTCCAGCATCTGCAACCTATGGCTCAGATTCAACATCAATGCCTGTCAGGTGCATCTGTATCATAAGACACACCATCCATTCAAGTTTGGTGAAGTTAGGACCTGTAATGACTAAGATATATTTTTTAGCATCCTTGATAATGGAGATCAAGCTCTGCATCTGAAGCTTCCTCTGTGATTCATTCATATTACAGTTTAATCAACTATGCAAGTTTGAAATAGTACTATTATCTATTAAACATGTGACCTGTTCCAAAAAACTTAACCATATCCAGCATCTGAAACCTATGGCTCAGACTCAGCATTCAAGCCCGTCAGGTGCATCAGTATCATAAGACAATATATTGCTTATATTGCAATAGATATTGCTATCAAAGGGCACCTGCAACAAAAACTTAAACCTGCTCTGAAAATCTTAACCTCCTCCAGCATCCGAAACCTATAGCTCAGATTCAGCACTCAAGCCTGTCTGGTGCATCAGTATCATAAGACATACCATCCATGGAAGTCTGGTGTAGTTAGGACAAGTAATTACTAAGATATAATCATCAGAGGGCTCCTGTTTCAAAACTTTAACCAGCTCTAAAAACCTTAACCTCCTTCAGCATCTGTAACCTATAGCTCAGATTCAGCATCCAAGCCTGCCTGGTGCATCAGTATCATAAGACACACCATCAATGCAAGTTTAGTGAAGTACGGACCAGCAGTAACTTAGATATTGCTATCAAAGGGCACCTGCAACAAAAACTTTAACCTGCTCCAAAAATCTTAACCTCCTCCAGCATCCAAAACCAATAGCTCAGATTCAGCACTCAAGCCTGTCTGGTGCATCAGTATCATAAGACATACCATCCATGCAAGTTTGGTGAAGTACGGACCTGCAGTAACTTAGATATTGCTATCAAAGGGCACCTGCAACAAAAACTTTAACCTGGTCCAACAACCTTAACCTCTTCCAGCATCTAAAATTTAGGACTCAGATTCAGCATCCAAGTCTTTCAAGTCCATAAGTAGGTCCAGATGCATCATCCATGCAAGTTTGGTGAAGATAGGACAAGTAATAGCTTAGATACAGGACCTGCAACAAAAACTTTAACCAGGTCCGGACGCCGACGCCGACGCCGACACCGACGCCGACGCCGACGCCGAGGGTATAGCATAAGCTCCCCCTGACTTCGTCTCGGTGAGCTAAAAATCACAGAAATAATCCAGACCTCTAGAATAGCTCTCTTCATGCTGGAACTGAGTTGCTCCCCTTGGTTTTTGATGAGACAACTGCTGACAGGGGGCAGTGCAGACTGTACTAGAGTCACAGCCTTACTCCGCTCGCCAGGTTTACAGATCAGGATGCTCTCCCCTATAATGCATGTATAATCATTGAAGTCTTAATTTCTTTAGAAGATTTATCAAATACTAGCTTTGGCTAAAACTGATCTACTTTCACAACATTATAACTAAACAAAATCAGATTGTAATATGATTTTCTTACCCTGGGTATCAACGCCCTTTCTCCCCGCCCTTCCAATCATTTGTTTGTAGGTCAGGAAGTCGATGGTTTTACCATGAAACAGCGGTGTCCTGATGATGACCCGTCGTGCGGGGAGATTGACCCCAGAGGACAGGGTCGAGGTCGCTATAAGGACCTTGACTGCACCTTGCCTGAAAGCTCCCTCCAAAATGTCCCTCTCGTCAAAGGTCAAACCTGGAAGTGGGAGGAGCTAGTTCCAATAGCTAACATGTGTGTTAGTTACATAATATTTTTGCAATTCATTTATTTCTAACTTTTCCAACATATCCCCTCATCAAACCTTTAACCAGAAAGAGGGAGAAACTGGTTACAAATTCTGTTAACATTCAATTTGATGTTTTCATGTGGTTTTTTTTTAATAAACTCAAACAAAGTAGCATACATAGGTACAATGTAATAAATGTTTCTCTAAGAATGGTATCTTGGTTAATAAAAATTTCTTTACTTAATTTAGCAGAATCTGAATACACACACAATGAATATCATCCAAACGTTAACAGAAACATAAATATGCACACCTGTAACTTACATATAAAACAAGCGATGAAGAATATTACCATATAGTAAATTCAATTTCTTCAATAATTAGGTTTATCAAATATGGATAAACCCTGTTATTTCATGCAGTTAAGCATATTTTTGGGGCAAGAACTATAACTCTAGTAATGTTAATTCAAGGGCAATAACTCTACACTTCCTGGTCTTGGAGCGTGCGCGTTAAGCTCTTCCTTTTATATTCAACTGTTCCCTGAGTCGGTCACAAAAAATCAACCAGAGAAATAATCAAGTTTTATCGTTTTAATCGGCGAGTTTTATTACTTTATACCGGCATATTATTCCAATATCATGCTGAGGGTAAGGAACCAAAGGGCATCTAAGGCGAGAAGCCCATACGCAGCCGTGCCAAATGGAACAAATACAGTTGCCTCGAGTAGTGTATTGGCACGAGGTCGTCGCGGAAATCGTCGAGGAGGTCAAGTGAGACAGCCCGTTCCTCCGACACAAGCGACTCCTCCAACACCTGCGGCTCCGACGACACCAGCGACACAGGCGTCAACTGAAGCAGGCCAGGGAATGTCACGGAGCGGGATAATTCCTCACAACATGCCGCCCATAGTTAACCCCACCCCTGACGCACCAAGTCCGTTGTCGTCACATGTTCCCATGAATCAAGGTACAGAAAATTATTTGGAAAATAATATTGACACGCCAAACCCATTTAACAGTGTTACTTCTATACTGGGATCCCATGTATCCCAAGCTCTCAAAGATAAAATCTGGAATGGCGAATTTGTTCATTTAAACAAATTGTTGCTTCAAGAGCCTTGCACAGAAATGCAAAATCAAATTGTTTTCGAGGGGGGTGTTTTTCAGGTCAAACCAAAAAATAAAGAAACAAAAATTTCAAACTTCTCGCAATGGATGGATGCATTTTTCATATATGCTTCTATATACTTAGAAAAACATCCACTACAAGCCATTTCACTCTTGAGGTATATGTCAACAATTAAAAGGGGGGCTGCTAGTAACAATTCAGGTTGGTTGGATTATGATGTGCAATTTCGCTTAAAGAAGTCTGTAGACTCCTCTTTAAACTGGGGATCTATTGATGCTGAACTATGGTTGTTTTACATGCAAACAGTTAATAAAACCCAATTGTCAAATCAGTCAACTCGTAGGTATTTGAAATGTTATGCCTACAATTATGAAGGTGTTTGTCAGAAACAATATTGCAAGTATTTGCATCAGTGCATCACATGTAATGCATATCATCCCTCCATTAACTGCTTCAAAAATAATCAATCTAATCAAATTCCCAAAAATGCACCTGCTCGTTCGGAAAATTTTAATTCCAACAACAAATTTTTCAGGAATCGACAACAAACCACAGGACGGCAAACCTACATGTAACTTGTTGCATAAATTATGGGATATTGGCAGCACTCCAATCAATACATATAACTTCGATTCTTTACTGGTAAATTACCCAAACAAAGAAATAGCAACAGTTCTATCAAATAGGTTTAAAAATGGGTTTTCACTTCAATATACAGGCATTAGAAAAAAGGTTGAATTTAAAAACATGATATCTGCAGAGGAACATGCTGTTGAGTTACATGAAAAAATAAATAAAGAAATAAAATTGGGTAGAATTTTAGGCCCCTTTCCCTGTCCACCTATTTCAAATTTGCGGTGTAATCCTATTGGTATCCTCCCTAAAAAGCAAGGGGGGTGGCGCATGATTTCTAATTTATCACACCCAGTGGGTAATAGTATCAATGATCACATTGATCAGCAATATTGTTCAGTGTCGTACTCTACATTTGATCAAGCCTTGTCACTTATTCAGGAGATGGGGGAGGGTGCATTAATGGCCAAAATGGACATTTCAAGTGCTTTTCGATTGTTGCCAGTCTGTCCTGAAGATTACTGCTTGCTAGGTTTCAAGTTTTTAAATTCATATTATGTGGACAAATGCTTGCCAATGGGTTGCTCAATTTCATGTTCATTATTTGAGATGTTCTCCTCCTTCCTTCACTGGGAGCTGCAGCAAAGGTCAAATTCAAGGGGGATCATTCATTATTTAGATGATTTTTTATTTATAGGTAGAGCAAACACAGCTGATTGTGAGATGTTAATGGCTCATATGATAAAGTTATCTGAAATTTTAGGGATCCCATTAGCTCCAGAAAAAACAGAAGGTCCATGTACATCTATTTGTTTCTTAGGATTAGGCATTGACACAGTTTCAAGAACTATTTTCATTCCAAAAAATAAAGTTACTGAACTTTTGGAAAAAATTAATGATGCTTTAAGTTGTAAAAAGGTCACCGTTAAAAAATTACAGTCATTAGCAGGGTCACTTGCATTTGTGGTTAAAGCTTTGCCCTCAGGAAGAGCATTTTGTCGTCGTGTATATGCGGCTTTAGCAGGAGGTAAAAAATCTTTCCATTTCATAAGAATTTCAAAAGAAATCAGATTGGATTTAGAAATGTGGGTAGAATTTCTTACAAAGTTTAATGGCTTAACCCCTTTTCCATCTTTGACATGGCAAGATGATGAGACACTCAAATTTTATACAGATAGCTCAGGTTCAAAAGGGTGTGGGGTTATATTTGGCAGTCAGTGGTGTTATTTGGCTTGGCCTTCACATTGGTTTTATGAGACAACAAAAGATATTACTTTTCTTGAACTTGTGCCTATTGTTTTGGGAGTTTTTATTTGGGCAGAACAACTCTATGCAAAAAAGTTATTGTTACATATTGACAATCTCTCATTAGTTCATATTATTAATCAAAAGTCTTCAAAAAATAACAGGGTCATGGTTTTAATTCGAGCGTTAGTATTGTATACCCTTAGTTATAATATCCAGGTTAGAGCTATACATGTTCCGGGAAAAAATAACAATATAGCAGATGCTATTTCTCGCTTTCAGTGGTCAAGATTCCGACAGTTGGCTCCTACAGCAGACAATTTTCCATGTCAAATTCCTGCTCCATTTTGGGAGATTATTCATCAACTATAGATCAACTGTTAGAAGCCAGTATATCTGAAAACTCAAGTAAAGTTTATAAACAAGGCATCCAAGCATTTTTTAATTTCAGAGTTCAAGCTTCCTTTGAGCATTTGTGGCCACCACCTATAGATCATATAGTAATGTTTATAGCTTATATGAAGGAATCTGGATTTGCATTTTCAACAGCAAAATCTTATATGGCTGGTTTGAGTTTTGTTGTAAATTTACATGGTTGGCAGAATGCTACGGAATCCTTTTTGGTCAAAAAGTTGTTAGCAGGATTTAAAAGGTCATGCAGAACTCAGGACATTAGACAACCAATTACATTGTCTTTATTAACACAAATTACCAGTATCATTCCACATTTAACTATTTCTTCATATGAAGCACATTTATTTCAGTCAGCATTTCTCATTGCATTTTTTGCTTTATTGAGAGTAAGTGAGCTAGTGGCATTGGAAAGAAATCATGTTCAAATGTTGGAGGATGAGTTTATAGTTTTTGTGGGTTGCTCAAAAACAGATCAATTTGGTAACGGTTCATCCATTAGAATACCCAAAACACCAGATTCTTTTTTGATGTTTCAAATTTTTCAAAAATTTCAAAGTCATAGGCAATGCATTCAAGCAACACATCTATTTGCCCACTGCAATACTAAACCATTGACTCAATATCAATTTTCATCCATGCTGTATAAATCCTTAAAATTCCTAGAGGTACCTACAAATTCATTCAAGTCGCACTCATTTAGGATTGGAGGTGCAACTTACCTGTACTTAAAAGGGGTTTCTGAAATACAAATCAAGCACATGGGTAGATGGAGTTCCTCGGCTTTCAAATCCTACATAAGACCATGTTAATAGTATTTTTAGTTTTATGCTGTTAAATCATACATAAATTTCAGATTCAGTTTGGATCATTGGCTCATCTATTATTCATTGGGCACAGAAATATGCAGAGACCACAAATCAGTTAAACCTTGGATTAAACCACTTTACCATTAATTGGAATGGTAGAAGGGGAATGGTGTGGGAGTACTTGTATACAACTGTGTCAAGTATGTTAATAGCTAATAAACAACCAACTATTTTGATAATTCACTGCGGTGGTAATAATATTGGGGACCCTCAAAATACCCTAAAAGGTATTCAAAAATTCATGAAACTAACTTTATCTCAAATAGCAGACCTCTTGCCAAACACTCTCATTGTATGGTCACATATATTACCTAGAAGTAATTGGAGGCAGTCTTTATCAACCATTGAAGGTGAAAACTCTAGGCGTAGAATAAATAGTGCCATTGCAACATTTGTTTTGAAAAAGCTTAATGGTGCATCTATCAAATATCCAGATATCCAGATAACTCAAAAGAGATTATTTAGATTAGATGGTGTGCATTTGTCAGATCTGGGTAACAATATATACATAAACTCCCTGAAAAATGCTATTGTGCAGTTTGTGACATCTTCCTCTCGCACCTATCCTTAAAATATACTAGCTGATATATCTCTGGCAAGTCATGGTCCGTTTACTTATCTATCCTATTATATATCATATACATATATCTGAATCTAGAATGTCCAAGTATAGACATTCTTATGTATCATATCTACAGTTGTCATTGTTGTCAAAATTGCCGCCTGGTATTGGCGGATGGTTCACGTGACAGTGTCCGTGATCCATTTGGCATAATTTTGATTAGAATACTGTCTCCGTGGGGCACTGTTTTTTCCAGGCTCCTCGGGTCAAGAGAGTATTTCTAATATTGTATATTACATATATATATTTGATATATGCTGCCATATTGTTTGAACGGCGCATGTCGAGTTCAATGTACATGTATGAAATCTATCTGATGTACATGTACTATATATCTGACTGATATCTATCTGATATTCATGTACTTATCTAATTTTTGCACATTTGATTAAACGGCCATGACAACTACGCCAAACAAACAAAAGTCTATTTAGTTTTGTATATACATCAGGGTAAATATTTGAATCATAATTGTCTGTTGTTTTGATATTGGTATTAGCTAGAAACATGAAAAGCATATTTATTTGGGCAAAGGTCATGAAATAATTAGGTTTATCAAATATGGATAAACCCTGTTATTTCATGCAGTTAAGCATATTTTTGGGGCAAGAACTATAACTCTAGTAATGTTAATTCAAGGGCAATAACTCTACACTTCCTGGTCTTGGAGCGTGCGCGTTAAGCTCTTCCTTTTATATTCAACTGTTCCCTGAGTCGGTCACAAAAAATCCCCTCCCACCCAAACCCATTATTTAGAATTAGGTTGCATGGTTATAATTTATTATAAATTTCCATTTAAACTACTTGTGAATAGTTGCATAGGTATTGTTTTTTGTACAATTATAAATTGTGAATAGCTTTTTCGGGTTGAGTTTTCTTTTGCAGCGTCATGGCCATGAAGAATAGAAGAAAGATGTGCTGGAAAGTGAATATGGACAAAGAATGGTTTTGCAGGTCATCTGTATTCAAGGACTCAGCAACAAAGTGCATAATTTTGATTAGAATACTGTCTCCGTGGGGCACTGTTTTTTCCAGGCTCCTCGGGTCAAGAGAGTATTTCTAATATTGTATATTACATATATATATTTGATATATGCTGCCATATTGTTTGAACGGCGCATGTCGAGTTCAATGTACATGTATGAAATCTATCTGATGTACATGTACTATATATCTGACTGATATCTATCTGATATTCATGTACTTATCTAATTTTTGCACATTTGATTAAACGGCCATGACAACTACGCCAAACAAACAAAAGTCTATTTAGTTTTGTATATACATCAGGGTAAATATTTGAATCATAATTGTCTGTTGTTTTGATATTGGTATTAGCTAGAAACATGAAAAGCATATTTATTTGGGCAAAGGTCATGAAATAACTAGGTTTCATATCCTTATCTATGATTATACATTTATGTTGACACTTTACCTGTGTGGTGATGAGCTACAACGTATGGACAGTCTTCCTCAGGGTAGAGTCTAGCCCCACCACGGTCCTCCTTAACTATCATTATAAATTTATGTTGATACTTTACCTCCTTGGTGAATTTGGTGATAAGCCACACCATAAGGGACTGTCTTCCCCAGGGTAGAGTCTATCCCCACCGTCCTTAACTATCATTACACAATAATGTTGATACTTTACTTACTTGGTGATATGACACACCATAAGGGATGGTCTTCCCCAGGGTAGAGTCTAGCCCCATCGGGGTCCTCATAACTATCATTACACATTTCATATGTTAAAACTTTACCTGCATGGTGATATGCCACACCATAAGGGACAGTCTTCCCCAGGGTAGAGTCTAGCCCCACCGGGGTCCTCCTTAACTGCTCCACCACTTCTTGGAGGGGGGCCCGGCTCAGTGGTAAACAAGGAGAAGGTGGATTCCCTCCAGAACCTTTGTAACAAGAATGAATAAAATGTACCATTTATATTGTTATTTTGTCAGTCCGGACCTTTGGATCCAGAGAAAGAGGTCTGCTGTCTTGTTATTCTGTCCATTCTGTAATTCTGTCCATAACCCCGATTCCTCTTTCAGTATATCATAAAAAAATGCATATTTCAAGCATTAAGCTATTTTGCAGCGTAAAATTATACAACACTGGAAGCTATTTTTAAGCTATTATAAAAAAATGCATATTTCAAGCATTAAGCTATTTTGCAGCCTAAAATTATACAACACTGGAATACTTCTGGTGCCTTCCCATATGTTGTACTAGTAAAATCATTTATTTCGTATTTATAACCAAGTTTTATAAGTTAACCAACTCCATGTTTTTTTTCAAAAAGAAAAGAAAAATTAACACTATGTTGCATACTTGTCTTAATACTTTCACTATAAAAATTGAACAAGAAAACATTGACAGCCCCTATATATAAAATGGAGGCAGAGACTACTGCTACCTTGATTGGCCTGCATATCAACAGCCGCTTTCTTCAGGATCCCATAAAACTCCCTGGCAATGGTCTCCGCCAATTTCTCGCACCAGTTCTTGGTCGGACAAAAAATGAGGACCGAGTGACCATCCCTGAGGGTCTCTAAACAGAGGGGTACCACATGGTCCGTATCCCCCTTGAAGGTCACACTAAGGTCAACCTCGCGAATCTTCTGGAGGCGAGAATCAAAGATGTCTGTCCCGAGCTTGACACACTCAGTGAGGGGGACGGGCCGGTAGTCCGTGCGGTAGAGGGTGGCATCTAGCCAGCGGGCCAAAAGGTCAAGGTTAGGTAAGGTGGCACTCATCCCTACGATCTGAATCCCCTCTGTTGAACTGGAGGAAACGTGGAAATGTAAGCACAGATGAATGTAATAAACAATACATGTATTTGTCTGGGAACTTGATACGTTTATAACAATGTATAAGCACACATTTACATGTATGTAATTGATGGATAATGATTTGTCTATAAATTAAAGCAATGATGGATACAATGATTAATATTGTTATAAAATTGTAAATAAATCAAAAATAAAATGTTCGGCTCATGCATTTCTATTTTTGGCTGGTTTTGTTTTTGGAACTTTATTCCTGATAAAACCAAAAGGGTATTAAAAGTTTACAAGCCCTGCATTCATTTCCAAAAAAACTCTAATAAATTTGATCAACTATAAAAAGGATTTTTTCCTGCTTCACAGAGATTACTTGATAAGCTTCCAGAGAGTATTTTATTCACCGATAAACATTGAAATAGACTACCTTGACTCCATGTTTTGAGGGTCTGGTTTTTTCATCCTCTGACTGAGGAACCTGATTTTGGTCAGCATTAGTTCCAGCAGGTACCCCCTGTGCTGGTCCCCGACCAAGTGAAGCTCATCTATCACCACAATACCTGCAGAAATAGCAACAACATTATAATCTGACAGTTTCTTGAAACTTATCCACTACAATAGCAGCAGATTTACATGTAGCATCATCGACATTATAATCCAACAGTTCTTTTAACTAATTCACTACAACACTATCTGCAGGTAAAAAACATGAGCAATATAATCCCAATGCTCTACTTTATCAAAATTAAAATTTCAAAATTACACAGATTGATATAATTAAAAAAAACACTAAAAAAGGGCTGCACCTAGCTGATCTAGCCTGTTCTCCTCCATGAGTCGGTTGATCAGTCCATTTCCTTTCTCGATGGTACAGACTGCCACATCCACCTGACTGAGTCCTCCGGGCGGGGAGTAGCTACCCATAAACCCACTCACGGACACGCCCACTTCCTGGTAAAGTTGCTACAAGCAAAATCTATACAGGTAGGATTGTACTTGTTTCTGCAATACTGAGTACACATTTAGAAGATGGAATGAAATGTGAAAGTATGGACTTAATTTTAGTCAGTATTTAATCATAATGTAAATTCAATGGGTCTAATTGACAAACAATTATTGTTATTTACATACTTTTTATATAACCCTACCATAATGAATTCATGGTTTTATGTGTTGTACTATTTTACTATACAAGTACCTGAATTTAATCCTAACCCAACAAGATGATGTAGTAAAAATTTTGGATTCTCTAACTAATTGGTCAAATTGAATTATAATGAAACAAATTATCAACGTGATGTAAATCACAAATCAGTGTACATGTAAAATCTAAATGTAATAATTGGAGACCCTACAGACTCTAACAGTACAATTTTGATTCAAAATAAGATAGAAGAAGAAATTTAGAAATCAGAATTACCTATGGCTACTTTGTACCTGACATTTACCTGTAAGTAAAACATCTTCTCTCTGGCCACCGACACAAAGGGCAGGATAATGATGGCTTTCTTCTTGGTCTCTAGAACTCTTTTCAACACCAGGAGTTCAGCCACCATGGTTTTACCAGCGCTGGTCGGGGCTGAGTACACCAAGTTCCCTCCATCTGTGTAAATAAGAATCTTCAGGCTATGTACAGTGTAACTGTGATAGAGAAGAGCATTCTATTGTCTAATTATATCAGTCTTGATGAACTGAACTGAACTTTATTTATTTTACGATTGATAAACAAGTTCTACAACTTGAATATCTCTCGTTGGCTCGGACGTTAGCGCAAGTGGTCATTGATGTGGGAAGAAGCCGAAATACCCGGAGAGAACCCACGTGTCCAAGCGGTCGACCGACATACCCTATCACATACAACCACTGTCAATCACGGGGATCAAACTCAGGTCGCAGCCGTGAAAAGAAAGTGCATTGTCCACTACGCTACTTGGACAATCTTGATATGGTTCCATCTATCATTATCAACACTTGAGTCCTTAAACTTCATCTATGAGGATGATAATTTAGATAAGGAAAGTTGCTGATAGTGGGACCAGATTGAAAACATGCGGAGTGAAAGCGGAAATGCAAAGATAAGATACATGTATTACCTCTCTTTTTGTTCTGTGAACCTAAACTGCATTTTTAAAAAATGACTTAAGACTATATCAATGCTTATTATATGTATTCATCACAAACTAATCAATGTTTCAATTTAATGACTGGGTTTTTTTTTGTTTTTTTTTAATAAATTTCATTTATGTAAAAGAGCATTTCATGAGACCTTTTTGTTAGTTTTTTTGTAAAACGAAGCTCAGTATATCATCATTATGATACAAATATACCAATTTCCACAAGACGTATTTTCCATTAAAAAAAATTCCGAATTCTCTTCATAAAACATTCCAAATCTGACACTTACCCAGAACCCCTGGCAGACACAAACACTCCGCTTGCCATTCAAACATGGACGTGATCCCCTTGTCTGAATACTGCTTCATCACTGGCTCAGGTAGACCCCAGTTCTTCAGCAATAACTTGTCTCCATCTGTATTCATAAACATTTTTCTCTGCATGAACATCAAACAGTCGTCGTAGCCTTACTTAATGTCGTGATCTGTTTACATATCATTACTTGACAATGCAATACATAAACCAATCACTCACTACTTCTACAACATGTACAATAACTATGAAGCTAGTACATTACAATATGTGATGTCTATTTCATTACAGCAATATTGATATGTGTTGTCTACCTAATTCTGTTTAATAGTTAGAGGTACAAACATAATTGTTTACTTTTCTATTGTAGATCTTATTCCCTCACATATCTTACAATCTCACCAATCTTACAATCTCACCAATTATTCCATTTTCCGTTAGGCCCTTGGCTTCACTGAGCATTTTCTGCTCTGCATCATCAGTCCCATCTATCCTGTTTGCTGCCCCTGACCTCTGACCCTCAACATCAGATCCAATCATATTCTGTTTCTCAGCTTCTGACCTCTGACCCTCCATATCAGATTCAATCACATTTTGTTTCTCAATTCCTGACCTCTGACCTTCTGTAGAGCAGCCACTCAAAAGCTTCTTCTTGGTACACTCACTGTCTTTGTCTATTCTCTCCTTCTCATTGATAATTTCATTCAGAACTTTCCTTGTACGTTTTCTGCAAGGTTTTCCATTCATGGCACTTGAGGGGGTCAACTGTTCCCCATCTTTAACATTATCTGTTGTTTGTGAAGAAAATGGAGAAAACAAACTGTCATTTAATGGACTCTGTAGTGTGAACAGTGACTTCATCAGCTGAGCCTGTCGCCTTGGTAACGGGGTCACACACTGCGGGGTAGAGGTCAGTACAGGTGACTTTTTCTTGGTTCCTACAATACATGTATCATTACAACTCACTGTGGAGTGGTTTGGTTTACCGGGTAATAGGGCCTGAATAGTTATACAGTAAAACTCGTTTAGTACGAACACGGATATTGCGAATTTACGGATATAGCGAAGTCATCTTGGATCCCCAGCTATGTAAATTTAATGAATTTCTTATACGGTTATATCGAATTACGGATATAACGAAGTAATGTCTTAGGTCCCAGTGACTTCGTTATAACCGAGTTTTGCTGTATCATGTACAGTTAAAACTTTCACATCTTTATCATAAAGGTGTTTCTGAATCAATGTAAGAAAGAAGTTCCAAAGTGAAACAATGTTTCTTCTACCAGATATCTTTTATGTTTAAACTTGGTGCTATAACGTTTGATATGACATAATTTAACTTTAACATGTTTGCTACTGTGTAATATCTTTCTCATGTGTTTCTTTTTTCTACCTGTTTACTTTGAATCTATTACCAGTGTATATTTTTTTTTCCTATTATGATTAAGCTTATTAATGTGCAATTTAAATCAATTATTCTCGCTCTATTTCATTTCCTTACTTGAAGCAGAAAAAAAAATATGCTTAGCCTAGAAAGACAGTTGATTGAGTTAAATGTTCTACTCGTTATGTTGATCAGTTTGTGTTGTGGATCTGTAAATATTTACATTTTCCGGTGCCTTTGTCTGTGATAACACTACCAATCAATTTTGTAATGTACAATACATTTCATCAAATGACTATTATATTATTAAATCATACATACATGTACAAATGCTGAAAATTTCATAGATATAAGTAATAAGGAATCATTATTTGAATATTATGAGGTGATCAAATGCAGTCAGGGGTTATCAAATCTATCATAAAGCCCAAAGGGCTTTTTTTGGATTTGATCACCCCCAACCATATTTGATCATCCCATAATACTCAAAGAATGAATCCTTATTCCTGACGTAAATACATAGATTTGTGTCATACTGATCAACAATTCCATTAAGCTGTTTTTTTGTCACAAGTGGCATGTAGAAAAATGTTAGAAATCAGCTATGTTCACAATACATGTAATAATTTTGAAAGTGACATAATTCTTACCCCAGCGGTGTCAAATATCAAAACTCAATCGAGATTAAAATACACATCCATACCTTTAGGTAGACTTTTTTGTGACCTTGGTTGTTTCTCCATTGTTTCCATAGCAACAAGCATCTGGGCATCCAACTCAGTACAAAATGAAGAGGAGAAGGAGGCATCCAATTCCATACCTCCATTCTGAAACTATAGTAAATTTGGCTTGCAACTGTATGACAAGTATTTATGTTGGGGGGAAAAAAATTTTTCCATCTCATCATACAAATCTTTAAAAGAATGTAGAATAGACATACAATGAACTAATATTAAAAAAATAAAAGTTTCAGTTGTATCTTCAAGTTAAGGGATTTGTACATGAAAATGTAACTTAATAAATATAGGATCTCTTGTGATTTAATTGTGATGGTATGATTTTGATCTCCAGCCAAGAGGATAGAAAAAAACACACAATGATGCCAAAATAAAAAATTTATTTGGACAAGAGACTTTATATCTTCAATATCTCCGATCCATCCAACTTATAATTGGCACTTGCCTGAGATGGACAAACTAGACCTCATCCAATATCTGACATGGGGGCCCATTCGATCATTTACGGCGGTCAGTCATTTTTAGAGAGGTTAAGATAAAACATTTCTCATGTTATGCATATTTGATTAAGTTTATTAAATACATGTAGGTTAATACATTTTTTCAGTCCGCAATATCGTTTATGCGCTACATTTGTTGAAAACGTCAAATCGCTCGTGCCATAATTTTGGCCTTATACTGTGTATAGATATATACAATATGTCACTATTTAGAATATGCTATAAAATATTTATAGAAAAATGTGATAAAAAAAATAATATACATGTAACCATTAATATATTCATTAATGATATGAAATATTTGAAATATGCAAGGGCAGTAATCAAACGGCATCCATGCATTCTGAAAAGGTCATTGTGATTGTTGAACTTTACGAGGACCCACTTTTTATTCTGGCGATCATTTCATTTCGATGAAATTAGATAGCATTTAAATTGTTTGCACTATTTTTACTTATTATAATTTGGCCTAGACACAAATTGAAGGTAAACTAAATTGTTAATGTGTCTTCATTCCCTGGCATATCATAGAGCATGTGGGTGACGGAGTTAGTTTCATTAATAGATATGATTTGCCCGCATGTGTGATAAACGTTGTATTTAGTGGGCTCAATTTTTGAATAATTATGATAAAAATATTTTGTTAAGAATTTTATAAAGTATAATGTTTCAGGTTATCTTTAGTGATTGCAAATGATAAAAACCACAAAAAATAATTTACAGAGAAACGTGGGGTGTTATCTGCTTACGGTGATGGAGTTTGGGTATTATGTTTCCTATCATATCGCGGGTTCTATGGTATCGCAGAATTTCTGTTTACATATCGTAGCACGTGCTGATATTGACATTTGACGGGATATTTTTAGACATAGTAAACAGAGACACGCTGAACCTCACAGAGGTATATAATAGAGAAAACTCACAATAACATTAGTTTCTGGAAATTTCGCATTGATATATATTTTGACAAAATGATTTAACTACCGCGATATCATAGGACTGGCTCATACTTGGGGATATGTTAATTAGGACAAAGTACACTGTATTTAAAGCAATTGAAATACTAAGTCCAAAATTTAAGACAACAACATTGGACAACTGCATGGTCCTTAGTTGGTAACTTGTCAACACGTACCTTACTTTTACTAGTCATGTCTACCAGACAAGATGTTTCATCCTATGTAATTCAATGAGTTGTCTTAGTTTTATTATGCCACATGGTCATGCTTCATTTTCAAAACTCTCGAAACCCACCTAAAAAAAAAAGTCATCCACACAAACAGAAATGAATTCTTTGTCTAGATATCACTATTGGCAGCAATATTTTGAATATAGACCTCATCTGCAACTTACGTGTCATTGGAAAGTCTCCGATTCTGAGGTGTGCATCTTCCGATCGCAGATTTTGTGAAATTTGTCTCAGAAGCTATCCTACACGACCCTGTCAAACGATTGCATGATTTCTTTGTTCACTAAAATCGTCCAGTATTATTCGTGTTAACCGAAGGTAATTATTTTAACAGCCATTCTGTTATCATAATTATTCCATAATTCATGATACTGTGATTTGTATATTCCGCTTCCGAATGAAATCTACGTCAATTTTGCGCTTAACGGTGTTCGGTCATTTCGCTACCTTCTATGTTCGCTCCGATGGTAGAATGGTGAATGGTGTCCGATAGTATTTTCTATTTGATAAAAAATAATATTACAACTTTTTTTATATTTCAAATATATATACTTTTTATTATAATATCTTAATATACGCGAAGAGATAAACGATCTTAGTTCTGCCATTAAATGAATACATGTACGCAGTTTTCGATGATAAGGACAGCCGCGTGTAGACAGCTGATATTATAGGAAGAATCATGAGCCAGGTAATACCATTATAAACAGGATTTAAATATGCAAACGAGCCGGTCACAAAACTAAATTATGGTATATCTTTTTTCTTTATTAATTAATAAATAGTGATTATAGAGATGGATGCGAATGATTTATGTAATAAATATTTGAAGAATAGATTAATCACAAACAAGAGGCCCACGGGCTACATCGCTCACCCGAGCAAAAAAAATTCCATACACTCTTATAAAAGCAACTCTCTGAAGTCTTATACAAAAATATTTGGAAAATTTAGTAAATGGTCAAATCACTCACCCGAGCAGAAAATTTCATATAACTATAATAAAAGCAACTTTCTGAAGTCTTATACACAAATATTTGGATAATTTAGTAAATGTTCAATCAGATTATCATTTTCGCGTATACTCTTATTATGTTAAACATTGAGCTCATTTTGGACCAAGGTGGTTTTTCTATGATCGTAGTTTAAACAATACATAGATCAGAATGTTTTGATACAATATTTTATTTTACAATATAATGCTGAGTGGGGTTGAGGGTAACATTGATAATGTCAGCCCTTTTTTTCGCCCAAATGTTATTTTGCAATCATTGCTTAAACAAGGTACAATCCCAACTATATCAAGATGCTTTGAAATAAAATCATATCACAGATTATAGCATTGCAGTTCTTGAAGAGAATATTTTCAGAGATCCCACTATTGGTTTTGGGCCATGGTTTGGCAAATTTGAAATCTAAACTTTTAATTTAAGTATACTCCTTTAAATTAAATTAAATTAAACTTTAACCCCATTATTGGGACTCAAGTTTTAGCCCAAAGGTCACGGTACTAGCAATGTATCGGGATATTTGCATAGTTACTAAGTATACCACATATTGTAGCAACGCAGGTCTTAAGAAGATTTAAAAAACTTTCAACATGTATTTTTATATCAAACCTTCAACCCCTTCTTGGGCACAAACATCGCCTTGAAGTCAGATTTTGAACAAATAATTGAGAATCAATATTTAATCAGTATGCTTGCATAGTTATACCATAGATCAAAGCACTGTAATTCTTGCGAAGCAGAATTTTAAAGACCCCTCCCCCATATATTCTTATGTTTAATATGTTTAATATAAATTTGATCCCTAATTGTTCCCCAAATCTCACCGTCGGAATAAACTTGAAATCTTGAACCTACACTTCCTGAGATTGCTTCCATACTACTTTTAATTTTTCTTGCCAAATGAATTTTAAGAAGATATTGTTTTAACCAACACACACATTTTCAATCATTCTAAATTAAATCCCATAGGAAAAGAGCATGTCTCTCTATATGAACAAACTCTACAAATTTTTTTTATGTGCAATGTTTAATGGCACAGTGGTTTAAAACATAAAATGAATACAAACAGACAGACGAACACCGGACAAAATGTGATTCGAAAAACTCAATATATGTTTCAGCTCAGGTGAGCTAAAATGTAAGGTGCCAACTCTGAAACGTGCCAATATAAAAGCTGAACGGTGCGTTCAGATATGGTTATAGAAAGGTAAGGTGCCAGATATAAACAGATGCACTCTTTGCATGTTAACGATTACAAATAACATGCTGTATAGAGACATCATGATGTAATTTAAAAAAGAAAATCAACCCCCCAAAAAATTAGAGAGAGAGTGTAATAGCACCTTAATGGTAATCTATGAAATAAATACCGGTATGCAGAATTTTAAGACATTTCTTATTTCAACTTTAGAAATCTTACAACCAGTTTTGGCTGGAAGGTCTGGTACCAGCAGTGTTCACACCATTTCACGAAGATGGGTAAATGATCCCAAATCACAACATTGTAAATTACACGTAAAGAATACACGTTTTCGACGTGCAGTTTGTTTATACGTATATATTATTTGTTGATAAAGTGATAATGTAAGTGATGCAAAGAAAATGTTGATCAAAGAATGTTTGACTACCTGTGTTTTCTGCCAGGGAACTGAATTTGTCAAAAATCGACGAATACTGCGAATTTCTACTGAAAAACAACATCAAAGCTGTGTTTGGTAAGGTGATACAATATCAGATGTCTCATTGCAATAAGACTTTTAACACTACATGTGCTCTGCTTGTAATATACCAGCATGCATGAGTTATATATTTTTCATTCCAATCATCTGAAAATGGTTATGACTTAAAGGCAATCACGGTAATTACACAAAAATGTCCAAACAAACAACAAACGAGAAACGAAAAAACAAACAAAACAAACAAAAGAAAAATCTGCTCGGCGATATTTTGGATAGGAATGAAGTGCTTAATTGATAAACTATTCATAATTATAGTGTGTCTGATGTAAAGTTCAAAATAAGAAACTTTTTATACTTTGTACCCAGTGAATGGGACGACGGGCGAGGGTAAATCAATGACGAAGGAAGAGAGGAAGATCGTGGCAGAGAAATGGATCTTCACAGCATCGGGCAGGTGTGACGAATAAAAATAGTAACAATGTCAGAAACTTAGAGGAAAACCAACCAAACATTGTTGAAAGTTTTTAAAAAGCAAAATAATGAAATATCGAAAAAGCTTTTCAAAGAAATCATTTCTTATCAAAGATTGTATCTTAATGGTCTCTGTATTTCGATGTTGAATACCGTATATAGTGTTTTTGGATCACTATTAATATGTTGTAGTGAAAAGGTTAAATCGATTATTACAGATTAAAGGTCGTGGTGAATGTTAGTGGGTTGAATGTACGGGAGAGCATAGAGTTGGTAAGAAATCTTTTAATCTACCTATATTATTATTATTAATATTATTATACATAATACATTATATATATATATATATATATATATATATATATATATATATATATATATATATATATATATATATATATATATATATAAACCTAATAAATTCTTAATTAGTGTACGGTGTGTACTAAAATTGTTCAGATTTTCAAAAATAAAATTAAAACATCTTGGAGTAAATAAAAGAATAACGAGAAATGTGTCGTAAGTCTGTTTGCTCTGTTAATTGAAGGCGAAACACGCTGTCCACATCCGGGCCGACGCTATTGCCTGCCTCCCGCCTTTATTTTTCAAACCAAACAGTATAGGTGAGTTTCAACGTTCCCTTTTCCGCGGAATGCAAAATTAAATGTTTAAATAAATACATAAGACAACATCAACGATTTTTGCGATAAATTGATTTACTTTTTTAAATTGTCAAACAGAGAGCCTGGTGGATCACTGTAAGATGGTCGCTGATGCGGCTCCCAGCTTACCTTTCTACTACTATCATCTTCCGGCTATGACGGGAGTCGAGCGTAAGTGCCAGGGCTGCGTTCAAGATCGTAGCTGTTACGTAGTTGAACGGTATGCTAGCCTAGCCGCTACGTAGATGTTCGTAGCTTGAATATTTTACGCTAAGCATTAAATTCAAGATGGCCACCTTAGTTATCATTTTTTAACAAACATGAAATCTATTTACTTCGTGTTAATTTGATCATTGTTCAAGTTAAATTGAATATCAACATGTATATTTCCGCTTGAAATTAACAAATTATGTCGATATAATTAGTCTTTAGTTGAATATTTACGACTTAAAATCTGAGACTTAGCGGCTAACCTAGCGGTCCATTCAATAAACCTAGATATCTACGACCTAGCAGCTAGGCTAGCTGCTACGATCTTGAACGCAGTCCAGTTCACACATTTATTTAGCCAAAATGGTTTCTTAAGATTACACAAATACATTTGTTCTATGATTATATTATTCAGAATTTAAAATATACACTATAAAGTAACGTATTTTACAATAGCATTATGATAAGATAGTACTCGTATTAATTATTTCAATAATATGTAATTCAGTTCATGGCTATCAATTGGCACTTAAAAATTTGTTAAACAAAATTTTACTATGAAAAACATAAAATAAAAGTCTTGTCCACAAATAGAAATTCAGTGACATATGTACAAACTGTTTAGCTATTACAATATAACATTGTGATTTTATTATGTACATATAACTGAGAATTTGCAAACATATATAAGTACAGAACTAGATATAACAATACAGGTAACGCGGTTCCGTTTTCACCCCCCCCCCCTCCCGGTTTGTTTGTATCCCACGTACACTGTACTGGTAGTGTTTGTATACGACTGATAAAACATAGTAGCAATATAACGGAATAAAGATATTAAAGATAATATTGAGAACAGATAAGTAGGTGTAGACAATTGACACTTGACTCTATACTAATGCCTGCTGAACAATTGAGATTAATTAAAAGAATAACAATTTCCGTTTTTGCTTATACGTACGGACGTTGTTATTGCGGCTGACCATTGGAAATACATTTAGTTAGTTAAGTATTCCACATATCAGAAATAGAAAGGTAAAATTAAAAAAAAACCCGTGACCATGCGCATTTACGCAAGCTACATGTAGCTACCTTCTTTACTTTCCGACTATACACTGCTTGATTGCATACTTTTGGTTAAACATTATTTATTTGTACTTGTACACATATTGTAGATTTTCAGAATCTGTGAATATAGCCTTTCCCCCCAAAGTTTTCACCTGAAACACACAATATCAAAATGTTTGGTTTTTTGTTCTAAACGGTCACAAGATCTGATTATAAGTACCCGGTATATCGTTGATGGTAGTTCGTTCATAATAATTAAAGAATAACTTTATTATTGTTTGAATATTTAAAAAAACTGTATGATATTTTTATGTTTTTATATATCAAGTGAAGATGGAGGATTTCCTGATCACGGCCAAGAAAAAAATTCCGAATTTGATTGGCTTAAAGTTTGCTTCAAAAGATCTAGGGGATTTGATTGGCTGTTTGTTCGCGGGAAAATTCAACATTCTGTGTGGTTGCGATGAGGTAAATATATATGTTAAAGAAACAAGGAGAACACGGCGGGTGTGACCGGTCAGCAGAGGATGCTCACTCCTCATTGGCACCTGATCCTACCTCTATCTATTTGGGATCCATGTTGCTATGCTTTGAATTTGTACTTCGTTTTATGGATTTTTGAGATGGTTGACGGTTTGTTTTTGTCATTTTTTCATCTAATGTCAAAGACTATTTTTGAATTCTTTCTTTAAAATATAAAGGGTGCTTAGGCATTTATCATCAATCTAGATGTTTGTTCAAATACACGGCCATTCAAAATTATTCTTAAATAATTAATATACTATTTAACCAAGTATATATTTAAATACACTGCGGTCAAAACGTGATACAAATCAAATTCAAAATCATTAATCGCAATTAGAAAACTAATGCATGGTAGGACAGCTCATAAAAGTAAATGCTGTTCCAAACTTAATAAAAAGCAATTCCGACATTAACGATTTAGTTATTAAAATCAAAATCACTTTTAATTATACAGTTAATTCACACTGCATCAGAAGGGAATAAAGCCAATTTTATTTTGAACAAAAACTTCTTTCCCCAGCAACTGATGGGTAACTTGGTGATGGGGGCACATGGCGCTGTAGGAACCCTGTACAACTTCATGCCACAGGTCTTCCATAGACTGCTGCAACATCTGAGTGATGGAGAGATGGAAAAGGCAAGGGAAGAACAAATTCGAGCGCAGAAAGTCCTGAGATTAATGGTTAAGCATGGTGAGAAATACTTAATCTTCAAAATATATTTTGATGAAAACAGATTTTAATAACAATTTACGTTAAATCAGTTGCATGATGAAAAATAGTTTGTATATGTTATAACACTAATTTGCAAATTGTTCATGCAAGTAGTGGGACTATTATGATTTTGACACACCCCAGCTAAACATATTGTTTTATATATTGTTGTCGCCAAAAGTCATTAGCGTAAAAGTATCCAGATTGAAGTAATCGGCACGTGGTGAAATAGGATGGTTTTTGTCTTTATTAATTGACGTATCTTGTTTTTTGCTGTCTTTACCTAATTTTACCAAACTTCTAATGACAAGTCGTCATCAGGTGAATTGAATTGAACACATTTTATTGAATAAATCAAAAGGATAAGACACAAGTTCTAAAACTTAGATAGTCTTCTCCTAGTAATGAAATTTTATAAATATTGCCAGTAATAACGTTAGAGATGAATGCACATAAATATACATGAATAAACAATCTACTGCATATATAATATCACCTTATAAATTCAGACATTTTTTAAAAAACGACCACATTCACTCAAAACAATTTGTACCGTCTTGAAAATTTCAGTGTTTTGTATATATGTCAACGAATCACCCCCCCATAACAATAAATGTGCATCTATAATGTGTACATAACGTAATGTCAATAGCTTATTTATTAGAGAATTCCGAGCTCTTGTATACTTTTTACAGACAAAAAGCAAATGGTATGCATCTTCCGATAAGCCACACGAACAGTTTGGACTGGCTATTAAGTTACAGCGGAATAAGTCAGAATTTAAAATACAGTTGTGTCTCAAACGTGTATGTGTTATGTTTAAAAATCCTTTTCCAAATGAAAGATGTTTCTGAGGCTTTACCGTATCATTGTATAAACATTTTTTAAATATTTTAATAGAGGTTGCCTCCCTTGTATTAAGACTTAGGGCATTCCATCTTCTGACAGTATCAGGAATAAATGATTTATTAAATAGTTCTAATCTAAATTTTGGAACAGAATAATCAAAAAAGTTTCTAGTTGTGTACCTTGAAACACTGCCTCTTGTATATGGTACAATGTTTTGTATGTAAGTAGGTACTAAGTTATTGTGCATTTTGTACATAGTTATTAATTTAGCTCTATTTCTTCTGTGTTCCAAAGGTTCCCAACCTGTTTCAAAATAAATTGAGTTTCTTGAAGCAAAATTTGTGAGCCCAGTTACTATTCTTGCGGCATTTAATTAAACCTTTTCCAATTTTTCTATGTCCATCTGTGTGCAACCAGCCCATACTTCGGCAGCAGGTGTTCTTATATGGATAACACAATCTTGCGTATTCCTTTGAATATTGAAATGAACTGAAGCTTGAGGAAGCTGGATGGATCAGAAAGTCGTGGCCATACTTGTTTTTATTGACCTCCTTTGGAAGTATACTATGTTCTATACAATGCTATATAGATATTGGAAAATGTTCTATTTCAAAAAGTAGATAAAAATATATGGATTTTTAATGAATAAAAATTAATTTATAGCTAAACAAATGGTATTGCAAGATTTAATTTAGATCTGATTGATAATTTGTGAATTACCAAACTTCCTCAAACTTGTTTATTACGTTATTAATCAGGTTATGGCACGGTAAAACATCGCTTCCACGTATTCCTTGATTGAATCCTTCCACATTCGAGGTAGTTAAATCATCAGCATCTTTGTTTGTTGTTAAAAAAGGCCCACTAATGGCAGCGATTCCCTAGTTTGTTTTAAAGTACTAGTAATTATAGCCATACTGGCAGGAACTACTGGAAATTGTTTGAAATGTTTGACAGTTTAACAAAGTACACGATGTTCCATCTTCACAACGTCAATGCTTTGTGATTACGGAATTCCAAACACAGGAGTTATGTGTGGAGTTCCATAATCACAAAGCCTTGACGTTGTAAAGATGACGATGTTCAATCTCTGGATAGTAATGTGGTGGCCATTTGATAACTAACAAGCTTATTAAAAGGTGTTCTGTTTGTACATTAATGACTTAGAAAACTTTCTTTTGGAAAAAAATATTGTTGGTTTACAAAGCATTAGTAATGAAATCGAAAACGAGTTATTTTTACATTTGAAACTACTTATTTTATTTTACGCTGACGATACCGTCATAATGGCGGAATCGACAGAAGACCTCCAAAACGCCCTCAACGAATTTTATAGTTATTGTACTCAATGGAAACTTAATGTCAATGTTAATAAAACAAAAATAATGGTTTTCTCCAAAGGTCCAACGTCGAAAAAGCTTTTTTATTATAAAGGAGAAGTTATTGAAAATGTTAAAGAATTCAAATACCTGGGTATCGTTCTGTCAAGAACTGGTTCATTTATTAAAGCAAAAAAGCATTTGTGTGAACAGGCTCAAAAGGCTATGTATGGTGTTATAAGAAAAATTAGAAATTTTAATTTACCAGTAAATTGTCAATTTGATTTGTTTGATAAGGTTGTTTTACCAGTTTTATTGTACGGCTGCGAAATTTGGGGCTTTGAAAATCTAGATATTATTGAACGTGTACATCTGAAATTTTTAAAAACAGTACTTAATTTAAGAAGCACAACACCGAATTTTATGATATATGGAGAAACAGGGCGCTACCCGCTGTATATTAATGTTTATACAAGAATAATTACATATTGGGGGAAAATGCTAATAAGCCCTGAGAACAAAATTGTATATACAGGGTACAGATATTTATTTTCACAACATTTTAATAGCGATTGTAAAAGCCCATGGATTGATTGTATTCAAAGAATTTTGAACATGTGCAGGCTACAATATGTCTGGCAGAACCATAATTTTGTCAATATAGAATGGTTATCTGCTACTGTAAACCAAAGATTAAAAGACCAATTTATGCAAATATGGTCAAATGATATAAATTGTTCTTCCAGAGGTCAAGTGTATAAAATTTTAAAACCATACTTTGGCTTTGAGAAGTATCTTGATATTTTACCTGTAAAACTAAGAAAAAAATTCATTAAATTTCGTACATCAAACCATCGTTTTCCTGTAGAGACAGGCAGATGGTATAACATTCCTTTGAATGAGAGGTTATGTCTTTTGTGTAATAAAGGTCTCATTGGTGATGAATTTCATTATATTTTAGAATGTTCGGCACTAGAAGAAATAAGGAAAAAATACATAAACACAAAATATTGGAAAAGACCAAATTTTTTTAAGTTTTCTGAACTCATGACTTATTGCAATTGTAAATCGCTAAGAAAATTATGTGTATTTATTTCAAAATTTGTTGATGGCGTCTGCTCCTCTTAGTTGTTTTCCTATGATGATCCTTTATACTAAAATCTAACATAAGTAGTGATTCTATAGTCTGTTCTTTTCCCTGTATGAAAATGTACCTGTTTGTCTGTACCTCTGACGATTTGTATTTGTATGTATTATATATATGTTCCTCTTGTACCAAATTATTTGGTCTGAGTGAATAAACTGAACTTGAACTTGTTTAGGTCATTCTCTGGGTGGTAATGTGGCGGCCGTGAAGCCGATGATGGCGCTAGTCGGCCTTGACCTCGGGCCACCGCGTCATCCAATGAGGCCGATGACGGTCGACGAGTTGATTGATTTCCACAGAGACATAGATTTGGTTGGATTTAAGAACTGGGACCCAGCAAACTTGTTGTGAAAAGCAACCATACGATGGCAATTATTTTAGAAAAGATTTCTGTATACACTTTTTCCTTTTATACTGTGAAGGAACGTGTGAATGAAACAGGTGACCATATCCATATTATCATTAAATATTCAATTCAATTGTTTTTACTTGATTGCTTATTCGGAAGCAGGACTTTGTTAGGCGTCTATTTTTCCTTGTTGGTGTCGACAGTTGTAAGCATTTCACAATTTGGTTAAAGTGCTTTCAAGGTCATGTGACCCCGTCTATTAGTTTACTGTCAGCCAAAGTCTCAAACAGGAAAGCACGCGTATAACACATCTACATGTATTGAGTTGACGCTTAAGAGAAGAGTGCAGAAAGTTTTCATTTGGTTCAGTAAATATACATTATTTATAAAAAACACGCATTAAATCTTTTTAAGCCATTTATGTATAATCCAAATTCTATAAAGAAAATAAACAATAGATTTATCAAAATATTCTTGCTCGGAGTCAATAGTTGTAGCGATTTGTGGAATGGGTTATGTGATTACCTGAATGCGCAACGCCGTTGACGATTCAGTTGGCGGACGAGCTCATTAATTAATAGAAGGGTTGAATCGAAGATATAGTTCACAAACGTAATGTGCCATTTTTGAAAAGTTGTGAATTTTATTTAAACTTTTTATCACATGAATACTACCAAACTTCATGTGCGAGCCGAACTTAAAATCTGGACGGGTTATACACAGCTGTCTACTAAATGATATTGATACTAAATAGGTTCTTCTTTGGATTCAAGTCTACTTGCAGTATGACTGCTGTCCATCTTTAAAAGAATTTTGTACATAGAAAACAAAAACTGTCTGAATTTGCCTTCTCGTTCATTGACAGAGTTAGTTAAGTTAACTAAACTGAATTTAAATTTTGAACAATGCATTTTAAGCAATATCAATATACCGGCAGATTATACATTTTGGGTGACCAATACAACAAACAATATATACAATCTTAGCGATTAAAGAACCAAGTTATATGTTCATGTTGTCCGGGTAATTTTATACTTTTATAAAATTTAAAACGTACAAAATCAGTCACATTCCTTATTAAAATAATTTCTTTATCAAAATATTAGTGTCTATCATCAGAAACTCAACTGATCTTTCTTCAATCGCTTAATAATTCAGACCAATATAAGACGTATGAATTCAGAAATAATGCATGGTTGTAAGGTTTTAAATTTTTAATTTACCCTGTGGCAGTACATGTAAATAGAAATATATCTTTTTTCAATTTTTAGAAGATGAAAACTCATATCTTTTTATCGTATTTTTTAAAATCTGATATACAACTCCGTTTTTTGTAGCTCTTCGAAAAAAATCAAATTAAATTGATTTCGAAATTAAGTTCAATTTTTCCAAAACACGCTTGAAAATTATTTGCGTTTAATAGACGAATGTGTTTTGAAAAGGCACAGATCCCTGCAATGACAATTTTCTACAACATTTGTTAATTTTGCTGTTAAAACCGTTAACTCTGCAAATATTAGAAATTTTAAAATCAAATAATTCTGAATTCATAGCTAAAATTACCAATTCAAAACCATCATACAATAGACATTGCATTATCAATTGTCAGTAAAACAAATTACCGCCGGGTAAATATTTCTCTTAGACATGACACCATCTCTCCCTCATTAACACGAAGTGACTGAGCTGGCCATTTTACATGTACTTATTTTTTTCTAACCAGTCCTTTAATTGACTTATCTCTGTACATTTATCAGTTAATGTCTTTATCTTTCTTTTGCTTAATTTTTAACGACAAATATAACAGCCAATCAGGAAAGGTGTTGCCCAAAAAATGACGTGATTTATTAACTTCCAGTCTAGTATTATCGATTTAAAAAAATATTTCCTTTGGGGTCTTATTTTACATAAAATACTGTTGCGTCAATTATCTAAAATTATGAAGGACAGTCCCAGCCGGGATATAGTAAAGATTTTAGACGAAGTATCAGGCAATTGCCGAATTTAAATATAGATTGAAACACCACATTCAAACTCATAATTTTCTATGCAGATTCATGAAAACATGGACAATTCTAATTCAAAATTTTAAGACCCCGTCATTCAGTACTTTCAGTACTTTGATTCCCGATTACGACAAAGAGCACACGGCGGGTGTGACTCCTCCTAGGCACTTGATCCTACCTCTATCTTTTTAAAGATCCGTGTTGCTATGCTTTGAATTTGTATTTCGTTTTATGGATTTTTGAGATGGTTGATAGTTTGTTATTGTCATCTTTCATTCAGAAAAATAACTATGTATAAATGTTCACCCCTTCCCCCAAATCATGGCCCCAATGACCCAAAGGTAATGTATATATTAAAATTTAACAAAATTGTAGCTTGCATCATTTTTTTAACTTTGACAAATTACACCCCTTTTTCTTTAATCCAAACTGATGATGATAATCCAAAACCAATTATTACTTACATTGTACCGTAATAGACAATGTGTATCATCTTGTTGCGATGACACCCCCCCCCCCCCTTTTCGACCGTTCAAATATGGCAGTCTATTTTTTAATCAGGATTACAGATGTGCTTGGTGAACAGCTCTTTTACTTGAAAATTTTTGCCCACTGATGTTATTCCATCCCATATAACATTCTTATTAATTGTGAGTATAAATGCTGACACATTAAACATGCATCTGTTAATCTTTTTTGTCAAAAAGCTTGATATTGCTTGCTCCCATTGTCTGCGCTATTTCGGAGAAGGCAATTTTTAAACCTTAGATATGCCTGACGTCATGACGTTAGGCAATTAATTGAAAGTTCCACTTTTCTCACTTATATGAAACACTATATTCTCACGCACTAACATTTAACATAAATTCTAATTGTTAAAACACTTGAATTATAACTGCATCTACATAGTGCATGATTCAATGTAGTAACATAAAGTGACAATCGTATCGTTCTAATTATTAGCCATTATAGGCAATGCATGAAAAACTGTTTTTAATGCACTCTTTATTAAAAAAAAACAAATTCAGTGTAAATATCTCTTTTACGTGATAGACAGGTTTGGTTCACACATCACAATCTCTACATCATCATTTTGTTTGATTTTTTAGACCACACATTATTTCACCTACACCATGCACAAGATATGTACGTTCATAAAAATGAATAACATCTAATTTCAAGAAACGTTTATTTATAAAGACGAAATAAAGCTACAAAATAAAGTACTAAATAATAAAACTGTAAAAGAAGTGTCAAATTTAAAAAAAAAAGCAATCCAAAAGTTAGTTTGATTGTTAAAAAAAATCAAAAAATAAAGATATTACTAATATTATACATTCATATTATTACAAGGTTTAATGCTAAATAATAAAAAAAAAATAAACATTAAAACACTTAACAACTGTGACGAACAGAAAACATAAAACAAGATAACAATATAGAATGATTTGAATAATTATTGATAAATAATAAAACAGGATGAAAACATGCGTTATAAAAATATTAACAGTATAAAAGATTTATTCACCGGAGAAGTTCTGACAAACTATGGCTTAGTGCCTTTCTATATTAAAAACTGCAATTCTTAGATTAGCGATTGCTCGTAAGGACCATGGTCATTTGAGTTGAATCTATTTCAAATAAATTTACCAATTTCTATGTAAAAGAAAAGTAAATGAGAAAAGTTAAGTGATAGGCAAATGTTGATTTTCAGTTGTCCAGTGATAAGCGAGATATAAAGCTCAGTGTTTTGTTGTATATACCAGTAAAAGTTTAAACAATACTCTTTCCTTTCAAACAAATTCTGAAAACAATCAAAAGGAAAGCAGCGCTTTAAACATAATATTTTCTTTTTAGGTCTGTATCAATTTAAATTATTTGCAAACAATGCAAAACAAGGTTAGAGTCTGGGCACTCGATATCTGGCTTATAACTCGACAGTTGACACTTTTATTCCATTATAGATACCAAAGTAAAAGTGGTAATTTAAAAAAAAAATAGAATTTAACAAATGTTCTGCTAAAATCGAGGCCATGCCCCTAATCAAATCAAAAAATATTTTAGCTTTCCTTTGTTAGGCATTCTAAAATACATATTCCCTTAATTTAAAAAAAACTCAAATCAAAATCGTAAAAATGATTTATAAAATACCATAAAAGTTATCAAATTATCACACTAATAAATTCTGTGATGTGTTTTGAGCGCATATAGGTAAACACGACCCAAACATACCAGTCGAACCATAATGGGTTTAAAGGGGCTTGGTAATGTTTTTGGCTAAATTCTTTTTTTTTTTATTTACAATGCTTTAGGAATGCATTTCTAAATATCAATAGAGTTATAAGCGAGACATTGGGCTCACAATACTTTGCCATGTAAACAAGGTTCCTCCCCTGTTTTTGTCAATAAACCAGTGAAAATCCTTTCCAAGCTGATTTGTCTCACCTCTTGTTCATTTTAAGCATAAATAAAGAGTTCCTAACGGTTAACACATTGATTTTAAGTTTAAAACTGGAATTTTTACTTCAACATTCAAATGTAAGCAAACGCTTTGTTTATAGCAAAGAATTGTAAGCTATGTAACTAGCTTATAACACTGAAATTTTGATTGCCTATTAAAAATGCCTCACTAAAGCATTGTTAATATTTAAATCAAAAAAATAATTTTTGAATAAAAAAAAGTGACCATACCCCTTTAAAACCTATCCTCAATTCATCATCAACTGGTCAAAATGCAAGGCTGTTATCAAAACATGTTTGTTATCCCTTTGATAAATATTCATAATGCTTTAATTTATATATCATTTTCAATTATTTTGTTTTAAAATTGAAATAAAAAGATTAAAAGTTTAAAATAAGGATGCCAACGAATACGCGAGTTATAAACCAACGCTCGATCATCATACTTTGCCAAAATATTCGTTGTAGATCATTCATAATGAAGTGAATAAAATTCGAAACAACGATTTTTTTCTTAATCTATTAATGCTTGGCTGCCAATCAAAATTGCGTATATCGTTTCGAGCATATTTGGCCTGTAAGTTACATATGCTCAATGTTAAATATTTAATAAGTTGATAATTGGATTAGATGTTTGTAAATACTTTTATTAATTAATAATATCAATTTATTTCCAAGTGCTAGTTTTATAAGAAGTAAACGTTTGCTGGTTTTAATGAGGACTGGATTTTAAAATATGTTGATCTCCCTAAAAAAGCATTCTTTATACATATACAGGAAAAAATAATAATTTTATGAAAAATATATGAACATTTTGTTTAGTAGATAAAAGTAAAAAAAAAAATTTAAAAAGTAAAGAATAGATCAAATGGTCATTGTGTTTAACACCCAGCCCCATTAGGTCACTGATTTTGCTTGGTTGATGTGATGACCACCCCATCTCTATCAGCACGGGTCAAAGATTTAGCTTGATTAATGTATCGAACATCCTTCTTCCATTTCATGTAACAGGGGATCAATAATTTAGCTTGGACATTGTGTTGACCACCCATCCCCCTTAGGCTTAAGCTTGGTCAAGCTGTTGACCACCCCGTCTATATAAGCACGGATCAAAGATTTAGCTTGATTAATGTGTCGAACATCCTTCTTCCATTTCATGTAACAGGGGACAATGACTTGGCCATTGTGTTGACCACCCAGCCCCCTTAGGTCAATGATTTAGCTTGGTTAGAGTGATGACCACCCATCTACCATTACATGTAACAGGGATCAATGATTAAGCTTGGTCAATGTGTTGACGACCCAGCCCCCTTAGGTCAATGATTTATGTTGGTTAGTGTGATGACTACACAACCTCCTTAAACACAGGTCAAAAATTTAGCATGATTAATGTGTTGACCACCCATCTATCATTACATGTAGCAGGGATCAATGATTTAGCTTGGTCAATGTGTCCACGACCCTGCCTTCTTCAGCACGGGTCATTTATTTAGCTTGGAACATGATACATGACCAATTTGAGATAACTTAGGTGATACGTATGTATTAGAGGCTAGGAAGAAAGAAAAAACCATTTGTTAATCAAAATTTTGATGATATTTTTTTTTTCAAGAGAAAATGATTATATCTAGTACAAATAATTAGAAGTTACTTAATGTTTTGAAATTGCTTTTGGCATTTTTTTTAAAATCTAAATAAGAAGATGGAAGTTTTCACAAAATTCAACGCGTAGTTTCGCTAGACCATGCCTGCTGATTGCTTGGGAGGGCTACATCTATTTAAAACTGACATCCCTAATTTAAACTTGTATATCTTTTATTAGATATATCATTGACGAAATAATTTTTTTTTTGTTATTTTCGTTCGAATATTATTTTTTTAAGTAAACCGGGTAACACACTGTTCGCAGGGAAACAAACAATTTATTGATAATGCCCCAATTGCATTTTTAATTGCCAAATATAACAGCTACAACCTCTTTTATTTCTTCTCTACAGAACTTGCATGCGTTGAGCTTGTTGCGGCAATTGCTGCACAGCAGGTGCCCACATTCAACATTTACGAGGGTGCCTCTATTTATTTTGCAGCTTTTACAGAACAACATGAGCCGCATCGTACGATTTTCTCTACGTATTTGTGCTCGGTCTAAAACAAAGAAATAATGAAAAATATTAAGTTTGGAGAAAACATGTTTTTAATAAAATTCAGTCTTGCTTTGTAAAATACTATCGATATGATTATCAATAGTTATACACGCACTTTCTAATGAAAGTTCGGGTATATTGTTGTTACCCTGTTCTGTCTGTCCGTCCGTCCGACCGTCCGTTCGCCCGTCTGTCACGTTTTACTTTTTCAAACTGCTCTTACATCTTATAAACCAGCAAACTGAACTCTTAAAGTTTGGTTAGGGGTGTCATGTTGTTGTGTAAAGAAGTTTCAAAAATTCTCTGGTAGTCCTGGGGGTCAAATAATTGGTAAAAAATGACGTTTTTCCCAAAAACCCTTCTTCCTCTAACTGCTCTTACTTATTCAACAATAGACAAATCATCTCTTAGAATATATTTTGGGATGTCCTATAGATAAGCAAGTAGGTTTTGGAAATTTCAATTTTGTCTGGGGGGTCTATTGGTGGATGGAAAATGACTCTTTTTTTTAACAAAAAGTCTTGTTTAAAAAACGTCAACATTTTTTGCAGTTGCCCAATGATCTTCTAAAATATGATTTTGGGTGTCATTTTGAATTGTGATCGGGTGTCAGAATTTTTTTCATCACGGGAATCGGTGGGCAATAAAAAAATGACGTTTTTTTTCAAAAAAAATTATGGTTCATAGAACTCCTCTTATAACTTTTGAAGTAGGTACGTCACCTCTTGGGATATGATAGGGGATGTCCTATAGATGTGCAAAAAGGTTTTGGAAATTTAAATTCATAGTAAAATAATAGCAAAACGTTTATCGCTCCAAAAAAATCCTACATCCCAGAACTCTTATGATTAATGGATAGACACATCATATCTTGAGATATGATAGGGGCTGTCCTATAGATGTGCAATAAGGTTTTAAAGATATAGATTTTATCCAGGGAGTCAAATAGTAGCAGAAAATTGACGTTTATTACTCAAAAAAACCTTACATTTACACTTTTGTCAATTGTCGAATGATCTATTAAAAACCAAATATAATGGGGTCTTAAAAGTCTTAGAAACTGGTAAAAAATGTATTTCTTAAAAAAATCAAATTACTCGTTGCATAATGGACAAATGATCTATTGAGATATCATCAACATTTCTACATCGGGATCAATTACTAATATTCTAGTTAAAATTAATATGAATAATTGATTTAAATTAAATGTTTACACTTCACATCACCCCCCCCCCCCCAAAAAAAAAAACCAAAAAAAAAACGTGGTTCTAAAGATACAACCTTCTTACATTTTTACATGTGCACAGTAGCAAATTTTAAATTGCTAAATTTAATTTTTAAGATAAACAAAATGTTATATGCATGTGTGTTCGCCTATTTGGGGATATTGTAAAGTCTCCTAAACAAAGCAGGGTCATCATTAGGCTAGGAATTACCAACATGGGTCAAACACTACTGGCGTGCGACCAGTTCTCGCCAAGCACAATTTCTCGCCAGTGCTTTGTTACGTCATTTTTCGTATATAATTTTATGTGTTGATTAAATGACGTAACAATGCACTGGCGAGAAACGGTACTTAGCAAGAACTGGTCGCACGCCAGAACATATGAATAAAATAAAATACTTTATTATTTCCAGTTCTAGAATATCAGGATGTCTCCAAGGGGGTCTAACTATATACCATTTGATGCGCAATGACACAATTCAAAGAGCAAGAATAAATACGGTTTAGGGATGGGGATCTCAAAATATAATTATAGTGTATCATCATTTCCTATTTTAGAAGGGGGAGGGGCTGGTGGTTTAAAGACAACACCTGGGGGTTATGTACTTTACACCATTTGATGTATCGTAAAGACATTAGAAGATACTAGAAGATATAGAAGATTAGAAGATATTTTGACCCGTGCGTGCACGGGTTGACATTGCATATGATATAGAGCATTTACAAAATAGATACATCGAAACACCGTATATTGTTGACATTTGCGTAACCAAACTTCAAGCCTACAGTAATGCTGTTAATTTCACTACACTCTGCTGAGTTTGAATAATCTGTTTAACCACAGTTAAAAGGCCTCCCATATACTCGTAATGAAGCAGAAAATTGCAGAATCGCTCCAAAACAATTTTGGAGAAAATTAATAAAGTAACATTGAAAATAACAGTCAAATTGTCCACAACAAACCATTTTGAAGCTGTAAATACCTTTCTTCGAAAAGTTTAATTCTATAATTGCAGAATTCAACATATTTCAACAACGTTTTTTACACACAATGTTCACATTTGAAACTCTCGGGATTTTTTTTTATAGTATATGCACTGTGTTAGAGTTATCTACTGTATTTTCTTTGATGAACAAATCCATGCAAATGTGATATTGTGGAAACAAAAAATAAAATGATTTAGGGTGAATGTAATGCGCATGCGCAAGATTTTAAAATCCAAAAATTTCAGATGATTTCCGAAATTTTTTGAGGAATTTTCGTTGATTATTAATGAACGAAGTTGATTGAGAAAAATAAAAAGAAATTGGTAATCTTAAGTACCAATGATATCTAAAATTTATAAAACAAAATTACTCAGTACTCTTCCGATTTATCGGTATTAAAGCTAAAATATCCGAGTCTATTATTTTAATATAGTAGTATAGAAGATTTTGCATTTTCCTATTTCCTGGGGTCAGAACAATCCCATAGGGTCATGGCCTACATTGTATTTGATGCATTATAATACATAAAGAAAGAAAGACCCCTTCCATCATATAATTTCCCATATAAACATGATAAGTCTCTACACTTACTTACATGTAATAAACAAATTTAAATTTTCACAGGGTCAATATGAGGTCAACTCAATAGTGTAAGTCTGACAAATGAAAAAAAAAAACTTTTGCAATTAAAATGACAGAAACTGTACAAATGCGATAGGATAGATAACAATGATAAGCTTGTTTAAATATTAAAAGATGATGTTACAGTATGCTGGCAAAGGGAGATCAATTATTTAGAAAGTGAAAGTAATAATTATGTACATACCGGTGTCTCACAATATTGTGCTACTATACATGTATTTTGCTTACCTATATAATTGGTCAACATCATAATGATAATCCAGTTAGAGCACAATATTAATCCCTTAAGGTGATCATAACAAATGAAACTTTTATGCATGTTAACTAAACCTTCCCAAACAAAAACCTTTCTTAAGAAATAATATCAAAATCACTTAAAAATCATATCAAACTCACAAATTCATGATTTTGTTCTATGATTTAGACATGATCCATTAAATGAATCATACCCAAATCATAGGTGACAAATAAGGAAGTATGATACTGATGTGGTTTGTTTCTTGGTTTTGAGTCTGCTATGATTTTCTTGTGATTCTGGTATGTGCTATTATCTTAGAAGGCAACAGAACATGCGTTTGAAATGATTCGTTAATTGCCAGATAAACTGACCACTAAGAATTAAGATTTTTGCATAACAGGAAGTTGAGTTGCAAATTTTGAATGTTCATCTTGGAGCCTAAATGTGATGTTACATGTCAGGAAAATTTGTTATTGTTGGGCATCTTGCTCTATCTTGGCATATTTATAAAGCGAATTTATGGAAGTATTTTGGGGGAATATATTCTTATTCATTTGAGGTAAATAATATTTTATAAAGACTAATTTACAATACACTCCTATCAAGTGATTTATTAAGTGAAGCAAGCAACTAATGCATGGATGTACATGTATCATTAGTTCAGACCGGGAGCTACAGACCTGCAGCTAGGTTTTAAAATGCATACGTAATATTTTAATTTGTACAATTCATGTAATAATTGCTAGAAGAGTTTGAAATAACGTACGTACAGTATAATTATCATCTAAATTATGGAAGACTTTGATCCTGTGTTCTAATTCAGATTATATTGGCTTAACGATACAGTTCATGTGATATATATGTATACTATTTTTCATATTTGGTAATTGACAATGTATTTCAAACATTAAAAGTATATAATTGTCTGTTGCAAAGTATAAATTAAGTGGTCATTTTTTTATTTAAGATATTATTGTATAAATGTCCTTTAACAGGTCATGTAAGGATCAGGGTTTTGATACGAGTTGTTAGTTACAACAGATCATACCAGGACCATGGTTTTGATATGAGTTGTTAGTTACAACAGATCATACCAAGACCATGGTTTTGATATGAGTTTTCTTGCAATTTGTTTAGTTTTACAGATCACCCGAGAATCATGATGCATGTGAAATTTTCGTATACCGAAATCATCTCAAAACCATGATTTTCACACAAGCCATTGATATGATCCCGTAGGCTATTTTTTCTGTTTGGGTTATTTTCTGCATATGGAAAACATACCGATATGAATACCATGTGAAACGCATCTAACCAAAGAGCTGGGTAAACTAGTACCCGAATAATGCGACCTGCAGACCTGTCATGTGTACGTAACTTCAGACAATTATCAGTTATTTGTAACATGTATGTATTTTTATGACCTATTCTTCAAAACCCCTTGCACTATTTTATTAGGTAAATAAGTATGTAACACACACATTTCAGCTTTAAGGTGGTACAGGACACATGCATATTGTGATGTACATGTATACTTTCTATTGAGATAAACAATAAAGTATATTAAATATTCATTAAATATTTACCCCCCAAATAATGTTACCTAACATTGAAGCGCAATGGGTTAGAGCGTTTACATGTCCGTGAGGGCATTCGGATCGGAGGTGTATTTTTGGTATTTTACTATTGATATGAATGAATTTTCATGGGGGAGGGACTGGACCCCTCACTCCCATCCCTTCTCTAAATCCGTTCGCACGATAATGTACATGTAGGCACACAGAAGCAAATCTAAAGCTGACAACTAGAGGGGCATAATTCAATTTCGTTTGTAATAATCATATAGACCACTATTCTTTCTATGACATGAAATGTTAAGATTATTGATTAACTTAAAATTCACATGCAAACAGTTCAACCCCAAATTGTACATAAAGTGCCGCTCATGTGTATTTTCATATGGTAAGGGATCTCATCCTTTCTGAAAGTTATATTTTTTAAAATATATTACCGGAACTTTCATGTGGCCTTCATTTATACATAAACTGGTACAAAACAGTGTTATTTAGGGGCAAACACTTGGTGCGGGTATACCTGTCTATTGACAGCATCTAGTTTTCATTTGCTTTTTATTACAATAAAAGGAAAAGGTGCTATGGACCTGAGTGGCAACATCAACATGAGGTAAACCCTACGAAAGCTTGATGTATATATGTAACCATTATAGTAGTTAAATAATATAAATCAACTTTAAATGAAGCAAAAGGAACCTCCTCAATTCGGAACAGAAATTCAAGAATAAGGTATTGTTAAAAATGAACCATTGGGCACTAAATACTATTTAATGCACCATAATGCAACAAAAAATAAAAAAACCCATAAACAACATATGCTTTAGGGTT